>NC_033801.1:8949579-9015963 GCF_001876935.1 Asparagus officinalis | reverse complement strand
TTTTTCTCATATATATATATATATATATATATATATATATATATATATATATATAGAGAGAGAGAGAGAGAGAGAAATATGGGTATGCTTGGTACCAAACATAAATTTTGTGCTTGATAGTGAGGTGGCACAATCTCCTCCATTCATTCAAATGGGGGACCACATTCACATGGGTTGAGAAGTGCATGAGGATATGCAACCATTTGAATAAGTGGAGGGGATTCTGTCACCTCACTAGCAAGCATATTTTTTTGTGCTTGGTACCAAACATACTCATACTTCCAGAAAGTTCGGGTTTCAGCAGAATTGGGTGGCGGTCGACCGGCCCGGTCGACCGCATTCGTGCACAGGAGTTATTGGGCTTCAGGATTGGTGGCGGTCGACCGATCCGGTCGACCGAATCTATGGGCGGTCGACCGTGTCGGTCGACCGACGACCTCTCTGGACATTGGGTTTGCTGCTGGATGGAGGGCAGTCGACCGGTCCGGTCGACCGCGATGGATCGCGGTCGACCGTACCGGTCGACCGCCGCTGCGGTTTTGAGTTGGGTCTGTTTTCAGACCCGTTTCGTTTTGGATTTGTATAAATACCCTTTGGGTGTTTTTTAGGGTTAAGAGCAAGGACGAATTTGAGCAGATTGAGAGAGTTTTCTTTGGGCTTCTATTCTAGGAGCAATTGGAGAGATTGAGAGTTGATTGTTGAGGGTTTATGAGAGATTTGTAACCCTAGTTTGTTCCTCTTGATTTCTAATAGTGAAAACTCCCCCCTCCTTGCCCCGTGGACGTAGGCATCTTGCCGAACCACGTAAAACTGGTGTTTGGTTGTTTGTGCTGTTGATTTTGGTTGGTTGTTTATCTTTCTTGGCGATTGTTTTGGTTTCTCGAGGCACAACAATTGGTATCAGAGCTCCGGGCTACGCTTGGGCTATTTTGGAGGAGTAGATCGCTTTGGAAGTTCATCTAGGGCTTCGTTTGGTGATAAAGGTGGGATCTTTTCAGTAAAAATCTCGTCTTTTTCAATTTGGATCTATTTCTCGTTTGTTTCCGCATTGGTTTGGTGGTGCTTTGAGATATATGGCTGAAAAAGATAAAAGTGGGGAGGGTTCTTCTGGTGTGAAGGCCGTCCAAAGTTTGAATATACATTCTATGAAAATAGATGTGGAAAAGTTCAACGGCACAAATAATTTTGGACTTTGGCGATGCGAAGTCATGGATGCGCTAAATGCGCAAAATTTGGAAGATACATTGGAGTTGGACGGGAAACCGGCCGACATTGATGAAAAGGTTTGGAATAAAATGAATAGAACGGCGTGTGGTGTGATTAGGTCTTGCCTTACCCAAGACCTTAAATATGATGTGATGAATGAAACTTCGGCAAAGAAGATTTGGGAGGTCCTAGAGGGCAAATATTTGACGAAGAGCATCGAAAATCGTTTGCATTTGAAGAGGAGGCTTTATCGCTTCCAATTGAAGAAGGGGACATCCATTAGTGATCACATGAACCACTACACGAAGCTACTTGCAGATTTGGCGAATGTAGATGTCAAGGTTGAAGACGATGACAAGGCATTGTTGTTATTGAGTTCCTTGCCCGACGAGGAATATGAGACCTTCGTCCTCACTCTTATTAATGGAAAGGCATCACTTTCGTATAGTGAGATCACCGCAGCCCTTGTGAATTATCAACTTCGAAAGAAGGACAAGGAGACTTCCATCGAGCCGGTTGCTGGTGCATTGGTTGCAAGAGCTAGAAGTCCAAACCGTGGAAGAAGGTCGCAGTCTAGAGGGGGCATCCTGCAGTTGGTAGGAATCAGTGTGCCTTTTGTAGAGAGGATGGACATTGGAAAGCCGAATGCCCAAAATTGCAAGCTGTGAAGAATAAAGGGAAAGCTATTCAAGCTTCAGAGGTGAATATTGCCAAGGCTAGTGGCGATGTTTCAGATTCAGATTCAGATTCTTCGGGCTATTCGTGCCCAGCTCTTCCGTCAGTTGATGTTGCCGACTCCACCGAGTGGATGTTGGATTCTGGTGCTACTTACCACATATGCCCTAGAAGGGATTGGTTCTCCAGCTTTCAGGAGTTGGAAAGAGGGGATGTTGTTCTCATGGGTAATGATCACAGATGCCCTATTGGTGGTATTGGTACCGTTCGGATTCGGATGAGTGACGGGATGATCCCGGAGTTGGCTGATGTGAGGTTCGTTCCTCAACTGAGGAAGAACATCATTTCACTTAGGGTATTGGAGGCATCAGGCTATAGGGTGACCTTGGCGGATTCTCGCTTGAAGGTCACATCGGGATCCATGATTGTGATGAAGGGAGTCAGACGGAGTAACTTGTATTATCTGCTTGGGAGCACGGTAGTTGATAGGGCGCTGACTACTTTTATGGCTAGACTGTGGCATTGTTTGGTGCTGGGATATATTGTTGGTTATACCGTGCACAGATTGTTGAGGAGTGCTATGACCTGCAGATTGAAATCCTGTGAGCACATTGGTATGAGCGAGAAGACCGAGGTGAAGTTCAGCACTTCTATCCATCGATCGAGGGGTCTTACTGGAAGTGTTCAGTCAGGCATTTGGGGGCTTTCCGAGGAGGCATCATCGGGAGGTAATCGTTATTTTGTTTCCTATGTTGGGGATTGTACTAGGCATATTTGGGTTGCAACCAAGTCCTGTTGGTATAAAGCCCTAGTAGTCCGCAATAGTTGGAGGAGGTGTATGTGCAGAAAGGTTACCAGTCGTACTTATTCTAGTAGGAGTCCTTTCTTGCATTGGTGCCGAGCTCATGGCAGTGGGAGACACTTCAGAGGAGAGGAGACAGTGGGGCGACGTGATGAGATGACGGATTCAGTGAGCCGTTCTTTTCTGGAGGAGGATCGGTATTGGTTGTCGAGCAGTGGATCTGGTATTCAGGCTTTGACAGGTTTGGGTCATCTTATGAGGTTGCCGACTGTTGCGTATAGAGTTGTTAGATCTGGTGGAGCTGTTTCAGATTTTGGTTGGCGTCGAATATTGGGCTACCCAGCACTTGGTCACATCACTGATGTGAGATTGGATCCGATTGCGCATTTAGGATTCAGAGGCTTGTTCGGCTATCAGTGGGGAGCTTCTGAGTTTGGTCTGAGCAGGTTTGTCACTTTGGACTCTCGGCAGGTGGAGAGTATTGATCAGGTCAGAGGGATATCGCAGCAGGTGGAGGTTGATGCTACTCCACATTGGGTGGGGATTTTCCCACATACTCCAGATCATTCTGCATTGGTTGGGATTCCAGCTGAGGTGGCACAGCGTGGGAGTCATTTATTTATGGGTGCAGATGACGAGGTAGTTGATTTGGATGCAGCTGGTGGATATGTTTTTGATACGGCCATTGTTACATCTCAGGGGGAGGGGTTTGGGTCACTTCAGTTTGAGGTCGTTGATGATACTATCAGCCGCAGGATGGATTGAGGGCCTTTGGAGGCCCATATGGTGAACTACGTGAAGGCTTGATTCCTTGGGCAAGAGGATACGTAGGCAGTCTTTATGATGCAGCCGATTTGGTGAGCGACATCGACATTTGGGGTGAGTGTTCGCACTCCCATTTCGGTCTCAGCAAGTGAGGCATTTGGTGTAGTCGGTGTAGGCTCAGTTGTTTGGTGAGTAGACACAGTTGGTTTGGGGTTGAGTGTTCGCACTCCCGTTTTGGATCTCAACGTGTTGTGATTGGAGTCCGTTGTCATGAGTCTGTTGTCATGGCATACTGGGTGCAACAGTTGAGGTATTGGTTTGATCGATGTCGGCTCAGTTTTGGTAGAATCTTCGCCGAGGTGGAGATTTGTAGAATTGGCAGAAAGTTCGGGTTTCAGCAGAATTGGGTGGCGGTCGACCGGCCCGGTCGACCGCATTCGTGCACAGGAGTTATTGGGCTTCAGGATTGGTGGCGGTCGACCGATCCGGTCGACCGAATCTATGGGCGGTCGACCGTGTCGGTCGACCGACGACCTCTCTGGACATTGGGTTTGCTGCTGGATGGAGGGCGGTCGACCGGCCCGGTCGACCGCGATGGATCGTGGTCGACCGGCCCGGTCGACCGCCGCTGCAGTTTTGAGTTGGGCCTGTTTTCAGACCCGCTTCGTTTTGGATTTGTATAAATACCCTTTGGGTGTTTTTAGGGTTATGAGCAAGGACGAATTTGAGCAGATTGAGAGAGTTTTCTTTGGGCTTCTATTCTAGGAGCAATTGGAGAGATTGAGAGTTGATTGTTGAGGGTTTATGAGAGATTTGTAACCCTAGTTTGTTCCTCTTGATTTCTAATAGTGAAAACTCCCCCCTCCTTGCCCCGTGGACGTAGGCATCTTGCCGAACCACGTAAAACTGGTGTTTGATTGTTTGTGCTATTGATTTGGTGTGTTGGTTTATCTTTTCTCGGCGATTAGTTTGGATTCTCGAGGCGCAACAATATATATATATTACCCCTTAAATCTTCCATATTTATAATTTTACCCTAAAATTTTGGTATTTACAAAATTACCTTCAATTCTCTCCGATGGAGCTTTCTTGCCCATTCCACCATATGGTTTAAATTTTTAAATGGAAAAATGATCTACCAAAGAGTGGCTCAGATGGCTAGGTCCTTAGAGGATTCAAACTCTATTTGTCACTCTGGTTGCTACTCCCGCTAGACAAGATTCCCTTATAAACAAAGAAAATTACAAATGAACTCAACTAATTGTAACGTATAAAATAATTTTTAAGAGATGGTAAAATTCTCATAGCTATTTGGATGCTCCGAAAGGGAAAATGATGCGGGCAAAGATGATTAGAATAATTAATTAATTTATTAAAGAACTAACCACAATCTAGCCATGAATTAAATAATGATGAGATGATGTGATATCCCGCTCTTATAAAAATATTTCAAATTATTACTGTTGTAAAATTCTAATTGCCATCGAAATATCCATATTATTTTCCCCTTTGCATACGCTTTTCCATATTAAAACTAACAATGAATAAAATCGTGATGCAACATTGCTTCTAAAATTAATGAAATATTATGTGTATATCATCTTACCTTTCTATTCCTGCACCAAGTGTATCAACTTCATGATCAATTGAAGAAATAGATGGCAATTGAGGACTACAAATTGAAGAATCTATATTCATTTTGCCCTACTTGAAATTTTTTCCCTAAAGAAAGATCACACCAATTATCAGATGTACTATTTTCCCCCGAGAATAATTATTAAAATAAAAAAATGGGAAATGGAGGAGCTTACAAGATGCTGCAAAATAATTGAGATCATTCAGATTAGACTAGGGTTGTCCAAAAAGCCCGCCGGCCCGAGCCCAGCCCGGGTCAGGCCGGGCATAGAAAACTGGGCCGGGTGGCTCGGACCCGAAACCCGGCCCGGCCGCAACGGTCACCCAGGCCTGACCGTCTTGTAATTTTCGCGGGCAAAGTCCGGGCCGGGCGACGTCCATACCAAATCGGTGACAGTTTTGCAAAAACTGATTCACCATCAATGTGTTGATCGTTTTGGCCTGACCCTGGCCCGGCCAGAAACAAGCCATTATTGGCCGTTTGATCGTTTTGCCCCTAAAAACGGTCAAAACGACTATTTTGTAAGAGTTTTTTGGTCATTTGCCTAGGAGGCTGCCTCGATAAATAGAAGGGGGCTTTCACTTCTTCTCCTCACACCAAAACTCATCTACTTCTCTCTAATACTCTCTTATACAATCTTATACTCTCTAATAGTCTCTTATACTTTATAATCCTTCTATCAAACGGCTTCCGAATCTGATCATGAAGAGCAAAGCCTATCTCCTACCGATCTTAAAATGAGTCCTCCTACAATAGTTATTCCTATCGATCCTACCGGTGTTAATCCCGAATCCGGTGGCGATGAATCTGCACCAAGGATGAACACGGTAGGATCCTCATCCAGAAGGCTAAATACGCGTTGTGCGGCCAGACTTTCCAAGCTCATCATAAGAGCAGCACCAACCACCTCAAACGTCATATAGAAAAACACAACAAATGCTAGAATCCTCAAGGTGATATCCGACAATCTATGATTTCCCAATTCTCCTCTTCTGGTAGTCTCGGTAGTTAGAATTATGACGCTGTCCGAGCCAGGAAATACGTAATCAGGTTTATCATTCTTAAAAACATTCTTTTTAAATTAGTAGAAGATGATGAATTTAAAGATATGTTTAGAGATGGTTTTTATCCCGTATTTACAAAATTTTCTCGTCAAACCTGTCAACGTGATATTTTAAAACATTATCAGAAGGACCAAGGAAAAATAATTTTTTATTTTAAAAATTTAAACTGTAAATTTTCTTTAACTTCTGATATTTGAACATCTAGAGCGCAAACTGGTTATTTATGTATCACATCACATTGGATCGATAAAAATTAGCAAATGTTTAAAAGAGTTGTTTCCTTTATTATAAATGAAGAGTCACATACTGGTATTAATATTGCAAATTTAATAATTGAAGAACTTATAAAACTAGAAATTGATATTTAATAATTGAAGAACTTATAAAACTAGAAATTGATCAAAGAATATTTTCTCTTTCACTAGATAATGTAAGTAATAACAATGTAGCTGTTGATCAAAGAATATTTTCTCTTTCACTAGATAATGTAAGTAATAACAATGTAGCTGTTGATTTTATCAAAACAACTCTGCCATTACCATATCATGATGATCTTTTTCATATTAGATGTATCTGTCATATTTTAAATTTAATTGTTCAAAGTACATTTAGTGAAATTAAACTCATGATAGAAAAAGTTAGAACAGTTGTTAATATGCATAATGCTTCTGAACAAAGAATTAAAAGATGAAAATAATTTTGTAAAAGAAAAATTATAAGCCTAGACTAATTCCATAAGATGTTGACCATAGGTGGAATTCCACCTATGCAATGTTAAGTGTGGCAATAGAATATAAAGAAGTTATAAATAATTTTATAAATTATTATGCTTCTAGTTCTAGCTTTGATAGCACTTATGGAATAACTGAAAATGAATGGACAATTATATATAATTTAAATAAGATGTTACAAGTTTTTTATGATGCTATAATGTTATTATCTGCCTGTTATTATCCAACTATTACTCTAGTTGCTTTACAAAGTTTAAATATTCAAATTTTTTAACAAATATCGTATGAATGATACTTTTGGAGCTATAATTTTTCAAATGGAGAGCAAATTTAATAAGTATTTTAGGCCTATTTCTTATTTTTTTGGTTTGGGGTTTTATTGATCCATGTTTGAAGGATATCGGCCTTCCGAAATTTGTTACAATTATTGTATGGTGAACAGATTATAGACTTAGATGATAGATCCACCCTTACTGTTACTTCTTATTATTTAGCTATTAGAAATTATTTTTAAACCTTATATGATGAATATGCAGCTAGACATGGTGTAGCTGCACAACAGTCTATAACTTCGACACCTTCAAGCTCAGGCCAAGGTAAAAGTTATTGAGAGTAAGCGTGATTTTCGTGACGGCATTTGACAGAGCAGCAGGAGCTGGATCAACCAATGAGGCTTCGGGCTTCGAAAGAAAAGATAAGTATGTAATGGTAGCTGAGCTAACTGGTGGATCTGGACTTGGATCATCATTAGATGTTTCTGAAATAGATGAATATTTTTCTGTTTCTTTAGTTAAATGTCAAGGGAATGCTTTAGATATTTTGTAATGATGGAGAGTATATAGATCAGTTTCATATCCTATACTTTCCACCATGGTTCATGACTTGCTAACAGTGCAGGTTTCGACGGTAGCTTCGGAATTCGCCTTCAGCACAGCAGGACATTTGATCGACGACCACAGGACATGCTTAGATCCGTATACTGTACAAGCGGTGATGTGCTTACAAGATTTGTAGAGGTACGAGAAGCGAACGCAAGGCATCGATCGGATGGCTAGAATTGAAGATAAATTTGAAGAGTTAGGACTAGCAGATAAATATCAAGATTAAACAATATTCATCAAATTATAATTTTTATTTCATAGCTTTAAATTTGTAATGAATTATTTTGAAAATAGTTGCAAATGATAGTTATATAGGTGAGTAGGTGCCAACCTAGTTGGGATGTACTCTATAGTGATGCGATGGATTCCGAAATAAATTTATACTTATAAATGATTTACTGATTATTAATAAAGAAGTATTTTTTATCATATTTCATTTTTATAATTTTTGTATTTGTAATTTATGTCATTTCAAGTTATTAATAATATTATTGTTTTTTATTAGTTTGTAATTTATGTCATTTCAAGTTATTAATAATATTATTGTTTTTTATTAGCATTTTCTGTAATTTTTATGTATATTTTAAAATTTAAAGAGATTTTTATAATATTATTGTTTTTTATTAGCATTTTCTGTAATTTTTATGTATATTTTAAAATTTAAAGAGATTTTTTAAAAAATAAAAAAAGTTGAAAAATCTGGGCCGACCCGGGCCCGAGCCCGGGCTCCGGTTTTGCTCGGCCAGGGCCCCGTTTTCCGAGCCGGCCTGCATGCACAGGCCTAGGTGAGACGAGTGGTTGAAGGAGAAGGAAGGTGTCTGGCTTAGGAGATGAGATGTGACTATTTAGTCTCTTTTAGAAAATAGTTAAGAGGGGTGTTAGGGACACACCCTTGGGCACACCACCAACCACACTCTCCCTCTATCTACAGTACAGGGGCCCCACATGTGATTTGTTTTTAAAAATCATATGTGGGGCCCTTGCACTGTAGATAGTGAGGGAGTGTGGTTGGTGGTGTGTACAAGGGTGTGCCCCTATCATTTCTTAATAGTTAAACGGTGGTAACCCCATCCAGCACCCCATAAGTCAGAGAAGCCAACAATTTTTGAAAGAACTTCAGTACATATGTGGCTATAAGATTAGTCAATAGCTAACGGTGGGCCCGAATTATAGCGTTCCTATATAGCTTGGGCCGTAGAGGATCCGGACCCCTCCAATTAACAAAGGAGAATCGGTTGCGTTATTGTAATTTCCGTTGCTCTAAAATACAGCTCTACTAATATTTTGTTTCTAGCCACCTTAATTGGGAACTAAATAGTTTTAATAAAACTATAACTAGTAAGTTGAAGGGTATTATGTACATTTGCTGTTGCGTCTTATTCCCATACCACCTTAAATGATAGGTTCCCTAACATAAAATAAGTATCAGAGAGCCGTTGATAACAAATTAAGACGAACATGTTGTTGAAAAATTAGCTCACTATAATCTGCTAGATTGTTACATTCCGTAACTATACTAGTTAAATTAATCCCGTGACAAAACAAGTTCCCAATCCACACATCACCATGATATTTGTTCATTTTTAGGATTTCCTGAATCCACCAGAACCGGCTTAGATGTACAACTTAGAGCCCAAGTTGTTTCCAGCACCAAATTTCACATCCTAATAAGTCAAATTTTATATCAGAAACCAAGTTATATATGGATACCATTTACAGATGGAAATTGACGAAGGCAGAGCATGCAAATGAGATACTAACAAAATCACCTTTTTGTGAATAATAGGATTTTATACCATATAAAAACTTCTAATGAAATTGTGTCCATTCAATACGTGTTGATGCATCCCAAACCAATGAAATTGGGAAAATGCGTCCAATCTTTGTTTTCTCCCCCCAGGAATATTCGTTTATAAAGTTCGTGTAAAATATTTCCAAATGGTCGCAGCTCCCCTCACTTTCTCTGCGAACCTAGCCCCATCACGAAAAATTCTCACTCTCGTCCCTCGCTCAATCGAAGCAAATCACCAGAGCCAGCAGATCAAAAACCCAATTCAACCCACTCCCAAAAACCCTATTTCGTTTCGTTGTCAGGCTCGGCCGCTCTCATCCGAGGCAATGGCCGATCAAGATCCCGGTATCTCACGCAAATCTATAATAATTTAATCTGGGTTTGTTTCAAATATTTGATTTGATTCGTTTTTTCTGTGTGTTTTAGTTGTTCCTCAACAAAGGATGGAGATACCAAACAAGCAAGGGGAGAAGCTTGTTGGGGTGTTGCACTCAACTGGGTCGAAGGAGGTTGTGGTATTGTGCCATGGATTTCGAAGCAAAAAGGTGGATTAAATTACATATTGTTGGCATTTTTATAAGTAATTGGTTCACTTGTGAGTGTGTAATTTGAGCGAATGATGCTGTATGCAGGAAGATAAAATAATTTTGAATCTTATTGGTGCCTTAACAAGACGAGGAATTAGTGCCTTTCACTTTGATTTCTCTGGAAATGGGTAAGCTGCAATTTAACTTTAGTTTATTTTGTGGTTTATTTGGTGCACTTTTCTTGTAATTTTTCTTTTTGCTCTTTTGATGTCTTCAAGCATGCCTTCAGTTAATTCAATTTTTGGGTTTGGGTAAATCACATATGGCTCCTTATTATTATTATATACATGCTTTAAGCAGAAATTTTGGGTTTCTTACTGTTGGCGCATGTGGTTAAACCTGGAATAATACAGATATAAAACAACAAAAACTGAAAAGAAAGCTGAAGTGCAGTAATTTAAAATTTTCAACTCAGCTGCTGTACGTTTGTAAAATGATGTGCTTAAAGCAATATTTGGCCTACTCTGGTGCAAGAATTTCAAGGTCAAATTGCTTTCAGGAACAACAGTACAGTACTCTGGTGTGCACCGACCTAGTACCAGCTATATTTATATATATATTTTGTATTGGTTGTTGTTTTTGGAATGAATTTTCCTTAAGAGTTTGGGCTCTATTTATAACGTTTGGGAAAATACTATGCACTAATAAAATAATATTATTTTACTATGCATATGAGGCCCACGTCCTAATTTTTCTTCGAGTTTAGCACCGCTGAAGAAAAATAAAACCCACGTTGTGATTAATTTTTAACAAATTAGGCTAATGTCACTTGTGGTGGGGCCCACAAGCTTTAAAATATAAGAAGATAACCAATATCTATTGGAGCATGAAATCATTGCTGAAACTACTGCTCCGTATTCTCCGTAATCTAATGAGATTATAGAAAGGAAGAATCACACATTGATCGAGATGGTAAATTCGATGCTAATCGTATCTGGTTTACCTACCTGCTATTGGGGAGATGCTTTGCTGATGGTAAACTGGATTCTAAACAAAGTACCCTACTCCAAAACTGATAATACTCCTCATCAGTTATGGTTGGGATATTCAGACCCTTTGGATAATCTCAAAGTGTGGGGGCTTCTCGCATATGTTCGAATTTCAGATATCAGAAGACCTAAGCTCGGACTAAAGGCTAACAAATGTGTGTTTCTTGGCTTCGTTAAAGATAACAATACTTGTAGGTTCCTGGACCTTGGAACCAACTCCATCATTGAAGCTCGAGATGCAGAATTCCTTGAGGATAAGTTTATCAAAAATAAATACTTATTGCTCAAAGATATAGCAGAGAATGCTAGTACGTCAGATGCACAAGAGGAGCTAGTTTCGCGAGAAATCGAAAGTGGCAATGATAAAGAAGTTACTGAAACACCATCCAAGCGTGTCAGGAGACAGAAAGATTTTAAAGATGACTTCATCATCTATAATGTGGAAGGAGACCCACAGATTTTTCAGGAAGCAATGCAGTCAACAGACGTACTTCTGTGGAAAGAAGCTATAGAGGATGAGATGAATTCATTGATCCAAAATCATATTTGGGAGCTGGTGAATATACGTGAATGTGCAAGGCCTATCAGTTATAAGTGGATCTTCAAGAAGAAGTTTCGTCCTGATGGTACTATTAAAAAGTACAAAACAAGACTGATGACAAAAGGATTTTCTCAGAAATAAGGTATAAACTTCTTAAGTCTCTACATGGAGAAACCAGAAGGACTTGATGCTCCAGCTGGTAAAGTTTGTAAACTTGTTAAGTCTCTATATGGACTTAAACATGCACCGAAACTCTGGCATGAGAAGTTCGATGGAGTTGTTCGTAACAATGGGTATCAAGTCAGTGAATCTGACAAGTGTCTATACATCAAGATCGCTGAAGAAAAAATGGTGGTTATCTGCCTCTATGTAGATGATATGCTCATCATCGGGAGTGATTTGGAGATAGTAATATCTACCAAGAAAGTTCTTTCAGCACAGTTCAACATGATGGACATTGGAACTACAAACATAATTCTTAGAATCAAAATTATATACTTTGAAGAGGGTATTGGATTGTCTCAATCTCATTATGTCAAAAGCATGCTAAGAAAGTATGGCTATAACGACCTGCCAGAACTATCAGTGCTATACGATTACAATAAGAAGATTCGACCAACACTGGAAGACCAGTATTACGCGATGAGCTGCACAAGGTCAGATATTGCATTCGCTGTAGGAATGCTTAGTAGGTTCACACGTAATCCTAGAAAGCTTCATTGAGATGCTGTCCAGAAATTGATGAGATACTTGAAATGAACTATAGCTTTGTGCCTATTCTACACTGGATATCCGGCTGTAATCGAAGGCTATTCAGATGCGAGCTGATGTTCAGAACCAGATGAGTGCAGATCTACTGAAGGATTTGTCTTTACTACGGGTGAGGCTGCCGTCTCGTGGAAGTCTAAGAAGCAGACTATGATTGCATAGTCATCGATAAAATCTGAATTCTTCGCACTCTGTGCTACAAGAGATAAAAGATAAAACTGAATGACTAAGTTGTTTTCTCTGAGACCTTCTATTGATAGAATCGCAATGCGTAATTACTATTTATTGTGATAATCAAGCGGCGAGTGCTGTGATAGCGAACTCAATGTTCAATGGAAAGAAACAGACCATTCGTCTGAAGCATGACTATTTGAGAGAGCTCATCTGTCAAGGAGTCATCTTTGCGATTGACGTCCGATCTTCAGAGAATGTGACTGATCCTTTGACTAAGGGTCTGAAAAAAGATATAGTCGAAAGGACGTCAGCTGAAATGAGTTTTAAAGTTTTGTAAGTCTTACAAATACTTACCATTTATATCAAGTTTTTAGTTCAAAGCTTATGCTGCTAATGATAAGATAATTTGTTCAAAAGTCAAGTAAGATTTACAAAGTTTAGTGAGTCTTACAAATACTTATCATTTACATCTAGTTATTAGTTCAAAGCTTATGCTACTAATGACAAAATAAATGGTTCAAAAGTCAAGTAAGAGTTATAAGTGAAATCCTAATGGGGGTTCAAATTTTTTTGGATTAGTCGGTATCTAAGGCAAGGTTTAGGGGTTGCGTAACGCGCTCCGTAAGAAATGTGGTACTTAATTCAACTTTGATCTCCCTATAGTACTATCCTTACCTAGCTGAACTATCCGGGTAAAACTTTGATCTTTTTACCTAGAATCCTATCATGAGAGATGATAGTTCTTAAGCCTTAATAAGTTTAAAGCATTTCGGATGCGGGATGTTTGATAGGAAACATGCCGAAAGAACTCATCTATGCATGGGTGGAGATTTGACCGTCTCCTATGGTGTCTTACGGAAAGATACATAGAGCCCTAGCAGAAACCAGGACATGCACATGCCATAAATATGCAAAGCAAAGACAAAAGCAAAGACAAAGGCAAAGGCAAAGACAAAGGCAAAGGCAAAAGCAAGTGTGGTTCAAAGTAAAAACTACCACATATGAGTTTGATCTTGTGTGATCGCTGGATTTTTAGATATGTGCTAGTTCAAGTCTCTGCGACACCATGCACCTATTTTTTATTCAGTTGGTCTAAGGGGAATTCAAGTCCTTACGACATCTACCTTATGCATAACGATTGAAACGACGATACTGTTACACGACATTAATTTAAAATAAAAAAAACTTGTGAGGGATTGTTAGATAGTTTTTTTAAAGCTTGTGGGCCCCACCACAAGTGACCTTAGCCTAACTTGTTGAAAATTAATCACAATATGGGTTCTATTTTTCTTCAGTGGTACCAAACTCGAAGAAAAATTAGGACGTTGGCCCCACATGCATAATAAAATAATATTATTTTATTAGTGCGTAATGTTTTCCCAAACGCTATAAATAGAGCCCAAACTCTTAAGAAAAATTCATTCCAAAAACAACAACCAATACAAAATATATATACTGATATATATGTTGTAAAATATAGCTGGTGCTAGTAGGAACACTGCCTAGACCGAGAAGGTCTTATAGATCGAGGAGATCGTTGCCTTGACCGAAATGTCTTATAGATTGAGGAGATCGTTGCCTTGACCGAAAGGTCCTATAGATCGAGGAGATCTTGACAGTACTGGGTCGGTGCACACCAGAGTACCGTACTGCTGTTCCTGAAAGCAATTTGCCCTTGGGATCCTTACACCGGAGTAGACCAAATATTGCTTTAAGCACAACGTTTTACAAACGCACAACAGCTGAGTTAAAAATTTTAAATTACTGCACTTCAGCTTTCTTTTTAGTTTTTGGTGCTTTATATCTGTATTATTCCAAATTTAACCACAGACGCCAACACTTACCATGTTCAAGCTAATAAAGTTGCAAATTACCAAAGTACATAAATCTTGCTCGTTTACTAATTTGAAAGTCACCGGAAACACCAAAGCACTCTTGTGGAAATTAGTCCTCTGTTCTGACCACTTTTTGAAAGAAATGAATGTCCATTTTAATATCATAGAGCTGGAAGTGCTTTACAAAACAAGAGTGTGTAATCTGCGCATTGAAGGTTGATAATTGTCTAGAATAGTTGGAATAAAATTTATGCAACCTTTATGTTCTTTTAGTCTTGGTCTATTAATTTCCTAGCACGCTAGAGTTTCATGTCCAACCTAAAAGTTATCTTCATAATGTGTTGCATGCCATTCAAATTAATAATTGTTGCAAACTTTTCTTTCTAATCGGTATCATATAGCCGTAACATTTTTTCGTACGTCATTACTATACATCTTCCTACAGTGATAGTGCGATACATCTTTCATCTTCCAGGGAAAGTGAAGGCACTTTCGAGTATGGAAACTATCACAAAGAAGTAGAAGATTTACATGCTGTAATCCAACACTTATCCAAAACACAGGAAGTTTCTGCTATTCTTGGGCACAGCAAGGGTCAGTGCTTATCATTCAAATTTTTTGCTTTTAAGTTCATGTTGTAATGTTGAAGCAATCCTCCTCATCAAATATAGAATGGAGACATGCTGAAGCTATATTTTCAAAAAAAAAAAAAAAAAAACTGATCTTCTATCAAGGACAAACTAAACCTTGTATTCATTTATTTGATGAAAGTTTCTATTGTTGATCTTGCAGATATCGTAATTATTTGTGATGATATGTTTCTTGAGGAGCATTTCAGTTTTGCACTGAACTTGATTTCTTGTTTATTCTGAATATTTTAAGCAACAGCTGCATCTTATTGTGCTGGCAGACGAAACCAGTGTCATTGTCTCTATGATCACCACCGGCAATGGTCTAAATGTGTACTACTTTGCATTTTCATCATCATCATCATCATCAACAAGCTTGTTTTCCATCAAAATGTCAGCCATCTATTGAGCAGTAAGGCTCTCCGAAATATTTGACAGATATTCAGCACAATTAATTGACATTAGCGTGCACTGCAACTACATTTAACCTATGGTGTTTTTGAAATTTAGAAACTCTATGCTCTTGAAGAATTTAATCAGTGATGTAGAGATTCTTGCAGGAGGAGATGTGGTGCTCTTATATGCTTCTATCTATCATGATGTCCATTCAGTCATCAATGTTTCTGGCCGTTATGATTTAAAAGGAGGCATCGAGGATCGCCTTGGGAAAGAATTTATGCAGCAAATCAAGAAAGATGGGTTTATTGACATTAAGAAAAAAAGTGGTAATCCCCAATACAGAACTTTGATAACTCTAGAAACAACATATGGTTAAGAAACAAAAGTGGTCCTCTTCATACTTTAATATTTTTGGTGTAGCGGTATAAACTTGAGTCAATTATCTATTTATTATCCAGTGGCATGTCCAATGCATTATAAGAGGATAGGAAATATTTAAGAGTCTATTCTTTGAAGTTTTCACACTGCTGCGACATGGTGATCTACCAAATGAGAGAAAGAAGCATCTTTCTGTGATATAATATTAGGCATTTTCTAATTGTTTTAAACTCTACGACTCAGAATGCTCATTTACATCTTGTTTACCAAAATTTGCATCTAATATGTAAATTGATACTGGTTTTTGATGATAAATGGGATGCTAACATTTAAATCTTTTATAGGAGAAGTTGAATATCGAGTAACCAAAGAAAGTTTAATGGATCGGCTAAACACTAACATGGATGCAGCTGCACGTTCGATTGACAGAGATTGCAGGTTAGATTAAAATGCCATTATTACTTAAAGGAGCATTATTTTTATAGATATGGTTCATCTTCTAAACTTCATAGCATATGAATGACCAGTTGCATTATAGATTCATATCCTTTCTCTCGTTCTTTTTTTTTTCCGTCGGTTTATTATTATTAACAGATTTTAAATTTGGCATTATAATGGACAGGGTATTGACGGTTCATGGTTCAGCTGATGAAATTATACCAGTAAAAGATGCATCAGAGTTTGCGAAGCTCATACCTAACCACAAATTGCATATTGTTGAGGGTGCTGACCATGGGTATTCTGCTCATCAAGTAGAACTGGTTTCAGTTGTATTAGAGTTCCTAAAATCTAACCAGGTATCATCAAGACAAACTAGGATTGTATTTTCAAGAATATGAAGTCATTTTGGAAATATATTTATAAGAGATTATTCAAAAGATTGCTTATAATACTCTCGAAGCATAGTCTTATTATGACTGCAAGTTCAAATTACTACAGGTCGGAGATAAGGCTTAGATGCCTAGAATTTTCTTCACTCCCGCGCAAGAAAATTACAAAGTGGTGTTTCTTCCGAGTCCATTGCAGAGGAATGAACTGGATCTATGAAAAGCATTTCTAGAGGTTCTAACTGCTAGATGTCTTGTTTTAGCTGAACAAAATATTTGTATCATGCATCCCTAAAGGTTACTCTCTTTATTATCCAGCTTATTTTGTAAAAGTTCCGATTCTTCGCTGTGGGTGAATCATTGTGAAAGGCAGGAAGCCGAACCTTATCTACATTTTCAGTGTACTGATGATGTCTGCTTGGTTTTGTGCACAATTTCTGCGAAATTAGCATCCGCAGATTTTATTGAATTGTATCGAAAGGTATTATATGCAGTGAATATGGATACACCACCAAGTAGGAGCTCAAATTTTTGTCGAGGAGGCCGTGGTAACGAGAGAAGAAGTATTGCCACAGCTGTGAAAGAAATAGGTTGTATTCTTCATATTTGTATTTTGGAGGTTTTAATGTTGCCTATTGTAAGATTAATTTGGAAAGTGTGAGTTCTTTCAGAGATTAAGATTGTTGTGTCTTATTCCCAAGGTTTGCTTACTCAACTTGAATCTGCATAGGAGAAAGAGAGACGATCGAGGTGGAGAACTTTTTTTTTAAATAAAATAAAATAAAAGATTAACCAAGACTATTACTCATCCACTTACGATTTGCTAATTTTTAAAATTTTAATGTAGATTTCTTAAGGAAATTCAGATTTCTTGGTCATACGTATACATCGTTCAAAAATTCTTCCCATTATGTTCCTTTTTCTCAATTTCATTTATGCCCATGAAATAATAATCCTCTTCAACCACCTTACAAATATTTTAATAAGGAAGTTCTGTAAATTTCAAAAGATTGTGTAATCAAAGATTGTTAGACTAAACAAATTCTAATTTAGTAAAATATTCTTAATTGAAGTAAAAGATTATAGAAACCAGAAAAAAGGGGGAAAAAAATTACGTTTGATACATAACGGGTCCGGTTTAAATCGAGGACCCGATTCGAACAGTTAGGTCTTGAGGGTATTCATGTAATATACATACGATTCTGACTTTTAGGGTTCCCATGTTTATATACGAAACAGATAGAAATTTACCCCAAAAATTCCCCGAAGCTTCGCCTCTCGCTTCTCTTCGATTTCCTTTCATCCTCCTCTCTGGTGAGCTCTCCTCCGTCCTATGATTCCCTTCCTTAATTGCATCAGCTCAATTCATTTTTTTTTTAAAATATGCCTTTTTTATGCGAAATACTCTCAACTTCAATGCCTTTTTTTTATGGCGATTCAGTGAATTTTCTTCGAAGTTTTGGAAGTGAGTGGAGTCAAATGTGAAAGATCCCTTAAATATTTTAGATTTAGTCGCTAAATTAGGGATTTTGAGGGACTCTAGGGTTTCTAATTTGGACCCAGCTGACAGAGAGGTGTCATTTTGGGGGTTTCGCATTTAGGGTTCTGGAGGATTTTATGCGTTACGTACTAGTTTGTTTTTTGCTTCATCTTTTTGCATTTAAAATAGTTAGTTACTCTCTAAAATTTGAACTAATAAGCTCAACAAGCGTTGAGAGTGGCTTCGGTTAGAGCCCGTTAGTATCATGGTCGAAAGATTTTGGGGATAAAAATTAATGGCTGCACAAGTTTCCTCGCGCGCGAGCGCAGAATGAGCTACTTAGATGAGGTTTAGCTGGTTTGGGAGAATGATGTTTCATTTCTTCTTGGGAGCTGCTACAGTTTTGTAGCTTTGACAAGTTTAGTTACATTGGCATCACTTTCCATCGTCAGTTTTCAAGTGAAAGAGCTGCCGGGTTTGATCCTAGTTTTATTGGAAGTCAAAAGAATGGAGAAAAAAAAAGAGTATTGCTTTCTTTTACTTTCGCCTGATGATGTTATGAAGAAACAAGTTTTGTTTCGCTTTTCCGCTGGAAAATTTTATGTCAGTGTAATTTTGCAGTCATACGAGTAGATGATAACTTTTTCCTGAACTGCTAGATGCATGATCTTTTCTTTCTTTAAAACTGGTTGATTTTTATGTGGCTTAAATAATCCCACCTGTTTCTAGCGGTAAACAGAATAAGCAAGAAGGAACATTAGTTTTCCATCGTTACTTGTTTGAATGAGTTCTTCTCACACGCAGTTCTAAATTGACATTCTATAGTCACTAATCCCTCTTACAAGGGATTACTGCTTATTGGTAGCGTGTATGATCAGCCACAAAAATTGAGGTCTAAGACAGTTATACCTTTGTAACTCGGAACTAATTTTGTTAAATTTAAAACACACCTATGTTTTCTTTGTGACTTAAAAAGCTTTAAATGCTATCCACTATTATCCGACTGGACACTTGAATACAAGTAGCTATTATATATGTACAAGGCATTGTGATTCCTCCTTGATTCATTTAGTGTGTTTTATATGCTGATAACTGGATACGCATTGTGCGACTACCGACTTTCTGTATTGTTATTGCTGTCATGTCTTGAAATACATTTGGATTTTAAAACTTGAAAAGTGTTATCTGTTAATTGTATTTATGCAATGCAGCTGTCTGCTACCATTAATATTACTTGGACTGTCTCTTTTGTTGTTGTTGCCTCTTGCCTTTCAAACTCTGGATTACCCTTCATATAGTGTTTAATGATGCTGGTGGAAATGGACAAACTGAGCCTATACAAGAAAAAGTTATAGTTGTTTGCATTTGTTCTTATTAAATCTATGCCGATACTTTAATTTTTCATATTTCTCACATCATTGCTTTTTTTGTTCTTCCCCCCTCTTTTTTTGATTCAATGCCCGGAACATAAATAGATATGCACTTAACCAGAGAGTATATTTTGGACGTCACCCTGGTATCTAATTAGCAAGAAATTCTTATCGGTTTCCTCCGGTTGATATCGTCCACTTTGTTTGTCATTGTGATATGATTTCTCTTTCCTGTCTCTGTTATTACTACTTTTGTTATCGTCTGCTACATAAATTCTTTCACATTGAAACTCCTTTGAGCCATTCCATGGCTTGGATTGAATCAAGATTCTTACTCTGCACCTCCTGTTGGCCTTTCTATTTTTTTCCTCCTTTCTGTGTTGGTATGCTTCCTCTTGCAAATGCTTCTGCCTGCCGTGCTTCTGTCACAGTGGCCTTGCAAGCTTCTTTTAGATACATAATATGCCGAGGACGAGAAGAAATGCTGCAGTTGCCAAGGCAGCTGAACCTGTAGAGCCAGTCGAGCCAATCGAGCCAGAGGAGCAGGTGAACCTTGAGGAAAATGAGGAAGCAATGGAAGAGGAGGTTGAATATGAGGAGGTTGAGGAGGAGGTAGAAGAAGAGGAAGAAGAGGAAGTGATAGAGGAGGAAGAGGATGATGAAGAAGACGAAGAAGAGACTATTGCTGCTAATGATGGTGATGCAGAAGCAACTACAGGTAGTGATAGCATGAAAGTTGATGAGGAAGATGATAGGGATGACGATGAAATTAAGGAGCATGCTGAACTCCTTGCTCGTCCTCCCCATGGGTCTGAGGTTTATGTTGGCGGACTTCCTTCTGATGCAACAGAAGAGGATTTGAAGGGCTTTTGTGAGTCGGTTGGTGAAGTTGCTGAGGTATACCTGTGATCCTGATGAATTTTAAACTTTTGATATGGTTTACCTTTATGTTATTTAATAACCGATTCTGATGATGACAGGTTAGGATGATGAAAGGCAAGGATTCATCTGAGAACAAAGGATTTGCCTTTGTCACTTTCAGAACAAAAGAATTGGCTGCCAAAGCCATAAAAGATCTCAATAACACTGAACTTAAGGTAGAAACTCTTTAGTATAAAATTATTTTATTCTTTTTGCAGTTAGACTTTTCTTAGTTCTCTGGAAAGTAGATTTTGCTGCTCCGTCATGTCTTAACGTTTTATAGTCTATAAGTTTGCAAATGCAAACCACTAGATGCATATTTTCTAGGTGAGACGGATGTTGTTACTACTTACTACCAATGCAGTATAATTAAAGATAAATTTTTTTAATTAAAAAAGCTTTATCTTTACCAGGGGAAAAAGATCAAATGCTCTACTTCTCAAGCAAAGCATCGGCTGTTCATAGGTAATGTTCCTAGAAACTGGTTGCAGGATGATCTGAGAAAGGCAGTGACAAAGGTTGGTCCAGGAGTAGTAACTGTTGATCTGATGATGGTAATAGCTCTCTCTCTTTCTCTCTCTCTCTCTCTCTCTCTCTCTCTCACACACACACACACGCACGTCTTAACGTTTTATAGTCTATAAGTTTGCAAATGCAAACCACTAGATGCATATTTTCTAGGTGAGACGGATGTTGTTACTACTTACTACCAATGCAGTATAATTAAAGATAAATTTTTTTAATTAAAAAAGCTTTATCTTTACCAGGGGAAAAAGATCAAATGCTCTACTTCTCAAGCAAAGCATCGGCTGTTCATAGGTAATGTTCCTAGAAACTGGTTGCAGGATGATCTGAGAAAGGCAGTGACAAAGGTTGGTCCAGGAGTAGTAACTGTTGATCTGATGATGGTAATAGCTCTCTCTCTTTCTCTCTCTCTCTCTCTCTCTCTCTCTCTCACACACACACACACGCACGCACACAAGCTCAAAAAATTACACACGCTCACAGTTTCACTTCTCTCATACTCCTGCCTGTTCAACATCTGGTGAATTTTTCTTTATTTTTTAATCTTCAGAAGTGGGTGATTTGCTCTACCTTAATTGGATTTGGCCCCATAAAAGTTAGCTTGACAAAATCGTTTTAATGTTACAGGATCCCCAAAATTCAAGCCGTAATCGTGGCTTTGCATTTGTAGAGTACTACAACCATGCATGTGCAGAATATTCAAAAAAGAAAATGTCGAGCGCGAAATTCAAGCTAGACAATAATGCGCCTACTGTTAGTTGGGCTGATCCTAAAAGTGGAGACTCTTCATCCAATTCTCAGGTATCAATTTAAGCAATCATTTTGCTTGTTCCTATTCCCTTTTGTTTAATTTTTTTGTTATATACATTTTGGATCATTTCTGGTGTCTATCCTCTCTGCAGATAAAGGCAGTTTATGTAAAAAACTTGCCAAAGGATGTGACTCAGGATCAGCTGAGGAAGCTGTTTGAGCATCATGGTGAGATAACAAAGGTGGTGCTTCCCCCTGCCAAGTCTGGACAGGAGAAGAGGTTTGGGTTTGTGCACTTTGCAGAGCGTTCTACAGCCATGAAGGCGCTGAAGAATACTGAGAAATATGAGCTGAGAGGTGATTACTTATTTGTAGGTGTTTGAACTTGCAACCCTTACCCCTCACCACAACATCGAGTTTTTAACCCATTTTTCGAGTTTTACTTGCCACGAATTTCTAAAGCGGATTAAAAAAAGATACTGCTTTGCTTAGTGAGTCCAGGTTTTGGCCCATGAAAGGGCCATCAAACCTATCGGCGCAAGTTAGAGTACAAAATTCCAACCCTTAGCCCTTTCCACAACTTTGAAGATTTGGTGTGACAATAGGGACATTATTCCTAGCTACTTTCATGATATCTCTATTCTGCTAAACATCTTTTCGTTTATTCCGATTGATAGGTGACGTTCTTGAATGTTCTCTTGCAAAGCCACCGTCTGATAAGAAAGTTGATACGGGATCTAATGCTCACAAGGGTGCCCTCCTACCCAATTTTGCACCTCGTGGATATGGTGTCATGGGAGGGACCTTTGGTGGACTTGCTCCAGGTTTCGCGCCGGTATAATATACTGATTATCACGTTACAATGATGCAAATCTGTACCGATCTCAATATTCAAAGTAGTTGATGCCATACCTGATGTTATTGCAGCCTATGATGTATGGAAGAGGGCAAACTCCTGGTGGCATGGCAATGGTGCCTATGATATTGCCAGATGGGCGTGTTGGCTATGTGCTGTAAGTACAAAACAAATGAAACAGAACTAGATTTGCTATTCCCTCAATTAGACAGTAAGATTCCCAAGCATTATCCAAGTCAACACCAAACTTGCATGTGATCACTGAGATGTACTTACGTGGTGATCTTGACCACCCATTTGTCCTCTTTACATTATTCTCCAATGCAATACTCACTTGAACGTTATTTCTTTAGTCTAGGAAGGGTAAATTTTACAAAACCACCAATAACTTTGGGGGCATATCTCCTGGAACCCCATGAACTTTATTGGGCTTACAAAGCCCCAAAACTCCAAAGAGTATCAAATAACAGCAAAACTTAACTTTTTCTCACAAGACCCCCAAAAAGCAAGGAGAAGAAGAGAAGATGACCCCAAAGAAGACATGGAAATAACAGGATTGGAAAGATAATAAGGTCCTCTAATTGCAGGAAATGCTTTCTGTGTGTTCCGTGGGAAAATGAATTAAACAAAAAAAAAAAAAATGGGCGGCTTGGGTTTGTGGCAATAATTTTGGGGTTTTGTGGGAAAAACAAAGTTCAGAGGGCTTTGTTGGGGACACCTCAATGTTTTGGGAAGTTTTGTGGAATTTACACTTCAATAAACCACTTGAACACCTGGACTTTTAAATCCTGTTCAGGGCATCACTTCACAATGTCTTAATAGTCTGTATGTACGTCATTTGCAGGCAGCAGCCTGGAGCACCAATGCCTCAACAACAGCGAGGTGGTGGTCGGGGTGGCAGCTCGAGTAGCGGTGGGCGCAAAGGCAATGATAATTCTCGTGGCCGCAGGTTTCAACCATATTAATATTATTAACAGCATATTGCTGGCAGGTGGTAGAGAATCTGCTGTGCATGTAAACCTTTGTTATCTGTGTCGATGGATGTTCAGCTTGTAGTAAAAAGGTTGTTGGAGTTGATTAGCAGAAAGGCTGGTGAATCCCCTTGTCTTGTGGCCTGACTCGGTTGGTATTGAGTAGTATTCTGGCATTTATTGAGTAGAAGAGTAATTCCTTACATTTTTGACATTCCATTTCTATGCCTGTCCATATTTTATTTCTCGCTATTTTGAGATGACCCTAAACTCCAATCAAGGGTTTAGGTTTTTGAGGTATCTATGGCTGCTCTAGCTTTGTGGATGTCTTAGGGAATGAATCTTGCTGCTTTTCCCAGTTGCAATGTGCTAACTGGATTCTTACGTCAGACAAACATCATGTTCTTAGATAGAGACCGGTATTATTGTGATAAACCAACGAATGTTTTCCCCCCTTCTGATCTTGGTCTTCTGTTCTCATACTGGCAAGCAAATCAAATGCTTCTGCCTCGGTTACGTGACGTATTACATACACAATTGATAATGGATGATTGTCAAGACTACACCCACCCGGAATCTTACATCGTTCAGAGCCGGAAGCAGTGGTGATGCTCAAAACTCTTGATGCTTGTTGTCTCCTCGTACCTGAGAAGGACCAAATTGGTGGCCCTAGCATGACCTTTACTGCCTAAAGGGAAAGTAGGGCATCGATCCCTTAATCCTAGACTTTTCAAGATATCAAATCCTGAGGTAGACGATCAAGCAAGCGTGAATCGAGATTTGTAGGCCGAGCCTTTCCCTCATTGTCAAAAGGGTAAGCAACGCGTCGATCCCTCGATCCTCGACTTTCCAAGGTTTCAGATCCTGTCTTCGTCCTCGACTTTCCAAGGTTTCAGATCCTGACGAAGACAACCAAGCATGCGCCGCTAACAGTGGTTAACGATGCAAACAGTCGAAACTCGCTCCAATGTGCCTGCCATCGACGTCCCTCTCGTTCTCTCATGTGATCCTCTGAATGTGGCCGTAGTTAAAGAACCAGAGTGTTAATACGCAGCAGCCTACTCAGCAGCGCATAGGAATCCTTATCCACGTTCCTTAGGTGTTTGTCTACATGATAATTGAACTGAGGGGGACAAGCCCGTAGCCAAACTAACTATTCATCCATTTGCTGGTTAGGTCATCTCATGCCAAAATAGAGCAGTGTCATCATCATCGGTCTCTAAAAAGTAAATAACAACAACAATAATTATAATTAATTAACAAAGATAAATCCCTGTCTCAAGTAAATCCCACAATATAGCGACACCCACCCGCAACTCACGTGCCTCTCTGGAGTCGACTTATTATATCCTCAACGAGGAGGGAAGAGGAAAAGAAGGGAAACCGAGGAAGAAAGCGATCATCAGTCGCCACCCTCCGGGAGAGGAAATTAATTGCAGCCCCCCCGCAAAGCCCGCTATTAGTTATCCAATCCAAAAAATAAAAAACGAAAAAATTAAAAAATTAAAAAGGGAAAAAAAAAATTACTAGCCCTGATCCGAAAAAAATCCAAGAAGTTAAAAAAAAAAGAGGAGGGAATGAAAGAAGATGAGGATCGAGAAGAGGAGGAGGAGGAGCCACCGCCGCCGCCGGTTCAGGGGGTTCTTCGACTGCATCGCGAGGACGGTGAGGGATGAGGGGGTTCTCTCGCTGTGGAGAGGGAATGGGACCGGAGTTATTCGATATTATCCCTCCGTTGCCCTAAATTTCTCCCTCAAGGTAATATGAATCGCAACGTTTTTTTGGTTCTTGGTTCTTCGAATTGGTAGCATTGCCTCTTTTTCTTTGTTGATTTTATTTGCTAATTTTGGTAGGAATTAGGGAAGATGATCGAAACAGTAATCATTAGTTACTACTGTAGTCGAAAGGATTAACATTGCCAAGGACGTCAAAGTTACTTCAAATGCTGAATCTATTTGTTTCACATTTATGACTTTTTTTAAAATGTTATTTTGATCTTGGAGTTTGTTTTGTTAGCATTTGCCTTTTTGGGATGGTTCTTTTTTTTGTTTGTTAATTTTGGTGGAAATTAGGGAAGAGGAGTGAAGGCATAACAATTAGCTAGGTCATCATCGCCTTGCTCGTGCTTTATTTTACCTCAAAAGAGGGGAAAGAGATCAATAAGTTTCTATTAACCATGTATTGCAGTTCGTTCATTTGGGGGTTGAATTCTGAGTTGTATAGGGACAGGAACCTTCTAGGGTTGGACGTTCGAAGTAAGCTATGATCATGGATAAAAGGATGGCTCCTGTGTTGCTACCTATTTATTTACATTTATAACCTAAGTGGCTTTATGTTGTGTAGCTTCTTCCATTGACTTAGGCTTGAGAACATCGAACAAGAGATCATGTTGTTGGGACTGGACAATGGATCATAAATTTTTGGTGTGCCGGTTTAGCTTTATGTGATACATTGCTGACTCATTACACCTTGTAGTTGTATCATTCTTTCTTTGGATCAGATAATGTCTCTTTTTAGGTTAGGATATGTTTTTGTCCTACAATCTGTTTGGGAATTGAGCTTATGATTTGTATCATAAATGCTTAGATCCAAAAGATCGTCTCGTCCAATTAGAATTAGGAGTTTGCGGTGACCCAGAAGGCATTTTCATATGTGAATGTAAAATTTGGTCTATCTCAAGCTTTATTGTTGTTGACTTTTAAGCAGCTTTCGGACTATAATACCCCCTTAAAGTCAGCAACCGGTGTTTGGTTGGCATTGTAAAAGGAGTTTCAGGAGTTGGATGGATTACAGGACAGGGCTTCTTATTCGCTTACAGGTTGGCACATCACTACAAATTGAGTTAAGAGATATCTGATCCGACTTCAGTCCCTAATTGAAGGCGCTAGCTCGCCAATGATTGTACCAGGGCATGTGACGTTCAGTGTCCATGATGAACCCTTTTATTCTTCAATCTCTGTGACAATGTTGTCGCAGTCAATTTTGATAATTCAGTCTAGTTAGTGAGACCCTATTTTCTGAGTTATGCTTCTGCGACCCAACATACATGTCCTAGGCTTTGTGGGCTACCATATACGCTCTGGCATGAAAAATAAATTAAATGACATTTATTACTTTGAAAGAAAACTTCCAAACTTTACTCTATATCAGATGTGATGAAATCTTCTTACTTCTCATATTCAATTTTGCTAAATTTCAACTATAGCCGTGACTTGATCAGCCTGGAAATCGATACTTATGGAATGAAGCATTAAATCCTTCTATATGCACTTTGCTTGAGATCTAATACTAAATGTTGTTATCATTGGCCACCTCCTTTAGGAGCATACCTGTCCTCTCAATTATTCTTTTATATGTTGTATGCTTATAATGTGGAACCCATCTATTCATACTTAGATCTTTTGTGGTATATGTACACTGGAGTATGTAGAAAGACTTGTGAAAGACTGCCTTCAAACTTAGGTAGCATAACTTCTCATGTGCCAAAACATTTTCTCGTACTTCAGAATTTTTTTAAACGAATGTCTTTCAAATGGATGGTAATTCATGAGTGATTGATCTTCAGGAGATTTACTGAAAATGCTAGACTGAATTCCTGTTATGTCTAGTTGGATCAGGCTTTTGATATAATCTAACTTCAATCCTTATCGTATCTAGTTTCTACTATGCGCATATTGCATGTCATTGTTATATGATTTCATATGTACTATGTTTGACATTTTTTATTTTTATTTTTTAATTTCCTCTCTAGAAGGAAAGGGAAGAAAGTAGTTAGTTAGTGAGGCTAAAAAGCTAGGACTTGTGCATGAGAAACTTGAATTTGGGAGGGCAAGAAGGACGTATATCTAATCCTTGCCCAGATTAGACAAAAAAGAGTAGACATTAAATAATGTTAGATGTATCAAGAGTGAATACAGTACAGTCCTAGTAAGTGATGAAATTAAAATGAGATGTAGTTTATTTCCATATATTGTATAAGATAATCACATGTCCATATATTGTATAAGATAATCACTCAAGAGAGAGAAATGATCAGACGAGGCAGTGCATGGCGAGAACGATAGGTACTTCCAGAAAATTAGGACAAGCGAAGGTAAATGCTTTAAGAGAAAAATGAAATGAAAAGCCACACATCGCTTTGAAACTTCAATATTCCTATGAAAGTATGCAATATCTTGGAGTTATGGGTTAGAAGTTAACTAAGCTATTCAATAGGGATACTAAAAAATGCGAAAGAAAATGCCTAACGAGTGTAGGATTAGTATAAAGAAGATAAATTTTACAAAGTTGTTCAAACTATTGTGTTTACCTAACTATGAACCATGCAATAAAACTTTTGGATACCACGATTAAGCATAGATTAAATAAAACAATTGTATACGGAAACCGGTGTAGTTGTATGTCATGAAGGTCCCCTCTTTGTAGATATTTATCTACTAAGACAATTGATGGAGAGATGCAAAAATCAAAGCAAAAGATCAATATAAGTCTTTCATTTATTTAGAAATACTACTGATTAAGTGTTTGGAAAGATAATATGGTGGGTTTTGCGAAACAAATAACTATCTAGAAGATATATTAATGTGATTGAAGATAGGTACGATAGACAAATGGGAGGAGATACAGTCGCCAGAGTCATCCCTTATCATCACAGATGTCATTTTTGAACTTACTAGGCATATTCAGGATGAGATTCTCATGGTGTTTTACCAACGATAATATTACCCAAAATAACAGATTTACTGTTTGTACATGCTCATTCAAGGCGCTTGTTGCAGGATCTGTTCAGAACCATGCTAAGAGGCAGTGAATCACCAACATCCAACCATCTCATCCCTGCCACAGCCTCGAACTTCATTGCAGGAGCAGCAGCAGGCTGCACAACTCTTGTCATAATCTACCCTCTCGACATCGCTCACACTCGCCTTGCTGCCGACATTGGCAAGTCTGACGCTCGCCAATTCCGAGGTATTTGCCATTTCCTCTCCACCATCTACAAAAATGACGGCATCAGAGGCATCTACCGTGGCCTCCCTGCTTCATTGCATGGCATGATTGTACACCGCGGACTCTACTTTGGGGGCTTTGATACGGCGAAGGAGTTGGTGACGTCGGAAGATTCTACACCGGAGAATATTGCATTGTGGAAGAGGTGGGTGATGGCTCAAGCAGTTACCACGATGGCTGGGTTTGTGTCATATCCATTGGATACTGTGAGGAGGCGAATGATGATGCAGTCTGGAACGAAGGAGAGAATGTATGGAAGTACTTTGGATTGTTGGAGGAAGATTTATAGAACGGAAGGATGTAGTTCGTTTTATCGAGGGGCAGTTTCTAACATGTTTAGGAGTACCGGGGCTGCTGCGATATTGGTCTTGTATGATGAGGTGAAGAAGTTCATGAATCGTGGTAGATAGCAACTGAGAAGAATTCGTTATAGCTCACAGAAAGCTAGGGTAGGGTTATGATAGTTTTTACCCATATTTGTAGGAAAAGAAAGAAAGTATCTCGCTGTTGAAGAAGGTTTTTTTTCCTGGGTGTGTGTGTGTGTTGTTAGGGGCTTAACTGCCTTGTTAGGGCAAGGCTCTGTGTTGGGATGTAAACTTGCTTTCAACGGCAAAGGTGAATTTACCTTGTATTCTGATACCTGTGAATGTTTTTTCTGTCAGGGTGCTGTGGTATTGTTCGGCTCATTTGCAAGGAAAGGCGAAATATAGAAGACACAAACTGTTGTTGTGTTTAAATTAACTGATTGCAATCTCTAATTTGAATCCTCTAGAATTAAGGTGACTAGTGTGCTGTCCGTGCAAAGTACGACGATAATTTTTTTCAACACTATAGTAATCATGTTTTTAAATGTTGAAGTAAGATTTTTTTTTTTGAATTGTTATAGTGTCCCGCGTTTTTTAAATTGTTACAGTATACCCGTGTTATAATATTAATGCTATAGTATTTTCAAAGAACGCTATGATCCCCGCATCTGGCACAGTAATTTTTCTTTTAAAATGCTACAGCATCCCGTGTGCTACAGTAATAATGTTGTACTAATATTTACTGTAGTGTTTATTATGACATGAACAGTAAATCTTGAATTCTTCCATTTGTATAGAGGTGTTGATATGACCCCAACCATCGTCTAGCTGATGTCCAAAATAATGTACCATCGTCTAGCTGATGTCCAAAATAATGTACGTTCTCTCCATGTAGAGCCCATTTAAGAGTGTATCCTCTAGAATTAAGGTGATATGGTCCCAACCATCGTCTAGCTAATGTCCAAAATAATGTACGTTCACTCCATATAGAGCCCATTAAAGAGTGTATCTGGCAACTCATTAAAATCACGGTAACATGACCGCACCTTCACTCCATGTAGAGCCTATTTTAGAGCGTGTTTGGCAACTCGCTAAAATTACACCATATCCCATTTTAGAGCGTGTTTGGCAGCTCACTAAAATTACACCGCACTTGCTCCTTTATCCCATTTTAGAGCGTGTTTGGCAGCTCACTAAAATTACACCGCACTTGCTCCTTAAACAGATTTTGTAAAAAACTAGCTTATTTATAGACCGACTCTCTCCAAGTACATAACTAAAGCAATTTAGAGGACAAAAAGTAAACTAAAGTAAAGTGATTCACTTATGGACCAATTTTTATCAATCAACAATACTAAAGCCTGGATAAACTTCAAGCCTAGTCTAGTTTTAAAAAGTTGCCAAACATACCTCTAGCTTTTGCTTGTTAAGCTTATTGCAACAATTAAAACCCAAGAAACAGACCCTTTTTATTTGCAATCCTACCAATTGGGTATGAATGGAAATGACAACATCAAACCTCATCCCGTCTTTCACTCCTTAATGCTTCCTTCCAACCGTACCAATAAAAGCTTCACATTATTGGTTCCAACTACAGGAAATAGACAAGGCACCAAAAGGTGGATCTTTTCAGGCTCAAGAAGCTTTAGGCAGGGTTTCACCCGTACATGATCCTAGCATATTAGACTTGGGAAACATTATACGAAAGGGTGGCACTAGGGGCACACACCCAACCATATCCCAAACCACACCCCCTCTCTCATATGTTACAGTGCACCGGACCCCACATGAGATTTTAAAATTAAAATCCCATGTGGAATCCGATGCACTGTAGCATATGAGAGAGGGGGTGTGGTTTGGGATGTGGTTAGGGGTGTGCCCCTATCATTTTCCTATACGAAATATTCTCTCTCTACACTGCTGATGAACATTCTCTATGAATAATGCAGGATACACATGCAAATTAACATAAGAACAACAAAAATTAAACCATCACCTAAAAACATTGGCTTTTACATCCACTAATCAAAAATAATAAAAGGCTTGATTTTGTCCAAACACAAAAGAAAGAAGCCAAAGAATTGATATAACATATGAAAAACTAGCCTCCCTCTCAAGACCCAACATATATAAAACTGTTCTCAGCCAATTTCTGAACCACTCCCAGGAACTGGAAATATATATAAACTCAACAGTTTACTGCTGCTTGCATTCAGCTGGCCGATCCTCACCCTCCCCAGCATTGGCTCCACTTCTCTGCAGCATCAGAAACAATGACGTTAAGTATTCGAAGCGATAAATATTCAATAAAACCTGCATAAACTTCTCAAACCCCCTAATACGTTGCCATGGAACCCCACAATACTTTCTTTCCTCAAACTGACGAAAATGCCCCTCAAGTAAAAAAATATCATTTCCTAGTTTTTTAACTTTTTTTAAAATTTTTTTGCAAAATAAGCCATCACATTAGGCATTTTGCAAACAAATCCCTCCTCTTCTTCCCCATCCCCTGCCCCCTAACCCAACCCCCCAACCCAAATTAATTAGAAAAAAATGTTTTTTTTGCCTGTGGGCCATTTTTCCGTCGTTTTGAGAGTTACTTGGAAATTTCTTTTGGTGTTTTGTGAGAAACACCCCAAAGCATTGGTGGTTTTTGTGAAAGGTACCCATAAAACTTTACTAAGATTGAGAAAGGAGCAAAACATACCATACCTTCTGCCGAGCAGCCGACTTCTTAGGACAGTAAGGTTCCAGGATGGAGATGAAAGAGATCAGTATCCGTACTACTAACTAAGAAGATACTGCTAGTACTTAACTTTTGCATGAATTATCTATGTATGTGTACCTTATTCCTGGGCTTGCTGGCCTCCTCTTCATCTTCATCCTCATCCTCTTCATCCTCTTCTACATCATCGTCATCCTCATCATCATCATCCTCTTCATCCTCTTCTAACTCAAGACCATCATCCTGAACAGCCTCTCCAGTGAACCATGAAACAGCATGTGGGATAATCTTGTCTCGGATAGTAGACCTGCAAGAACAAATACTTTATTCTCAACATAAAGAATCACACACAAAAAAGAAGAGGGAAATCATCCATATACAACTTAAAATAATTCTAATGTGTAGAGAAAGATGTACTGATTCATATTAAGAATTAAAACTCTCTACAACCAACTGGACACAATCAAACCCAAGCTTACCCAATATCATAATCCTGCTCCATCTCATTCTGCAGCTGTTCAGCCTGACAAAGAGAATGAAAAACATAAGCATTCGGTCGGTACGTAGCTTCTGTCATGGCTGGGGAATGACGTTAACTTACGGTATCTTCGTCAATATCATCATCATCCTCTGGAACTTCTGGGGGGTTAAAGAAGTTGAAGAAGCTCTCACAGTCCTCAGTTTTAGTAATGGGCTTGGTATTCTTTGACCCCTTTTTCGGTTTTTTCTTAAGGATCTTCTGAGTCAAGCACTTACCTGGGCGAACCAGTTCAAGATCTCAGGTCCTAAGACAATCCGATATACTTTTAGTTAGGTAAAGCATGATTATGAATAGAGATGAACAGAAGGAAGGGAGGGAGGGAGGGGAGGGCGAGGGGCGGGGGGGGGGCGTGCAGGTATAGCCGCTTCGTGAAGTAGAGCAAAGAAGGTTACCCAATTGCTCTCTCTAGGATTGGTTCGTCCTCGTCAATCATGTGATATGTTTTTGTCAGAACAGAGTTCTTAAAGAAAGGATTAGTGTCAAAGAAAAATTCTAATTTGAAGCCCTTTGGGTCATCAATTTTGCACCATTTAATATCCTTGAGGTACTTCAAAGCAGCTTCATCACGCTCTTGGATCTGAAGCCATAAACGACAGGAAAAAGATCACATAATATGTATGAATAATACTTAAACCGAATGGTGAAGGAAAAACAAGGCTTCCTGTTCACCTCCTCAGCTAACACTTCATTTGTCTTCATTGCAGTGAGCCAGAAATCAGGTACACCTTTTCCTGTGTAAAAAAAAAGCATCAGGTTGGAAGCAATATAGACTACATGCCAACAATTTTTAACTCTGTTTGCATTCAACCAACCTTCGGGAGCTTTGTCCTCGACTGAGGCTTCTTCTGTAGCAACGTCAGTAACACCTTCAACTTCGACCACACCATTCACAATTTCATAACGCTGAAAATTTGACATCAAAAGTAACTCTCAAAGAAATATGCTTAAAATACTAGTATAATGTACCATAGAAAAAAAAGGCCTGGGAGACTCGAGGTCTAGTGTTTAGCTTTTCTGCACTAACTAAACCACAATACACTATTAAAAATAGAGTACCTTGGTGTATAGTGGTTCATAAAGCTTCTGGTATTTAGCTTCAAGTGCTGCTTTTTCCTCGAAGAATTTAGTTTCAAGCTCATCATGTTGGCTCTGGAATATAAATGGACATCATAAGGACTAAAGTAAAAGAAAACTGGATTCTCTTGGTTGCTATGGAAAAAAAAAGAAAAGGAAAGAAATGGACATCATACAGACTAAAGCAAAAGAAAACTGGATTCTCTTGGTTGAAGAAGAAGATGAAATAACTGTTATAAAATATGCACAACTATCCTTCTAGCAAGTAGCAAGCCCTCGATATTTATTTACGCCAGAGGATACAATATCAGGTTTTTGAATCTAAGATCAGAAATATGAAACCACAATAAATCCAATTATCCAAGTAACATTAATATAAAGAAAATAAAAGGAAAGTAAGAACAGCAGAAATATATTATGTTAATCTTGAAGGGATCCCATAGAAGACACTGAAGTACCTGCTTTTCTTGTACCCATTCAGTTACATCCTCATACTTAAGTCCCAGTAGGAAATTATCGGGGTAAAGAAATAAGGAAGATGTATCAAGCATCTGCTACTTGTATCATACCAAAACCAAGAAGAACAAATGCATTTACCCAGTCACACATACACAAATCTCCTACCGTAGCCAGATTCTTCTTCCCAGGACTTAGAAAAAGTTGTGATGTTCTTCACAAATTGCAATACTAACAATTTCAATGTTGGTGACTCCAGATCATGGTGCATCAGGACATGTCTATACTAAGCACATATTGTACCAATCATATACATGTGCTTAGATATGTAACCCTTGTTTTTGCACATGGATTTTAAATGAATTTGCATTGCTTGCATGTAGGAGCGGAGATGGTTCGACTCTGACCAGATTGGGTCGAGGCTCATGTTCCAGATTGTTTCCCAAAAACGAAAATGACGCATTAGTATACAGGTCAACTTTGTCAAGCCTGAAATGAGCTTGCTAACTAAGCAATACTACGAGTTTGCCTCCGGAACTACTAACACCAGGTGAGATCTAGTTGTTTGCCATTGTCATTGATCTCTAGTCATATAATCATGAAACCACTAGATTAATCAAGTTTTATCCTATTATAATTGCACATAAGATAGTTAATTGGGTCTAAATAGCTCTGAAACTATTCAATTGGACACCTGGTGCACACGATCACCGATACAAGCATTTTGGCTTGGTCCCCAATCAGACCAAGATTAGCAACCCTAGATTACATAAGACTTTGGTGCCATTTAAAGGAACATGTATGTTGGATTTATCTGCTTAGCAGTCCTTTCCATAGGAAGGAGAGGAAAAGTGAACAAGCCCACACAAAAGATTAAATTTCCAGTTGTGGAAGATTAAAAGACTTTCTTTCATATCCTAGGTTGCCAATATCTCTACAGTTACCACTTGCCCATCTCAAATCTCAACTTGCTAGAAAAAAAAACGCCCTCAATAAATCAACAACGCTTCTCCTATCAGTATTCCACAGCTATGATTCTGCTTTAGCACTAGGACCTGAAAGGCAACCATTGCTTTCCCCCGAATATATTATATTATGTGTGTGGCTGTGCGTCACCTAGTGTTCATGCTCTTCCATAAAGTAAATTCAAGAGCTTATTTTATCAGGAGAAACTGCTAGGTAAAGTAAATTTCCTCTTGACTGTCTTCGATCAAAGACAAACAACATAAACGGCTGTCCTCTTATGGTAAACACAAATTCAAGGTATCCTCTCCCACGTCAATATGCCAACAAACAAATGAATCAACACAATCCTTAGCGATGAATCTGCAAGTGGAGTTATCTAATATATGAAGTCATGCTACTAAACCTTGGGTTAAACGCCGGCCAATCAAGCTGCTCTCGATCATTAAATGTTAAGAGGACTGAGAAAAGATCATGTATCACACAAGTAGCATAACTATGTGTTGATTACATCTCTGATTAACCAAGTGCATAAGAGCTGATATGACAAATTACATAACTGTATCCTATTTGAAGTTAGCCACATACAAAGCAGCACCCAAATGATCACTTAGAAAAACCCAAATACAGCTAATTTGAATTTACAAAAACCCTAATAGGAAATCACCCAAAGGATCATACCTGGATCTGTCTGAGAACTTCGACCCGCTTCCTGATCTTTGGGGTGAGGGCCTCCAGCACATCAGAATGCTCTCCCGCCAAGTTCTGAAGCTTATCCTACAAACAATCAACAAAATAATCAGTAAACCGTAAAAAAGATTTCACCTTTTAGAGCAATAAAAGATCAAAATGGCAGCAAAGACTTCACCTTTAGAGCGTTGACGAGGCCCGCTCTATCCTCCGCGCTCAAAGCTGCACAAAAAAATCAATCAGAACTCAGTTGAAGAGAGAGAAAACAAGTTTAGAGAGAAAGAGAAAACCTGAGGCATTGGCGGGAATAGCGGAGCGGAGATCAGAGAGATCAAGGGTGTCTTGCTTCTTCTCGTTGCTCATGGCGATGTCTCTCGCTCAAGAAATTGGTCGCGTTTTAGAGAGAGAAAAACCCTAATTACAGAAATTGAGGGGGAAAAGAGAGGGAATTTTATAGGAGAGAGTGGGGGGTAAACAGGGAGTAGTCTGGTCTACCGCCGGTAACTAACCGGTCAAATTAACTAATTCACCGCGGTTAACCGCTCAGCCACCGGATAAGAAACTACCATTTTTTTCCGCCTTTTACCTTTTTTTTGGTAATTAACTTTTTTTAAGTGTAATTTTGAAGTGAATTCTTTCCCTTTCTCACAAAATTGCAACACTACTATCATTTATGTTTATCCCCATGAATCATATATAATTATAGATTTGTGCTGGCAAAATAGAAAGAGTTACAGAATATTAATTAAATAAGCAAATATCTGATCATGTGGAGAACCTTCGGGTACAAATACTTTAATAATTTATAATTAGAATTTTCTCATCAATAAGTGAAAATTATTTTTTATTTTTTATTTCTCTTTTATAGTTTGCAGCTTTTTCTCCGATCTAATTGAATTTTGTTGTAGTTTTTTCCCCAAATTGCAACCTATTTATTTTTTCCTACCAACAATGTTTAGTTCCCTAAAAATATGAGAAAGAAAAGAGAAAGGAAATAATTCATGAAGGAATTAATTAGTTAAAGGAGATAATTCATGAAGAAATTAATTAATAAAGTTGGCACCAACTAGCCATCACCGAAGCACTGTGCACATACTTGAATTAGACCCAGATTCCAGTCTCTCTTCCTTGGTGGGCCCGAAAAGTCGGCCCAATCCGTAAATCACTTGTTGGATCGTATGATAACTAGCCTGCCTTTGTCATGCACGACGTCTGACTAGATCTATGACTCAATAATGAGGATTTCCACTTTAGTTGTAAACTTTATTAAGATGATACATTTGCATACGATAACAAGTCTCATTAGAGGACAGTCTAGGTTAAATATCAATTCAATATATTTCCTGGCAACATTTATTTTTATGGCTTACAAGCCACATAGTTTGACCAAGTAAAATATCACTTTACCCTTTAATATTTAAGAATACTCCGAAGCCCTCTTTCTTCATCTTCAGCGTATTTTTGGTCATTTTGACGACAAATGATAGATTACAAGTTACCCTTTCGCCAAACACTCTACCCTTGAAAAATAGATTACAATCCACTCAAATTACCAAACATTCAATTTGCCAAACACTTTGGATTATAGTCCACCTGACTATAATAAGACATTTATAGATTATAAACTAAATGGATTATAATCCAAAGTTGCCAAACATGATGCCTCTGTTTTGATCAAGAATTAAAGAAGATGTTGATTGAGGGAGTCATTGTAATTTCTAGACCCCTTGATTGACGGAGTCTTGTAATTCTAGACCCCCATGTTATTGAAACTTCATGAGGATATGAGATGCACATCTTTATTTTTCTTTTTTCTTTTTCTACCATAAATTAAGTTGGCAATTGCTTAACAAGCTGTGTATCTTCATCTTGGTGACAGCTTGTTTCCCTTTTCCTTTACAACAATCATTATTGATATATTAATTACTTAATAAAACCTTAGCTGTCAATGGAACATTTATACGCATATGCATTGATAGCAAGGTACAAACCACAAAGGTAATGAAGAATCAAATACCAGAAAAGAGTTATACGAGAAATCAACAAAAGTGGCAAGTTTTTAACTATTTTCTCACACCAAAAAAAGAGAGATGCAACACAATACCTTGATGCTGCAGAGTACGTAAATGACTCTGCAATTGGAAACCTCTTTGGTTATTGATCTGCCTACTTGCAACCTTGGTCCTTTTTCTGTTTATGAGCCTGAATTCTATCTAAATTCAACAATATTTGAAACGTAACCAAAAGGCCATTGAAATAAAGCTGAAATTTATCAAGTCATTCTTTTTTTTTTGGACAAATTTATCAAGTCATTCATCTATATAGATAGATTACACTGTGACGGTAAAGCATTAACCTCGATGATAAAAAAGACTCAACATGCAATAGAATATACATGAAATAATCTGACACTTAACAGATAACAGTACACGGACCCTAAAGAATCAGTCAAAGTCTAATACTATGAACTAAATAACCGGCTCCACTGCAGGTTACTCAGAGATTTCTCCATGCAAGATGTTTTATGAAAGTTAATGTACTTTGCCAGAGGTTTGAAGAAGAAAGCGCTGTGTGCAACTAGAACTAGTAAGCCACAATCCACCGAGCTTTCTTCTGACATTATTGTATCAGTTTGCCAAACTTTGAGGAACTTGTTTTCTTGATTATGTAACGAATTGATCTTTTATCGAATCCAAGCTAGCCTTTCGTCAAAAGCTTGTTATCGTTTGAGTGAGGAAATTCTACAATTATCGGGGCTTTCTTTGTCTAGTATTGAATAGAAGTGTCCCACAAGCAACTACCAAGATAGCAATTCTTACTCCCTGAGAGGCAAAAACAAAATCTTGTTGACATATTTTTCTCAAAGAACATATATGGTTGACATAGAATATTGACTTTAGAAAAGAGGAGATAAAATGAAATGTAATGAAAAATGAGAGAAATGGTTTCTAACATAGCCGTACAAATTCTATCTAAATCTTTCACCAAAAAATAGAAATGGATTCCACAAGGTAAGAAAAATAACCATGAGTAACAAGCACTACCTTAGATAAGATACATCTCCACATGTACACTGAATGCATGAACAAAATAAGTATTCATCCACAAACCTGAAGATGATTTCATGAAACAAGGAGCTACCTGTTCAATCAAGCCAGCACTAAATTTTGCAATCCCAATTGAATTTTCATTTTTTTCTTCTACACGTCTATAAGAACTCCTTTCGTTCTGACTCGCTTCGGTTAATGCATCATCGTCTGGCTTTTGCTGCATTTGATTTCTATGTTTCATATATCATAGACACAAATTGCATGAAACAAAATCGTTACAAGCATAATGATTAATTTTGTCATTGGAAGGTCAGACACAGATTATAATGTGACAAACAAAACAATAATTTCTAAATTTGTGACAAATATGGCTCTAAAGACGTGAACAAACAAGGCGAGAAAAATCTCTTGATGAAAAATCAATTAATCTCTTGATGAAAATCTTTAAATTTGTGACGAAAGATGGCATACTTTTTCATGAATGCTTCAGCTAATCAATCACCATGCTTTCACTACAATCTTTTAAAAGAGTAGAATAAGTCATCCAGAAAACAAAGATATGAGGATAATAACATCATCTTAATAGAAAATTAGTTCATAATGTATTCATAACATAACTACAAGAATATGCTCAGGTAATTGACAAGTATAAGATTTTCGAGTTAAAAAGTGTTGCAAATAATTTAAAAAAATACTTAGGTAAGACAAGGGATATAAAGTTATAGGGAAATGTAACCGTCACCTGAACACCCGCAGTGTACAAAATAAACTTTGTAGCCGATCCTAACGATGGATTGTCCTCTATTTGATTCATTCCGCCAGAAGTCGTGCAGTAGTCAAGAAGATCTCTCAACTGTCTATTCCCAGTTGTAATACATAAACGCCGAGTGGTCCAAAGATCAGAATTTCCAAAATGACATCCATCAACGTAAAAATGTTTGAAGGAATTAACAGTTCCATTTGGAACCAAAGCTTCAATTTCTTCATCTGAACGACTTTCAGAAAACTGAGTTTCCTGCAGAGGCGCACACTCCTTATTTTCCTTTACCTTTGTGTTCACAGCTTCGACTTTTTCAATTTGGGGGAGTTGAAGATTCTCGGCAACACTTTTAATTACTGTTTGCACATCATTAATTTTGATGTCTTTTCCTTCTTCGACATGATCAGTAAATTTAACAGAATTAACTGCCTTTCTACTATGTACCGTCTCTTTCACAGGTTTTCGTTCAAATGAGTCTTGGCTCCTGATTTTTTCATCATTATTAGGACCAACATGCTCCAATTCCTCCTCTTTCTTCAGAAATGCAGATTGAATGAATTTTGGATTTTGCTGTAATTCAATATCCGAGAGCATGCTTGAAGAAAACGACTTCGATATTCTTCTAGGACGGGCTTTTAGTTTATCAATATCACTTTCTTCTGAAGACACTCTTTTCAAAGAACCTTCAATACCCATGTTGAGTTGTGAAGGTTTTGTTCTCCGTCTATAACGAGGATATTGTTCCTGCAGTTATCATTTTTCATTAAAGCTGTCTCTCTTTTTCATATGCAACAGACATAATACAATTGGAACTTTAGATAAATACCTGGAAAAGACTGCTTTCGAAAACAGTCACCATTTTCCTTACGTTGCTCCTTTTTTTGTTCTCTCTCAGTTCAGTAGAATCAGAATAGCTATGTTGATCAGTAGCATTTTCTGAAACTAAAGATCTTGTTGTTTCGAACTGCGGCTTTAAACCAAATTTAGAGAAAACCTTCCACTTATTAACAACATCTACAGGCGATTGTATCTTTACACTTTCTTTCTTTACTTCAACCAACTGGCCATCATCCCTCTTATATGAGCTCTCTGATGGTTGCTCAGAGACTTGCGAAGATGTAACGCTTGATGATCCACTCGAATCTGTATTTATGAATATTGAAATGCTGTTATTGAACTCCTTAACTTTGATTGCACTAAGAATAAAGTATGCCTAATCACATATTACTAATTCATAGGAAATTTATTATTAAATATTTAAAGTCATGTTTGTAAAGAATCCTTAACTGGGTCAGTTTGTTGTGATTGATCAAGTAGCGCTCCTTCAGTTGTGGAGTATGTAATCCAATTTCCAGTCTTCTGCCCTGTGACATTCAAACTACAGTAATTCAAAGAATTCAGCAAAAGTCCTGATGAGGGATAATAGAAAATACTACCTAGAGCTGAACCCTTTGCTCCATTCTGTAGTTCGTCTGCACCTTTCCTTTTCAATGCAGACTCCCTCTACCGCATTGTAAAACAGCAAGATCCTTATATGAATCAAGAGAAACGGTGGCTTGAGATTTAGTGAAACCTACCATTTTCCGGATCCTCATTTGTTCTTCACTGTTGAGTGAGAATTGGAGCTTCATGTTTATACGCCCACCGGATTTGAGAGGGTAGGAGTCCTCAAGAATTCCTTTCTCCACCACTGACATGGTCCTAAATTCTGTCAAGAAATAGTGAACTCCATTGTCGTTGGCTATTCTAAGACGAAACTCTATCTGAAAAATTCATCTAAGTCAACAGGTACCTGTATGAAATATTTCATTGCCCTCTGGATCATGAATTGCAACAATCAAGTTCTCCCGAATTGATGCCACAGGGCTGCACCGTATATTGAAGGAAAGAACGGATATATTTATTTCTTTTTTTGGATGTCAAAAGACTGATATTTGCTCTTTTCTTTTTCTTTGCCATAATTTGATGGCGTGCAATTTGGAATTAACCCAATGTCAGTAGGACACAGGACGAGGAAGCTAAGAGAAAATCTATAACTCGAAAGTTTGTTAGTGAAGATATGGGGAAAAAAATCCACTGAACCCCTTGAAGACAAGAGAATGCTAGAATTTGTTCAAGTAATTTGAGAAGACAAAGAAAGGAGATGAGCAGGTAACTCACATTGAGCAGTCACTCTGTCCCATGCTTTTGTATTCCCTCTTCCCCATGGAAACTGCATCAAATTCTACAGGCTAAGAACTAAAAAGATATAACAAAATATGAAACAATAATAAATAAAAAAAAATATATAAAATAAGCGAAAAGTCACCCACCCTTCAAAGTGAAAAGACTTGTATTTGTTGATCTGGGGAAATCTATGAGGCCTTCAACTATAAATTGAGATATAAAGTTAACCGCTAACAGTAGTATTTTCTCGGCGCAACTACAAAAAACTGAGAGCTGAGTTCGTACCAGAGACTTGGATGGTGCCTGGCATTGGAGTAGAGTTCTGAGCAAAAGCAAAGACTGGTAGATGAAGTATGCATGTGGGATTTTCTTGGAGGAGAGCCACTGGAGTATGGAGAAAGGATATTGGTATTCTTGAATTTGTGGCTGAATTTAGAATGTGGGCTCCATAAAGAATGAAATGTTTTGTTATTTTTTTTGTACAAGGTCTCAAATATCTTTTTCTTTACTTGAATTAGAGAGCTAGTCCTTAACTTCTTAAAAATTTCTCCCATGAGACCTTAAGTTGGAAAATGAAGAGAACTTTTTAGTGTGTGTGTGTGTGTGTGTATGGAGGCTCTCTCCTCCAGAGTAAACATCTTTTACCTCGTAAGGCAACCATTACCTTTGAAAACTATGCCCACAACATGCAAAAGAGTTCTATTACAAAAGAACAGTTGCTGAATTGTTGATGACTCAACTGAAGGAGAACAAAAGAGAAAACTACTAAGTGGCTACTTAAATTGCTGCTGTGATCTGTAATCTAGAATGCACTTTCATGCAGTCAATTACAAGTAACCAATAAATTTAACCTTTGTAATGTCCAAAAGCAGAAAATAAATTGAAGGATGATTGTCATAGATTGAATGTATTCTTAATATATGTCAAGCCAAAAAAGCTTGAATAAAACCACCTCTCTTAATTTCTGTTAAGGGTTAATAGCACATAGACACCATGCAGTATCGTAGTTTCAATTTGGCAAATAGATCCCAAATGAAATTTTATCGACTCCTTTACCCTCAAACAGACTCAATAATTTCACCGGGTTAATATCTTCCGAAATTTCACCTTAGGACAAAAGAGTCAGAAAGATTCACCTAGAGGGTCTACCTGCCAAAATGAAAACACAGGCCTAAGTACTAAGTTCGAAATAACAAATACTGGGAGGGGAGGGGGGAGGGGGGGGTCTATATGCAGTTAACCCTTTCCAATTTATCAATCTTCTCCATCATGTGTCATTGTCTCCAAGATCCCATAGCAGACACGAATGCTAAAGCAAGATAAATAGTTATCCGTGAACCCTGTATGCGTTGAGATAAAGCTTAAACCAAAACATGACATGGCATCTAAAAACTAGGAAACATTGATGCAAACAATTTTGAAATTGTTCATGTAAACAAATTTGAAATTGTTCATGCTAGTCCTTGCGATGCCAACCAAAAACTAGAATAATGTCTCACAATAGCCACAAGAAGACTGATCAGGATATAAACATGTAGAAGCCAATGACAGATTTCAGGAGTCGACATTTGTTGCACTATCCAAAAAGCCTAACTTCCATCAAACATACAGAAATCTCGAGGCTGATGACACCAAGCTAACAGTCTATCAGTTGCTTCATACAATATGTGCCAAATACAAACCAACCAATAAGCAGAAAAGAGAACGAAGCTAGCCCGATGAGGAAAGACCACCCAGCCATCAAAACTCCAACAAACATCACGACAACAAAAGGGAAGAACGATCTTACAACTGCCATGCCATTTACCCATTTTCCTTTCAAAATTACAAGTCCAACTAAATTTATTATATTCCACCTCACAGAGGCGTTGTAGGCAAGGCGGTTCAGGCAGTTGGCGACGAATGAGTGGCAGTTGCAGGTGAAGAGGTTGTAGTATTTGTGCTGGAAATGCTGTGTGCTTGAGTTCAGCGCGTCGTCCCATGAGATTGAAGTGCCTTGTTCCATGTGCTTATATGATTGCTCGCATGTGTGTTCTGATAGATTTGGAGGAAAACAGCACTGTTCAAGTGTTTCCAACAATTAGTTAGCACTGACCATACAATTATAATCTTACAAATAAAACTAAAGGTTATTGTCATATTAGACCACTAAATCATGGTTAATTACATTAGACCCTCACTCTTCATATTTCTAAGTAAGACTCTCTGAATCTTCATATTTGCTCAGAATGAGGGCCTTATTTGAAAGAACTTAATAGATTTGAGGCTCTTGTTTAAAACAACTTGATAAATTTGGGGATTTACTTAAAAGGATTTTTTTTTCCAGAAAACCATCCCTAACTTGGGCCTTATTTCATGTTACCACATAGTTACACGGTATGTGGTACGTAACGGGTCATGATACGAATTCGGATACGCAACTCGCCACTTCGAAAATTTCGAGCGGGTAGTTTGATTTTTTTTGTATCCAAGTCGAGTCAATGGTAAACTTTTTGCAGTTTTTCAAAGTGTATAGTAGTAGAAACTAGAAAAGCTAATTATGCATTTCAATAAAATTTTTCATACAAAATATGTGAATACTTCTTTTTTATAGAGTCCGTTTTTTTCCTGATCCTCGTTACATATAGTTTGTCGTTGGGATCATGGTTTCATTTTATGTTTTATTAACATTGGTGTTTAGTTTCAGTAAATTCATTGACTAATATTATATTGTGCGCCTCCTTTCACTCGATTGTGCACATCGCATTGCTTCTTGCGCATGTGCACTTGAAGGGACTTTGCACACCCACATACTTGTAAGGTACGTCAATTTTGGCGAATCAATTCGTGTATCGGAGGGAATCGGTCGCAAATATACTGAGAATCAGGTCACAGGAACTGTATGACGGCTTAAGGGGGTCCAGGGGATGGCGCAACAATATTACCACCCTTAATTACTCAAAATTTAGGAAACCACCCCTATCTACCATTCCATTAACATAGAACCATCCATGACCTCTTCCATCAAAATTTCCATTCAGAAAATTATAATTTAACGGTTTTACCCCTACATAGATTTAATTTTATTGGGCTTTGTGTGTCAAAATTAAATTTTATTGAATTTGGGCATCAAAATTAAATTTTGTCGAATTTGGGTATTAAAATTAAATTTTCTTGAAAATTCGGAGTATCAAAATTAAATTGTGTTGAGCTTTAGGGTATCAAAGTTGAATTTTGTTGAAATTTAGGGTATTTTTAGGGGAAAAAAAGAACTTTGGGGGTATTAAAATGAAAAAAGAGCGACTATGTGGTATTTTATGGGCAAAAAAGCTTTGGGATACCAAAGTTAAAATGGGAAATAATTTGGCATATTCAACTTTGATCCTAAAGTTTAACAAAATGAACTTATATAGGCTAAAACCATCAAACTGTGATTTTTTGGATGGAAAATTGGATAGAAAAGGGTACGAGTGGCTATATGTTAATAGAATGGTAGATAGGGGTGGTTTTCTGAAATTCAGATAATTAAGGATGGTAAGTGAAATAAGTTAGGGGTGGTTCCCTTGTTGGAAGCGGGGTGACCCTGTTTTCGGTGAAAGTTGATTTCTTCATTGCTGAATCTATTACACGTTTATCGATTACAGATTCAAAGTAAAATTAGTCTTTTTATAAGACTTTCTTACACAATGAAAAAAATAAAAAAAAATACAACTCTCTTTAAACAAACGCAACGAATGTTTATCGCCCGCTGCTTGCGTGGGATCTTGGCCTGTGACGGGGACGCGTTAGTCCGTGGACCACCGAACGATCAATATTTGGACAGAGTTTCGTCTAACCGCGAAGGGATCGAGAAACCGTAGCTCTTATCTCGGCGAAGCGAGATAATCACTCTTCTTAAGATTACCACAACGGGATAATCCTAAGGAACGAACCGGGCTGCAGATCTAACTCCTCCTCCTCTATGAAATCTGTGCACTTTAAGTCTTCAATCCGGCAGGGCTTCGCCGAGGCACGAGAATTCCAGATGTCGAAAAATAAGAGCCTGGGGCTGTATTTATAGGCACAAAGGGGTTCCGGGCGGTTAAAACCGTGTAACGGAGCATTTCTGGGGCTGGAGACACCCCAGGGTGTCTCAGCGAGGCCGAGACACCGCCGAGACACCTCGGGGTGTCTCAACTCAGGCTGAGCCATTCCGATTTGTACGATTTGTACGTTCGTCCGTTTCCGCCGTAACTTCTTCATCCGAACTCGGATTTGAGCGATTCAAAATGCGTTGGAAAGCCGACGAGGAGTTCTATAAGCTCCAATGATTATATCATCTGTGGAACAAATGAGACACGAAGGGTATCTCGTCATTTGTGAACGATACGAGGTTCCCGATCAGTTCGTGTCTCTGTTATTCTGAAATTCCGTTGCTTCACGTAGTTCGTCGATTCACTTCAAGCGTTCATCGACGTTAATCGAGCTTCTGTGACTTGGATAGTGACGTTCCTCACCTCCTCTTAGCATTGAGCTGCTCACGGAGACCTATAGGCAATTTTCGATGCCTACAGATACCCCCTCCAAAACGTTCTAGACTCGTTTCTTTTTATAGAAGAGGCTGGAATACTTTGGATGTGATTGGTCCAGCCTTCGATCGGTGTAAAGGACTTGTAGTTAGCTTCGACTCTTGGCTCCTTCGATTTTCAGTCTATTCGATGCTTTGACGAATAGCTGAAGTCCTTCCGGCGCTGCGTTTATCGTCTGGCCGTCGTCGGAGTTTCGAGTCTAAAACGGATGAGATGAGTTTGGCTCGTGTCATTGAGTTGACTTAGAACTGACTATCTCCGTCGCATCGTGCTGACTCAGGGTTTCAGATCGCCGTACGTTGACTTTTTGTCATAACGCGTTGACCGGCGTTGACCTAGGGTTTTGGATCGCAACGCATTGATTGGCGTTGACCTAGGGTTACGCGTTGACCGACGTTGACCTAGGGTTTCGGATCGATCGTCGTTAACACAGTTTATACTCGTACGTCTGCTTGATGTTGTTGGATACTCGAGTCACGAGACCGACTAACGGAGTTGGTGCGTCAATGACTCGTATTTATAGAATTTTTGGTAAATTCTCAGCCATCAACGGGTTTGATGAGCCTTTACCGACTACCGTTTAAGTCGGGCTAGCATGCAGATTGTTTAAGTCCGTTCCACATGTGACGTTAAGCTAAAAGAGTTACCCATTTTAGTGCTACAATATTGAATACGTAGACTTTGTCTTTCTCACGGGAATAGACTACCCGACAACGTGTGTTAGACGTAGACTTAGGATTTTTGGTAAATTCTCAGTCATAAACGGATTTGACGTGCCTTTACCGACTACCGTTTGAGTCGGGCTAGCAAGTGGATTGTTTAAATCCGTTCCGCATGTGACGTTGTGCTAAATGAATGAACTCCCTTAGACTTGATGCTACGACTTCGAATACGTAGACTTCGCCATTGTTACGGGAATAGACTACCCGGCAACGCGTGTTAGGCGCTGACTTATCCTTACTTAGGATTCAGGATAAAAGTCCCCAGACTCGGATTCTGGTGTCTTCTTCAATCGGTAAAAGACTAAACCGGCAACGCGTATTAGGCGTTGGCTTATCCCTGCTTAGGCTTCGGGATAAAATTCCCCGTGCGTGTGAAGCACGGATTTTGGCGTTATTAATAACAACCTGCCACAATATTGAATATATAAGCTTTTGTCTTTTTTACGGTTAAGGACTAACCGGCAACGCGTATTAGGCGTTGACTTATCCCTTCTTAGGATTCGGGATAAAATTCCACATGCGTGTGAGGCACGGATTATGGTGTTATTAATAACCTGTCACAATGTTGAATATGTGATCTTTTGTCTTTTTTACGGTCAAAGACAAACCGGCAACGCGTGTTAGGCGTTGACCTATCCCTACTTAGAATTCGGGATAAAATTCCCCATACGTGTAAGGTACGGATTATAGTGTTATTAATAACAACCTGCCACAATGTTGAATATGTGGACTTTTGTCCTTTTTATGGTTAAGGACTAACCGACAACGCGTGTTAGGCGCTGACTTATCCCTTCTTAGGTTTCGGGATAAAATTCCCCAGACTGGAATATTGTGTCTTCTTCAATCGGTGAAAGACTAAACCGACAACGCGTGTTAGACGTTGACTTATCCCTGCTCAGGATTCGGGATAAAATTCCCCGTACCTGTGTGGCACGGATTTTGGGAGTTAAAAAAAAAGTATCTTCTCTTGGGGTAAAGACGAACCCGAAATGAGAAAGGAAGAATTTTATATTCTATCTCCCGGCACTGAAGAGGAAGAATTTTATATTCTATCTTCAGTTGGAAAGGAAACTCGAAGTGGGATCTCCACCCCCAGAATCCGAAAAGATGAAACTAAGAGTGAGATCTCCACTCCGAGAATCGATAAGATTCGGATAACCCTAACGGTCGGAAGGTTTGATTACCGAACTAAAGATAAATTTTTCGTTTATCGAGAGTGAATTGTGGTTTTGGTCCTAACTGTAGGAAGGTTTGACCAAGCGGAAGTTTGAGATGACCCTAACTGTAGGAAGGTTTGATCACTCGATTTGAAAGTGGACCTCTCGTTCATTGGAGGAATCAAGAGGGGATTTTGGTTTTGGCCCTAACTATAGGAAGGTTTGACCAAATGGGAGTTGGAGTACAAATTATAGTGGGGGTGTTAACTTGTACAAATCACTCAAATGGGGTTCCTGGTGTTAAGTGATAAAGACTTAACACGAAGGGGTTTGACAATTTGTCAAGGATGGACAGATTAAAATTCCAAGTATTATATCCGGACTCTAACCATGAAAGTGTTGAGTGCACGAACATAATGGAAGTTTGAATGGATTAAACCAGGAAAAATTTTAGTGGACCCACTGTCAATAAATTTGATCAGTGAGGGAGTTTATAGTGGGAGATTATGAGTCGTCGAACATCAATGGGAGTTTTGTGAGGGAAAATTGATCTAATGAAGTGATCTAATCTCGTCTCAGCAAAAGAGTGTTCGGAAATCACAGTAAGAGTTTAGTGTTTATCCCTTTATTCATAATGATCAGGTTATCCCTAAGAATATTACATTTAACATTCTTCTGGAGACTTCCTGTTACATAAATTATCCACCCCCAGTTTCCTTTGTGAAGCTGGGTTTACCATTGTATTCAGTTGCATGATCGGGTTATCCTTAAGAATATTACATGTGAAAATTCTCCAGGAACTTCCCGTCAAGAGTGGGAATAGTTTAGACTCATATACCTATTGGAGTATCAGGGAGCAGTTTAACCTCATATACCGGTTGGAGGATTGAGAAACAGTTTATACTCGTATACTCTTCGGAGTGTAGGAAGGAGCAGTTTATACTCTTATACTTATCGGAGTGGCGCCGTTCTCATTTGGCTTATCCCAACGTTATGACGCCGATTTCAACCAAAGTCTGAATGATATTATTTAAAGTAAAGCATGCCTTGGTGGGATGAAGGATCCTCCTGTAGTACCCGCAGTATTTCGGATCCGCAGTACCGTCAGCTTCCTCCTGATTTGTGATGGGTGGTAGCTTGACCTTGTTGTTTTCAAGAAGGGTCTCGAAGATGGCTTGAATGAGTACTCTTTTTGGAGCCTCGAATCCGAAGTCTTCTGCTGTCTTCGGGGCTGCTGTTGTGACGTCTGATTAACATCAATAACCGTCGTAGGTGCCTTCCCTTCATCATGGGAAATGAGACTCGGATTCAGAGGGTTAGCCATCGGTTGGCTTCTTTCGACCTTCCTCCTTCTGAGAAAGCGTTCGACCTGCTCTCCGCGCACCTTCAACTCTTTCCAGGTATTGAGCGGCTCTACTCCCATAACGTCCAAGATGTTAATGGACAAGTTATTATGACAGGTTTGCAAGACGAATTCCTCCGTGACAGGATCCTTGTAGTTTATTACCTGATTACGGAAGCGTTTGATGAAGGTATCCACCGACTCTCCGTCTTTCTGTTTCTCATCGAAGAGTGTCCTGATTGACACTTCGGTGTCATCATCGAAGAAATGACCGAGGAACATGCTCTCCAGATCCTCCCAGCTAGTGATGCTTGCAGGCTTGAGACGACAGTACCAATCGAAGGCGGGCCCGCGAAGGGTTCCAACAAATGACCGGACCATCAAAGGCTCGTTACCAGAGATTACTCCCAAGTGGGACTTGAAATAGATCAGATGCTGAGTGGGGGAACCCTTCCCGTCAAACGGCGTGAAGTTAATCAGGTTGAACTTCGCCGGATACGGGATTGATTCCCATTCTCTTGGGTAAGGACACGGAATCCCGGTCTTCTTCACCTCTCGAGCAGACATCAGGGCGTCAATTTTGCTCTCGAGATCCTTCATCTTTTCGTCCTCATCTATATCCTGTTTTGGACAATTTTCGAGAGGAATAATGCGGCCACCTCCAGTGTTATCATTCGTCGTTATTTTTAGTGGGGCCACCCCCAGCGTTATGTTCATCTACATCTGAATCGCTACCTGCTTGGTTAGTAGTGCTGCGACGGCTGGACTCACCTAGCTGATTCGACAAAGCTCGGATTTGTTGGTCGTACATTTGTCTCATCTCCTGCATAGCCATTTTCATTTCGATTTTGAATGCTTCTTTCTGCTTGGCTAGAGCATCCTCAATGATTTTGGCTATTTGCTCGGTGTTGATCATGAACACTTCCCGAGCTTGTCTTATGCTAGACGTTGTATCGTCAGAGGCGAGTGCGGAATAAGAATCCGAGAGTTCGTCATCGGAATGGATTCCTTCACGGACTCCCTGGTAATCATTATGTCCGACGGCTTCTAGCTGAGAAGCTGAGATATTCATTGGGTTATTCCCAAACTGACTTCTCTTCCTGGAGAAAAATTAGGGTTGGAGCTATTTGAACTAATCGAAGTACCTTTCTTTCGAGATTTGTTCGTACCCCCAGCCCGATAGTACAACTCATCGGCATGATTGCCGGAGCAACGTATCGTGTGCTGGCACGACTCCTCAGGTATAACGTCGTCGTCTGATGAACATGTTTCCTTCTGAGGATTAGCCGTCTTGTTAGTGCTCTCAAGAGTCGCACGTTTTGAGTCACGCTTTCGTGAGCGTGAGACCTCAACGGGCTCTTGGATAATGACTCGCAGTCCGAGGCGGTCAGTTATAGGAGCTTTCCCATTATAGGAAAGCTCTGATTTATTGGAAGGGGATGAGTTGCTCGGGGTTCATTCATCATGCCCAAGCGTTCTTTGACTGGAGCTTTGCCTTGATCCTCGTGCAAAAGACCCAGGCGTTCCGCTATCACTTTCCTGCCTCTGGATATGTCCATATTGTCGCGGAGCTTCACCGGAGGTGTGGGATTAAAAGGAGCGAGATCTGAACTTGACGAAAGCTGGGAACCAGCTTTGGATCTGGAATCGACCGAGAGACACGACTGATGTCTTTTATCGGGTAGGGGCGCTGACTTAGCCTTTGGCACCCAAACCTGCTTAGATCTTGGTGATTTCTTGATCACCTCTTCCCGCTGCAATTCTCGTGCCTCTCGCACAAGGATCTGGGTGTGCGCAATAAGTGCACGGCGCTTCTGGACGCGCTCCTCGAGGGTAGAACGGGTTCGTTTGACCTGAACCCATTTGTTAATTAGAGGTTGGGAGGAGGGTCCCGATGCTTGTTGTGGCGATAGCTTAGTCACTTGGCGCTTTCTGAACTCCCAATCCGCTTGGTACCTGAGTTCATCCACCTGATCCAAAGCCTTGGCGAATTGGCGCGCGAGGCGTTAGCGTTTCCTTTGACGTGCTCTCTTTGATAGAGTTGGCGCACCTTCAGCAGTCGGTTCCTTGATCGCGAAAGAGTTCAGATCTGCAGATCTGGTCTCATCGGATGCCGGCTGATCGTTGCAAGGTGCAACTGTGCAGGATGCAACTGTAGCATCGACTACGGGGAGATCGACTTCTCGGGTCTTCAGATCTGGAGACCGACGGATCTTCTGGGAGGAGGAGATCTTCCTGCGCTTATGGGGAGGAGCAGATCTGGAGGAGGAGGAGGAGATGTACACTTCAAATTTCTGCTGGTCGAATTCGTACTCGACCTCTTCGAACACCAGGATCTTGATCGTCGGCTGCGGCACGACAGCTTCGGCAGCGAGGCTGTTGGCTCCCACTGTGGTCGCCAACTTGTTTTCGGTGAAAGTTAATTTCTTCATTGCTGAATCTATTACACGTTTATCGATTACAGATTCAAAGTAAAATTAATCTTTTTATAAGACTTTCTTATACAATAAAAAAAATAATAAAAAAATACAACTCTCTAATGGGATAATCCTAAGGAACGAACCGGGCTACAGATCTAACTCCTCCTCCTCTCTGAAATCTGTGCACTTTAAGTCTTCAATCCGGCAGGGCTTCGCCGAGGCACGAGAATTCCAGATGTCGAAAAATGAGGGCCTGGGGCTGTATTTATAGGCACAAAGGGGTTCCGGGCGGTTAAAACCGTGTAACGGAGCATTTCTGGGGCTGGAGACACCCCGGGGTGTCTCAGCGAGGCCGAGACACCTTGGGGTGTCTCGTTCGTGCCGAGACACCTCGGGGTGTCTCAACTCAGGCTGAGACGTTCCGATTTGTATGTTCGTCCGTTTCCGCCGTAACTTCTTCATCCGAACTCGGATTTGAGCGATTCAAAATAAGTTGGAAAGCCGACGAGGAGTTCTATAAGCTCCAATGATTATATCATCTGTGGAACAAATGAGACACGAAGGGTATCTCGCCATTTGTGAACGATACGAGATTCCCGATCAGTTCGTGTCTCTGTTATTCTGAAATTCCGTTGCTTCACGTAGTTCGTCGATTCACTTCAAGCGTTCATCGACGTTAATCGAGCTTCTGTGACTTGGATAGTGACGTTCCTCACCTCCTCTTAGCATTGAGCTGCTCACGGAGACCTATATGCAATTTTCGATGCCTACAGACCCTATTTAAAACAGCTTAAGGGACTTCGGGGTTAATTTAGAAATATAATAATTTTGGGGTCTAATAAATTTGGGGGTCTAATATAACAATAACCCTAAGATTAAAAGCTTAGATCTTATGGATGAGCTGAATGAAAAGCGTACATATGAGATGCCAATAAGAACCAAAGGCATAGATTTTGGGCTCTGTCGTTATGTTCAGCTAAATATCATTTGTGGGTACACTCAGCTTTAATGCAATTCAAAGTGATGTCAAGTACAAATATAGAAGTAGTATGGAAATGTTTTTGGATATAAAATACAGCAAAACAATATGGGCACACTAAAAAGAATATGAAAATCATCATAGTTATCATTCAACCCTTTTCCCACCAAAATAGCTTCTAAACAAGCCCAAAACCAAGAACTTCCATGAAAGAATTAAAACTTTTACAGTCTATGGTAAATGCTACGATAACCCTGTGCCATTTGGTGCCACATTGTTGGATGGATATTTACTAGTAGCAATTAGGTGAAACACAGTAAGCTCATACAGCCAATACAGCCAGGGAGCCCTCTAACATTCCGCTACACTAAACAATCTTAGGAAATTGCATTGACCTCTGAACCGCAAAATGAGATAAAGAGATAAATTGGAGTCATGTTCCCCTCAAATACAAGAGACCTCAATGCTATTTTTGAATCCAAAGAAAATATTTACTTTCTCATAATCATGTAAAGCACATGAAAATATCACCGTATGCAACAGAATGCACCAGCAAACTTATTAACATCTTAGACGTGAAGACAAGGAAACTACAAGATGTCCATTTTCTCTCCGTTTAGTTTCAAATATTTAAAAAATAAATTGACTGCAACGAGTGGATACTGTAATACCTGTTCTCGATCTAGTTGAAGATATCTGGCAACAGCTCCGTAAGAAAAATTATCTACACCCACAAAATTTGAACCCGCAAAATCTAGGACTGCTCCGTCCTCTCGGCATATTCCTAAATGGCCAATATAAGGAGCTAGCCAAGAAACAATAGGAAGTGGTGTCCAAACTATGCAGCAAGGAAATTTTGCGTTCTTTGGATCAATATCATCAAGTGGCCACAATCTGTCATGTACTCTTTCATCAGAACATTCTTCTACCACATCAACAGAAGTCCTACGCTCCACCATAGAGACGTGTCTTGGAGACATTTTGATTTGAATTGTTGAATATCACGAGAACCTGCAATTAAAGAGCAAAGTCTTCTCATCGACTAGAATGCCAAGACACAGGAGAAGATAGAAAAGTTTTTATGGGAAATAGACAGATGCTTGATGTTGCACTTCACAGTAAATAATCTACAAAAACCAACTAAAAGCGGAAGAATTTTATATGTTCAGATTATTCAGAGGTGTCGCCGCGAACTAAGATCTCATGGGGACTAAAATGAACCAGACTAAGAATAAATTTCATCCAAAAGCTTAACCAACTAGCTATTGACCCCAACTTTTATTGTAGTCCATCAATCCTTATCATCCTTTTCGATGTAGGATAGCAAAACTGTTGGGTATCAACTCAAACTCTAAGTTAGGATTGTGTTTTTGATTATTTGTATAACTTTATGAGAATTAGATAGGATTAGAGATCTATCATGATTAGGAGACTGAGTTTCATCATGATTAAGAATTTGAATCTTATTCTAATTAGGAAGTTAGGCTAGAGATATGGTTTTAGTTTTCCTATATAAATTCTTCTATTGTTGGAGGAAAAAAAAAGAGTAGAGAGAAGAAGAAAGAGAGTTTGACAGTCTTTATCCCTGCAAAAGATTATAATTTGGAAGTGATAGTAAATTGATTTAAATCCTATGGCTTTTTCATGTTGAGGGTTTTCCATGTTAAATCTTGTGTGATTCTATTTGCTGCGTTTGATGATTTTTTAGGGTTTTTACGAGATCTAAAATCCTAATAAGTGGTATCAGAGCGGGGCTTGACGGTTCGTGGAGATTTGACCGGTGTGCGATTGGTGAAGGTGTCAGCGGTCGAAGCGCGATGATCGACATCAGAGGGAAAAAAGAGGAAAGGCTCTGTAGCAAATACTGTAGCAGCTGTCGGATACTGTTCACACAGATCCAACGGTTGAGATTGATTTGTCTTTTGATCGAGAATTTGAAGGCGGATTTTGGTGATCCAGGAGTCGTTCCTAGGGTTTTTCGACGTGCTGAGTTTGTTTTTAATGTCGATTTTATTAAATTTAATATCTACAGTGACTGATTTGAATTTTGATTGTGGTTAGAGGATGATGACTTCTTCGGGTTCGAAGTTCGATATTCCGCTAATCAACGATAAGGCAAATTTTACAGTATAACAGTGCACAGTTTAAGATATTCTTGTACAGTAGGGTGTTGATCAAGCTTTAGAGGAGAAAAAACCAGAAGGATTGAATGATGATGAATGGAGTTCTATACAAAAGAGGACGGTTAGCACAATTCGTTTGGCACTCGCCCCCAAGATCAAGTACAATGTTATGCAAAAGACCATACCAAGGGGGCTATGGAAAAGGCTCAAGGAGATTTATGCGTTGAAGTCGATGACTGACTGATTATGTTTAAGGATGGAGCTTTATTCGTTGAAGATGGAAGAATGTACTACAATTCAAGACCATATCAATGCCTTTAATCTGCTAGTTTGCCAACTTATGAATATTGATGAGGTGATTAAAGAAGAAGAGCAAGCGCTACTCCTATTGTCTTCCTTGTCGAAGTCGTACAAGCCGTTAGTTCAGACGATAATTACAGAGAAGCAAACTTTAAAGTTTGACGATATGACAACACTCCTACGTGAGAATAAAAGAATGATGGGAAAGAAGAGCGCATCTAATGATGGTGAGAGTGCACTAGCTTTTAAATGTTCTAATCGAGTGAGGAGTAAGGAGAGATGTGACAGTTATCGAGGAAAATCAAAATCTCGGACCCGAGACGATAAAGAAAGGGAGTGCTATTATTGCGGAGAGAAAGGTCACATTCAATTCAGATGTTCCCAGAATGGTGATGTGTTGTGCGCAGCGAAAATTTCGACAGAGTTTCTGATGCACAATAAGAGAGAAAGATCAATAAGAATTCTTATTTCTCAAAGGGAACAAGAATCTGAAGCCTAATAAGAGAAAGATCAATAAGAATTCTTATTTCTCAAAGGGAACAAGAATCTGAAGCCTAATATCCCATCAAAATGGGATATTAGCTCTTCCTCTCGTCACAAGAATCTGAAGCCTAATATCCCATCAAAATGGGATATTAGCTCTTCCTCTCGTCAGCTCTAGGACTACGTGTCGAGGGATCCTAAAAACTATTACAATGGCCACAAACTTAAACAAACCAATTTTACGTGGTTCGACAAACTACCTACGTTCACGGGACAATGAGGGGGGATCTACTATTAGAAAGAAAAAGAACACAAATAGGTTTACAACTCTCACAATCTAAACCCTCAAATAGGCTCCTTGCTTTTCTTCTCAAGAAAAGGTCAGCCTCCAAATACTTTTTCTCTCTCAAAAGGCCCTAGGATTTCCCCTGCTGCAGTCGCCAAAACAGAAACCCTCTTTTTTTCACCTACGCGCTGCCAAAAGAAGAAAAACAAGCCGACTTTTCTCCCTGTACCGAACCCCACTTTGCACAAACCCAGCCGTCTGTAATTGTTCTCCCACACTGCCCTTTTCACCTCTGCAGCCGTCCTTTGCACGCCATCCCATCCCTCAAATTTGCACCAAACCCTAGGAAAGAAAACATTGAGGTATTTATAAACTTAAAGTCGGGCCACATCGGGTGGGCCTGTCGCTTGGGTGATCTCTTCACGCAAAAAACTGATGGTTCTTAGCCAAACTCCCGAACTCATGGTGGCCCCCCCTTTTCCATGCTGCGTTCCTTAGCTATTCACATGGATTCATGTAGTTTGTGGCCCCTACTTATGTTTCCCAGCTCTTCACGTCTCCAACAATTCTCCACCTCGGTGAAGTTTTTCCAAAACTGAACCGACACCAACCAAAACAAATGCCTCACTTGTTGCGTCCAGTACGAAGTGAACGATTCACGACAACGGACTCAATCCATAACAAGTCAAGAACTCAAATGAGAATGTAAGCACTCTCCAAATATCGGTATCAACTCACCAAATCGATCTCATCCTCCATCAAAATCCAAACCGGCTGCATCATAAAGACTGCCTACGTATCCTCTTGCCCAAGGAATCAAGCCTTACGTAGTTCACCCAAATGGTTGCGAACGACCTCAATCAACTAGAAGAGTTCGCAACCCTTCTCCAATATCATCAACTCTGCGGCCGATAGCCCCTCCAATGACCTCAAACACCTCCACCTGAGGTGAACCACTGGTCATATCCAAACTATGTCTGCCAGCTGCACTCGCATCATAACTCAACTTATCATCTGCATCCAAAACCAATTGATCCCCAAGCTGTGTCACCTCAGCTGGAATCCCAAACAATACAGTATGATCTGGAGTAATCTTCACCCGATGTGGAGTAGCATTCATCTCTACCCGCTGCGATACCTCTAAGGTCTGTCCAAAACTCTTCACCTGCTGAGAGTCAATTGGCTTCCTCATCGAAGCCTCAACCAAAGTAACACTACCAGACCTATCTTCCAATGGAGTTTTACCTCTAATCACAACAGTTGACAACTCTTTAATAGGATGACTCAAATATGTCAAATCCTCAGTCCAGAACCTCTTCTGCAAACCATTGCTCGACCACAAACACCGATCCTCCTCCAGCAAGGCTCGGTTCTCCAAATTTGCCACCCTATCTGGTTGCTCCAAGATTTTCTTTCCAACGAAGTGTCTCAAAATGCCGTGAGCTCAGCTCCAATACAGAAACATGTCCATCTTGTACCTCCCATCAAAATCAGAATGAAGTACCTTCATCTTTCTGTCCATCTCACACTTCTTCAAACTGTTAGAGACTACTAGGACTTTATTCATAGGGGATTTGGTTGCAATCCAAACACGCCTAGACAGTCACCAACAAAGAAAACCAAACTTCTATTACCTCCCAATGATGCTCCCTTGGAAGGCCCCGAAACATCCACGTGAACTCCTCCAGAACGACCTTTAGCACGGTGAATAGAGGTGCCAAACTTCACCTTGGTCTTCTTGCTCACATCATGTTTACTGGACTTCAAACTGCAGGTCTTCACACCCTCTTTCAATTTATGCGAGGAATCAATACTGGAATGACTAAGCCCCAAATGCCGTAGTCTAGTCGAATCAATAGAAGTCGTCAGTTCTCCACCTGCCATTATACCTCCAGTCAAGTAATACATGTTATTCCTCCTGACGCCCTTCATCACAATCTGAGAGTCTTCCACAATCTTAAGAACCATGTCCTCAACACGAACCTTCAGACCCTCTCCAACCAAAGCTCCAATCGAGATCAAGTTCTTCCTCAAAGAAGGAACATATCTCACATCGTTTAACTCTCTAACAATCCCGTCAAACATCTTTATGCAAATTCTTCCTATCCCAAGGATCTGACATGCACGGTTATCAGCCATGTACACCACACCACTATCCAGCTTCTCAAAACTGGAGAACCATTTCCTTCTAGGGCACACATGATAGGTCGCACCACTATCCAACATCCATTTAGATTCCTCCGAATAGCTATCTGTAGGACTGATAGAAAGCGAATAAATAGAAGAGTCAGAATTATTATCATCCGATATAATGTTTGTTTCTGATGATGGTTGCTTCCCTTTTCCCTTCTGCTTATTCTTCATCCATTCGTCGAGCTTTGGACAGTCTTTCTTCCAATGACCAGTCTCCTTGCACCAAGTACATTGATCTTTTCTAATTGTAGGATGTCCTACTCTAAACTGTGACTTCCAATTCTTCCGGTTCGGATTCTTCCCTCTTGCGACCAACGCCTCTGCTACCAGCTCAACTGAAGCCTCCTTATCCTTCTTTTAAAGCTGATAATTCACAAGTGCAGCAGTGACTTCACTATACGAAAGTGACGCCTTCCCATTAATCAGAGTAAGAACGAAGGTCTCATATTCCTCGTCAGGCAAGGAACTCAGCAATAGCAACACCTTGTCATCATCTTCAATTATGACATCCACATTCGTCAAATCCGTAAAAAGCTTTGTGTAGGTGTTCATGTGATCACTAATTGAGGTTCCCTTCTTCAACTGGAAACGATAAAGTCTCCTCTTCAAATGCAAGCGGTTCTCAACACTCTTTGTCAGATACTTGCTTTCGAGAATCTCCCAAATCTTCTTTGCAGAAGTCTCATTCATCACATCATATTTTAGATCTTGAGTCAAACAAGATCTAATCACACCATACGCCGTTCGATTCATCTTCTTCCAAACATTCTCTTCAATCTCATTTGGCTTGCCATCTAACTCCAAGGTATCCTCCAAATTCTGCGCGTTCAGCGCATCCAAAACCTCGCATCTCCATAATCCAAAGTTGTTTGTGCCATTAAATTTCTTCATATTTATCTTCATAGAGTGGATATTCAAACTCTGAATGGTCTTCGCGCCAGAAGCACCACCCTCGATACCCGAAGCACCTTCTTTCCCCGACATCTTTCTCAACGCACCAACCAACGAAGAATAGATCCAAAACTGAAAAGATAGAGTCTTTAACCAAAAGATCCCACCTTTATCACCAAACGAAGCTCTGGACGAGCCTCTAAATTGATCTACTCCTCCAATCAAACCCTAGATCTGGAATCTGGGCTCTGATACCACTTGTTATGCGCAACGAAAATTTCGGCAGAGTTTTTAGTGCACAATACGAGAGAAAGATCAATAAGAATTCTTGTTTCTCAAAAGGAACAAGAATCTAAAGCCTAATATCCCATCAAAGTGGGATATTAGCTCTTCCTCTCGTTAGCTCTAGGACTGCGCGTCGAGGGATCCTAAAAACTATTACAATGACCACAAACTCAAACAAATCAATTTTACGTGATTCGGCAAACTGCCTACGTTCACGGGGCAAGGAGGAGGGATCTACTATTAGAAAGAAAAAGAATACAAATAGGTTTACAACTCTCACAATCTAAACCCTCAAATAGGCTCCTTGCTTTTCTTCTCAAGAAAAGAACTCTCACAATCTAAACCCTCAAATAGGCTCCTTGCTTTTCTTCTCAAGAAAAGGTCAGCCTCCAAATACTTTTTCTCTCTCCCTCAAATAGGCTCCTTGCTTTTCTTCTCAAGAAAAGGTCAGCCTCCAAATACTTTTTCTCTCTCAAAAAGTCTTAGGATTTCCCCTGCTACAGTCGCCAAAACAGAAACCCTCTTTCTGCACCTGCGCGCTGCCAAAAGAAGAAAAACAAGCCGACTTTTCTCCCTGTACCGAACCCCACTTTGCACAAACCCAGCCGTCTGCAATTGTTCTCCCGCACTGCCCTTTTCACCTCTGCAGCCGTCCTTTGCACGCTATCCCACCCCTCAAATTTGCACCAAACCCTAGGAAAGAAAACACTGAGGTATTTATAAACCTAAAGTCAGGTCACATCGGGTGGGCCTGTCGCTTGGGTGATCTCTTCACGCAAAAAACTAATGGTTCTTAGCTAAACTCCCGAACTCATGGTGACCCCCCCCCTTTTCCATGTTGCGTTCCTTAGCTATTCACATGGATTCATGTAGTTTGTGGCCCCTACGTTCGTTTCCCAGCTCTTCACGCTTCTAACATGATGATTTGAAGAGTATTAGACAGATAAAGATTTAAGAAAGTAGGAAAAAGACAGACTCATCGGTAGTTGTGTGTGATGAAGATGTGGTGTTGTTAATACAGAGTACATGTACTGATGTGAGTAACACTTGAGTGTTAGATTCTGTAGCCTCTATGCATGTTTACAACAACAAAAATTATTTTGACACATTAAAGACAGATGAAGAATTTAATGACGTGATTGTTAGAAATAATGAGAAGATGAAAGTTGAAGGTGTTGAAAGTGTTCGCCTCAAGATTCACACTGGGAAGGTCAGAATTCTTCATAATGTGAGATATGTGACGTCATGTGATGCTAATTTAATTTCGTCGGGTGAGATGGTATAGCGTGGGTACAAGTATATGGGTGAAGGAGAGTGGTGTAAAATGTATAAAGATGATGATTTAATTTTACGAGGGAGGAAGAATAACAATCATATTTGCTATTTAGATGTGCGATCTATTAATGGTGTAGATGACTCTTCTCAGAGTTTTGTCCACAAGGAAGAGGTGAATAACAAAAAGAAGAGAGTGAGTTTTTCTGAAGCCGTTGAGACACTTGGAGATTTTTCGTCGAGGGAGGATATGTTGGGTATCTACTCAAACTCCAAGTTAGGATTGTGTTTTTGATTCTTTGTATAACTTCATGAGAATTATATAGAGTTAGAGATCTATCATGATTAGGAGACTGTGTTTAATCATGATTAGGAGTTTGAATCCTATTCTAATTAGGAAGTTAGGCTAAAGATAGGGTTTTGGTTTCCCTATATATATTATTCTATTGTTGGAGAAAAAAAAGAGTAGAGAAAAGGGGACAGGGGGTTTGACAGTTTTTATCCGTGTATAAGATTGTAATTTGGAGGTGATAGTAGATTGATTTTAATCCCGTGATTTTTCCTTGTTGAGGGTTTTACACGTTAAATTTTGTGTGATTCTATTTGCTGTATTTGGTGGTTTTTCGGGGTTTTTGAGAGATCTAAAAATCCTAATAAAAACAACTGCTCATCCTTCGATTTGAATTTGATCATCCAATAGAAATCATCGGCCCAAAACTTTGGGCACCATCCCTTGTAAACAAAACTTGGTACAAATAGCATCATTTGCTTGCAATAACCTGCCAACATCCGCAAGATCTTCAATGTTCGGGGACTAACCATCATAAATCCCCATCATCCCTAGGAATCAAACCTCAAATTTCGCGTTTGTAAATAATCATATGAATAAATGTTGCCAAAAGTATGGCCACAACATCATGCAAGTATTAATGTCTTTGCGATGACTTTAATGAAGGAAGATGGTCAGCAGATGAAGTCCATGAAATAATGTCATTGCAATAACTTTGGTAGAAATTCAGGAACATTGTGCTTAGTCCTAAAAGAAAATGTTAATATCACAAGAGGGGGAAAGCGTGTCTGATCGGATTGTGCCTGTAGCCAGGGGCGGATGCATACCAATCTAGAATTTGCAATTTAAACTCTTCTAAAATTACAGTTTGCCCCCTACAGTTATAATTATTTTGCCGACCTTGAATTTTCAAACAATTTGCATTTAAAATTTACAAATTAGTCCCTCTTTTCCATGCCGACCCTATAAAAAAAAATTTCTGCTTCCACCACTATCTATGTGTATGCACACTCACTCTTGTAATTGTAACATCAAAACGAAAGAAATCCTGTGACACAGGTAATTTGTCGAACCACGTAAAAATTCAAAAAATCATGTCTTTTCTGATTGCTTTTCCTGTCTCTCTGTTTCTTTCTTGCTTGCGGGAGTTTCGATTCCTAACAATACCGAATGAGACTAACTTTCTGTATAAAAGATTTGTGGCCATCAGGATAAAAACAACCAAGAACACCAACTTACCTGGATTACAAGATTTTCTATTGAAAATAACATTCATATCTTACTGATAAAAATAAGCCAAGTAAACAAAGAGAATCATATTCGGTTAACCAACTTTACTCGAGGACATATAGTGCCCAAAACCCATCATAGTTCTACTTTCATAGATCCAATTATATATATAATTAACCATTTCCACGTTAGAAAACAAAATTAAAAAAAAAGCACATAATCACCCAATCTTCTACTCATTCACTTGTTTCTGCATCACAGAATAATCACCAAACAGATTGAACAAAGAGCAGCTAGAAAGGAAGCTGACCTCAATCTATCAATCCATGGCCAGCTTCAGAGCACCAATCAAGATCAAATCTTGCGGAGGACCCAAGACTCAGAGATGGGCGTAGAAAGATTTGGGACAAGGGAGAGTGGGGTTCAAATATCTTTTTCCGAGGTGTTGGGTTTTAATTGGAGAGAGGGAGGGGCGCAGGGAGAGAGAAGAAGGTGCATGAACCTGTGAATCAATGAACCTGAATCCACGCACGAGCCTAAATAAAAACAATTACCATTCAAAGGTCTCTTTCTTGCTTTCCTTTTCTTCTGGTTTTAAAAAGGAAAATTATGCATTGGCCCCCCTGTGTGATTTCTATACTAAAAGGGGTTACTTTACTTGTACTCTTGCCATGAATATTTTGTTTTTGTTTTTCTAACATGATGATATTGTACCTTTCTTAGTTTGAAAATACAAATTGCAAGTCATTGGTGCACAATAAAGATGCGTATGCTTAAATTGAGGGGTTCTCATTGAATTAGCCTTCCAAATCAAGTTTATTTTAAAATAAGCCCTCCAAGTCCTTTAAGTTACACCACATTGGTTCATGTAATTAGTTTTTGTTAATATCTATTTAGATTGGATTAATTATCTATCAAAATAATCATATTGAGTTAACTTTTTTTTTTAAATCTTCTCGCTCCAAGGGTGACAACAAGCACGATAGTTAGCGGAGATACGCATCAGGTGATGATTCTAATAATTAGAACCGGTGACTGCTATTTATTAAGTACGCTAAAGGCGACTATCAGATATAGCAATTGATGGCTGGAGATAGTCGGTAGTCACTGTCGATCTCCAAAGGTAACCAATAGTGTCCAATAATGTCAAACGCGGTTGGAACAAGAGCATAATAGAGAGAGTGTCGGATCCAGGGTTTCTTGAAAATGGTGTCATTATAACTGAGTAAAATTTGGCAATCATCCTTGATGAGCTTCTAGTTTTTGAAAAAGTACATAATTGTATCATTGGTTGGAGTATCAAATATATCTTTCTTAATATCTATCATTAAGTAGTCATGGAGCCAATTATCACTAATTTATTCCACAACTTGCTCCACATCAACTTGTAGAAAAAAACTTTGCAGAATAGTTATAGTCATCAGTAAAATCAACATCATCGTCAAAAGTAAATATGCCAAAGTATAGATCTTATTGCTAATGTCAAGGATAGTATTTGAGTATTCTATTATGGGCAACAGGGGTTAGGTTTGGGTTGAGTTCCTTTAGAACTTTGTTGAAGATATCACTAAACGTCTTGACACTCAACTTTCTTTAGATCACATTTTAGGGTCCAATTCTTTTACAGACGTGAACTTTTTTTGAACATTGTTTCTAAGGAAAACAAAAATGTGGAACGCGGATACCTCTTGTTTTTTCATTTTTTCGTTTGTCTTTTTTTAATAAAAGTAGTCAATATTGGTTATTTTCACCATTACATGAACATAGAGAGGATTGGGTTAGGTTCCCTTGGTACAGTGATATCACGTGATACCATATTGCCTGCATTTTAATTGGAGGGAAACTTATGATAGTGTAACTCAAAGGATTTGAAGGACTTGTTTTATAAATTCATCTTTCTGATATTTTAGATAAACATAATTTAAGCGACCCATCTCAAAGGAAGACCTTAAATTGTAATAGTTTTTGGTAAGATACAATACGGAAAAACTTTGAGGGGATAAAAAGAAGAAAGGTAACATGTAAGGTAAATCTATCGAGTAAAAAAAGGAACTGCTTCAGCAGTTTTGGACTTGTGCGAGCAAAGGTTAGGGCTTTAGAAACGTTCTAGAATGAGAAAGGGTTAACCAGTAAATTTTCCAAGTAAAAATATTTGGCTGGGCCCGAATCTAAAACAAGCGTCTCATGCCTCATGGTTTCCGCTGTTGGCCGGGGCAATGCGTCAATGAGATAGCGACATGTAACTCTTTTCTGGGAATACGATCCATAGCCCTGCAGCTCTACTCTTTTTTTAATGATTATTTATTTTTTGTTATTTTTTTTTTATTTTCATAAAATACGGCTTCACATGTCAAAAGTGGAGTCCGCAGTTTTTATGTAAGAGCAAGTGCAACAAGCTTCTAGTTGGGAGTCCTAGTCAGCAAGCTCTCAAGAGCTCTCAAGCATTTTAGAATAAAAAATTAACAAAGTAAGTCTTGGGAGGCACTCCTTCTTTTATGGAGCTCTGTAAATATTGGCAGGTGAAATCCGTGTCTTTGTTATTCATCATTAGGGATATAAATATACAAGAGGTTTACATGGCTAGGAAATTAAGTTAGGTAACAATCCTAACGTAATCCAATCACCAAGATTCTTTCCTATCAAAATATAATCACTCTTAAATATAATATATACATTCCATATATAACAACGTGCCATATATGCCAATACCCCCTCTCAAGTTGGAGCATGAGGATCGCAAGTGCCCAACTTGCCACGAAGAAAATGAAATTGAGATTTCCCCAAAGCTTTTGTGAAAATATCTGCAAGCTGAACAGTAGTAGGAACATAAGACGGGGAGATGAGACCCTCCTGAATAGCGTCACGAACAAAATGACACTCCACCTCAATATGTTTAGTGCGTTCATGGAACACCGGATTTTTAGCAATATATAAGGCAGATTGACTATCACAAAACATAGGAATAGCGTGAGGGTGATGAATACCCAAACTGAGTAACAAAGCCTTCAACCACTTAAGCTCACATGTAAGGCCCGCCATAGACCGATACTCAGCCTCGGCAGAGGAACGAGAGACCGTATGTTGTTTTTTAGTCCGCCAGGAAATTGGTGACTGCCCAAGAAACACGAGCCAGCCAGATAGAGAACGCCGTGTGAGTGGGCATGCGGCCCAATCGGAGTCACACCAACCTTTGAGAGATAAATCACTATCCGCGCGAAGAAGTATGCCCTGGCCTGGAGTACCTTTCAAATAACGTACAACACGTAAGGCCGCATCCCAATGATCTTGACGCGGGGCCTGCAGAAACTGAGAGAGAACATGTACAGAATATGCCAGGTCAGGTCGTGTGACAGCTAAATAAATAAGACGCCCTAGAAGACGCCGATAAGGTTCAGGGTCCTCAAGCACCGCTCCTTTCGAACAAGCAAGCGAGTGATTCTGCTCGAGAGGAAAGGAAGCTGGTCAAGCACCAAGAAGACCAGTTTCAGAAATAATATCCAGAGTATACTTCCGCTGGCTAAGAAATAAACCGGAAGAACTACGTGCCACCTCGATACCAAGAAAATATTTTAAAACACCAAGGTCCTTCATATGGAAGCAATCACCCAGATACTGTTTAAAATGTTGGATCGCCACAGAATTATTCCCGGAAATAATCAAATCATCAACGTAAACCAAAACATTTAACTGGATATCACCCCGAGAACGAGTAAATAAAGAATAATCAGCATAGGATTGGAGAAATCCATATCCCTTTAGTGCAACAACCATTTTGGCAAACCAACAGCGAGGTGCCTGTTTTAAGCCATATAAGGACTTACGAAGACGACAGACCAAAGTAGGATCCGATGTCGCGAAGCCGGGAGGAGGTTTCATATAAACTTCCTCATCAAGATCACCATGTAAAAAATCATTATGGACATCCATCTGATGCAGCTCCCAATTCTTTGATGCTGCAACGGCTAAGAAAGCACGAACGGTCACCATCTTGGCGACAGGTGCGAATGTCTCGTTGTAATCGAGACCCTCAACTTGATGATTGCCAAAAACCACCAAACGAGCCTTGAGACGTTCAATGCTCCCATCAGAGTGGTACTTTATTTTGTACACCCAACGACAACCCAATGCACTTTTCCCGGGGGGAAGAGGTTCCATGGTCCAAGTAGCATTATCCTCAAGAGCGCGGATCTCAGAGTGCATAGCATGACGCCAACCTGCATCTTGTATAGCTTCCTTAAAAGATTTTGGCTCACAACCTGCAGTAACTGCTGCAAGAAAATCTCGGTGGCGCTGAGAAAATTTGTCACAGTTAACATAGTGTGCTATAGGAAAAGGAGTACCTGAGGAAAGCTGTGGCGTGGGTGAAATAGGAGATGGACTCTTTTTAAGTACTGTATGCGTAGCATAATCACGTAACTTAATGGAGGGAAATTTCTCACGCCTGCCTCGACCTAAGGCCTGCTCATCGGCAACTGTTTGTTCATCAGATCCTGCCTGTTTTCCGGAACTGGAGGTAGCGCCAGTAGATGTCTCCTCCTGCGGCTGTGCCTGCGTGCTATCGACACGATGAGTATCC
>NC_033801.1:8934340-8949569 GCF_001876935.1 Asparagus officinalis | reverse complement strand
ACACATGGCTGTGGCTCCTTGGATGTGCCCAAGTAATCCAAAAAATCTACACCCCCGTCAAAGAAAGAAGGAAACTCGGCAGAGGCTGGATCATCCGAAGGAGCAGTGAGATCGGCAAAAGGGAACATATTCTCATAGAATTTAACGTCCCGAGAAACAAAATATTCTTGATTGTCAAGGTCAAACAATCGCCATCCTTTTTTTGCCAAATGGATAGCCCACAAAAATGCATTTTCTACTACGACTTGCAAATTTATCCCCTTTTTCCCGTTGGTTATGAGCAAAGCACAAACATCCAAACACCCGCAGTTCATTATAACAAGGCATAGTTCCAAATAAAACCTCATATGGCGTATGATTTTGAAGTATACTAGAAAGAGTTCTATTGATGAGATGAGCAGCTGTTAAAATACATTCCCCCCAAAAAGACACAGGTAAGTGACCTTGAAATCTCAGGGCGCGGGCCACATTCAAAATATGACGGTGTTTACGCTCAACGCGTCCATTTTGTTGAGGTGTTCCCACACAAGATGTTTGAAACAAAACACCATTGGCAAGAAAATAATCTTTTAAACAGTTAAATTCTGTACCATTATCACTACGCATCATTTTAATCGTTTGAGAGAATTGCCTATTAATCATGGCAACAAAAGACATAAACATCTTGAACACCTCCTTTTTATCAACCAACAAATATACCCACACAGCACAGGAAAAATCATCCACAATTGTCAAAAAATATTTCGCACCACAGGAAGGAGGAGTGTTATAGGGCCCCCACAAATCGCAATGAATCAACTCAAATATCCGAGAGGATTTATTATTACTTAAAGGAAAAGGATCTCTAGAATGTTTAGCATGATGACAAGTTTCACATGGTTTAGACAAATGTTCCGTAGCATTACTCACAGGAGGAATCAACTTAACGACATTCTCGAATGGATGTCCCAAACGTTTATGCCAGAGGTCCACAGAAGAGGTCACATTGTTCACCATAACTGTTTGCACCGTTGACATCTGCCTGAAGTAGTAGAGTCCATCCCGTCTTTCACCCATTCCAATCAGCTTCCTCGAGTGAAGGTCCTGAATAGCACACATGTTAGAAGCAAATTGGACAAAACATTTCATATCATCATTAAGTTGCGAGACTGAAATCAAATTGCAATTTAATTTGGGAACATAAAGAACATGTCTCAGACAAATCTGATCAGACAGTTGTATATTCCCCTCCTTAGTGGCAACCACTTTCTGACCATCGGGTAGACCAACGGGGCATGCGGTTATGGCTTGAACATTAGTGAGAGAAGCAAGATTACCAGTTACATGATTTGATGCGCCGGTATCAATAATCCAAGAAGTAGTATCAAACTCACCATTCATGCGTTCAGTAGAGGATTGTGGATTACCAAAAGCCACCACAAGAGCACGCCATTGCTCAACAGAAAAACCGGGCAGAGGTACCGATGCCGACACCGACCCACCAGTCGGTCCAGCGCTGGTCTGTCCAACGGTCGTACCAGGACCATTTTCCATGATAGCTGCATTCGCCGGTCGTACCAGGACCATTTTCCATGATAGCTGCATTCGCCCGAACAATCTCCTTACCACCACCAACACCTGAGGATGCCAACTTTCCATGACCAGCCCCTTTTCTTTCAGTACGTGGTCGGTCGCCCCACCACTCAGGATAACCAAGCAATTGGAAACAATTCATAACATCGTGACCTGGGTGCTTACAATGAGAGCACATCAAACTGGACTTATCAACCTTGGTTGTGCGACCCCGTCCTCGACCTTCCATACGCACAGCAAATCCCACCACGTCCTGTCGTTCATCTTTGGATTGAGTAATACCACGAACGCGCTCCTCCTGAGAAATCTGGTGAAAAGCACGGTTGAGTGTAGGAAGCGGGACTTGAGAAAGTAAGTTAGAACGAAGATTCCCATAGTAATCAGAACACAACCCCATTAAGAACTGGTGAAATCGTTCCGCTTCCCGACGTTGTTCATGCAAAGCACCCAGGTTGCAAGTACACTTACCGCACTTACAACCAATAATTGGTTCATAATTATTGAGTTCATCCCATAAAACCTTAAGCCGCCCAAAATACGTAGCGACCGGCATGGTCTTAGATTGCTCACACCGAGCAATATCAGTTTTTAGTTGATGAATACGTGGCCTATCAACTACCGAAAACCGTTCCTTCAAATATTCCCAAAGCAGTTTCGCATCATCATATTTGGAGAGGGTAAGTTTTACCTCAGGAGCAATAGTATTCATGATCCATGACACAAGCATGGAATGGATAGTCAGCCAATCCTCCTCCGTACAAGGTGTCTCAGGAGCTTTGATAGTGCCATTCACGAATCCAAATTTGCGCCGTGCCCGGAGAGCAAGACGAACAGAGCTAGACCAATCATCATAATTGTCACCGTTGAGACGAACCGGAGTAATAAAATCACCGGGACGATCCTGGGGTCCCAAGAAATATGGTGAAGTATGATCAATTTTTGCCGGCGGAGCCGTATTGTCACCGTCCACCATGGTAGTACCGTCCGTGAGCCCTAGCCGATGGGCTCTGATACCATGTAAATATTGGTAGGTGAAATCCGTGTCTTTGTTATTCATCATTAGGGATATAAATATACAAGAGGTTTACATGGCTAGGAAATTAAGTTAGGTAACAATCCTGACGTAATCCAATCACCAAGATTATTTCCTATCAAAATATAATCACTCTTAAATATAATATATACATTCCATATATAACAACGTGCCATATATGCAAGCTCCTAGTTAGGAGCTCCAACAATATCAAAAAAACCCCTCTTCTATTTTAATATTTTATCTCAACTATTTTTTTTATTTTATCTTTTATTTTAATATGTTCTGTTTGTATATAAAAACAGTTTGTGGTATACTTTTGTTTTACAATTGGTCTATAGAAAATTTAATTTTTCTTTTCCAAATGTATGGCCGGCTTTGGTTCTCCTTTATATCCATGTCAATGATGAATGACGGCAAGGCCCTCTCTTCATCTTCATGGATGTTAGGGAGAAGAAGGTTATACATCAATAGTCAAGAGAAATTAAATTTTCTATCTATCAATTAATGGATACATTTCGTATCCTTCTTCTGTAAAAATACTTTTGGTTTTTTAATGAACAGGGTACATCCCTTGTTTTTCTATCAAAAAATTTTAAGCTTTGTATCAGCTCCCTTCTCCATCGTCACCGTACTCCTGGATCAAGCAACAAAATTTAAAGCCACAAACCCAAACTGGGCAACGGAAGGGATCAAAAAAATAATAAGGGAAAAGCATCGGTTTTGATTACTGGGTCACGAGGAGGGCTCGAAGAGAGGCCGAAGCAAGAGGCGCCGAAAGCCCTAGATCTCGGGCGGCGGGGCCCACTCGTCGTCGGCGACGGATCCTTGCTGGTCCCTGAGCCCATCGATCGACCCCAATCCGATCGGACCAAATCGAGATGCGTAGAAGTTTGTTGCGGTTTCATTTCATCGGGAAATGGAATAAACAAGAACAAGAAGAAGAAGTTGGGGGGAGCTTTGTGCAAAATTTTCCCAGTTGGGAGCTCCCAAGAGCCACGTCAACCTAAGGAGGGGGCTTGGGAGCGGTTAGGAGGCTGCTGGAGGGGGTGAAGCCGGAGACCACTGCCACGTAGGCGTTGAGAGAGGGCTTGGGAGCTTGCTGCCCTTGCTCTAATTCAATTCATCTTTGTTCTTCCCATAATAAAAAAATCGTTAGAAAATAAAAATCATCTTCTTCCTTTTTTTCATAATAAAATTAGAAGTTTAATTTAAATTTCATATTACATATCTGAAGGTAATACCCATAGATATGTGACCTTCAGATATAGATAAATGCTTAATTTTTTGGCAACTCAAAATAACCTTTTTTTTTGTATGAAACAACATGACCAATTTTAATAGATACAACATTGGACGAAAAAATCGTTTTATTTTGGCAAAAACTAGACCTGAATTGAACCCATTTTTCCAGTTCAAATTCAAACTCAGGGCTACTTGACAACACACTAAAATTGGATTGCATTCAAACTTAGCTCGGTTTTAGTCCGTTCTATATTTGGGAAAAGCTGGATCCATTTTAATCCAGACTTTTTAAGGTTATTTTTAGCCCCCAAAACCAGGGTAGAATTGATCCACACACCTACAAGTATCAACTCTAGTCTGGTTAAGAAATAATAAAAGTCTGACCTTGTTTTTTTTGGTTGCCAAACAAAATCTTAAACTATTTTTATTTTGAAGCAACTTTCATGAACTATCTCTGGTCTGGTTAGTAAAAAACAAGCTTTGCCTAGTGTGGCTGTCTTATCTTTGAGTTGCCAAACACGTTCTAAATGACGGACTTCATAATTGTTCTTCTTCATAATTGTTTCTTCTGCATGTGCGATGCACGTTTAAGATAAAGGACTTTTTAAAAATAATAATAAAATTTCATTATGTTTTACAAATATCGGATTATTACAAGATGGAAATTGTTGAAAACACCCTCATATGTATCTTTAGTACTTATCAATTTATCATTGCTAAACTATTTTACTAGCGCTTATTGTTTTTACTGAAAATAGCTAAGGATAAATGTTGTTAAAAGATAAATGAGGAGGGTTAGTTACAATTTACCATTATTATCACTAAATTAAAACTATAATTGTTAAAAACTTTGGCTTATTCTTAGAGAGGGTCATAAACAGCTAAACAATTAATGTCAACTTGCATCTGGAAGTGGAAAAATAAGTGTATTTATAAAAAGAACAGATTAGAGGGGTTTAGGATGAAACTATTTAAAAAAAAATTAATATGATATGATATAAAAGAGATATATAAAATTAAGATGTTATGATAAATTTGATACTAATTAACTTATCAAAAGAGAAAATAGCACTATACTAAATAGAACATGTTAGAAATTGTAATATAAATAAATATAGATCGTGCAATAGAGATAAATTAAATTAAAAAGATGCCTCCACCTATTTGTTGTCTAGAACGAATTATACCTCAGAAAGTTAGATCAAAACTAGAGATAACCTGAGCATATACATAAAAAACAAAAGTTAGATCACTGTTAAAATAAATAAAATTAAAAATATAGAAAGAATTTCTAGCCTATGCCTTACCGAAAAGCCTAAAATTAAGATAATTTGCATCATGTAGGTCATGACTTTATCTGGATACAACATTCTCCCACTTGATCCATATATTACAAATATCTCATAATTAACATAGAAGTATGTTCATAATTAAAATTCATGTCATTTAGTAGTGGATAGCTCCCAATCAAATAAAGAATCTAATGCATGAATTATAACGGTCAAGCTCTTTGTAATAACGAGTTCTTCCTTCCATGTATGAATAAATTTATTAAGTGAGCAACTTTATGAACAAACTTTATGAATAACTTCAAATATAAAAACTTTATTTGTGCACAGTAAAATCAAATTTTATTCTCTAAGAATATTCAAACATGCACGTCTAAAATAACTAGAGAGAAAAACAAACACATAACGAGCTAAAATAATCTCATATGCTCCACATGGCTTAGGAACTATTTTGCTGGCAATCCTCTTGTCATTGGATCTACAATAATAAGCTCAGTATTGATGTGTTGAATGAACACAGCACCTTGTTTTATATTCTCTCTAGCACTAAGATACTTTATATCGATATGCTTGCTTTGGCTTCCACTTTGTTATTTTTGAAGAAGAAAACAACTGCCATATTATCATAGTAGATTGTCATAGGCCTCGCAATAGAATTGATGACTTTGAGACCTGAGATAAAGTTCCTCAATTATAATATCTGTGTAGTGGCTCCATACCGCACAATAAGCTCTGCCTCTGCTAGATGGAACAACAATTATTTTCTTAGTACTCCTTTAAGATATAACACCTCCGGTGAGAAGGAATATATATCTCAAAGTAGATTTTCTTAAATCTACTCATCAGCAAAGTCTGAATCTGAATAAACGACCACCTCTAAATGATCAATATGACTACACATCAATCTGTAGTCATTGGTTCCATTCAGATGTCTTATGACTCTTTAGCAGCCCTCCAATATTCCATACTAAAAGTACTCTAGTATCAACCTAATAATCCTACTGCAAATTCGATGTCAGGTTGAGTGCACACTTATGCATACATCAAGCTACCCACGTCAGATGCATAGGATATGCTCTTCATCTGTTCCTTTTCTAGTTCATTTTGTGAACAATGATCATGATTGAGTTTATCCCCTTGAATCATAGGTGCTGACTTGGATGCACAATCTTTCATTCCGGATCTCTCTGATACATTTTCAATGTAGTGTTGGTCTTGAGAGTGGAGACCCAAACCTAGAATTAAAATCAACAATCGCATAAAAATTCAAGACAGACCACGGATGTTGTGTATGCCATACCCTGGTATGGTAGAATCTGTCATGTCTGCCATGAGTGTGGTGTCTACCATACCCTAGTGTGGCAGAGTCTGCCCTATCTGTCATGGGTATGGTGTCTGTCACACCAGGATGTGGCAGACTCATTTTAGAATCCTAATCTGTTTGAGATTGTGTTTTGTTATAAATAGAAACACGTCCCTTTAGGGTTTAAGAGAGAAAAAGAGCACGAAAAAAGAGGGTTTTGAGGGCTCTTTGAGATTAGAAATCAAAAAGAGGGTTTTGAGGGCTCTTTGAGATTAGAAATCTTAGAGAGAGAGAGAGGCCAATTGCAAGCATTATAATCTTCTTCAAGTAATCAAAGAATTGTTTGGTGTGGCTCCTGAGGACGTAGGCACGTTACCGAACCTCGTTAAATCTGGTGTGTTCTTTCTTGTTTACTTTCCTACAAGTTTTTATCTTTGATTTATGGTGAATTTTTTTCTTGCTCAACTCTCAAACACAAGATCCGGAAGGGTACGAATTTGATTTGATTATTTCGAATCCCCAACATCTGATATCAGAGCTTCGTTCAGCAAATTTGTGAGAAAGAGATCCATGGCAGAGGAAATTAAATCTAAGATTGAGAAGTTTAACGGTTCAGACTTTGCCTACTGGAAGTTATAGATGAAGGACTATTTGTACCAGAAGGACTTGTATCGCCCGTTAATGGGTATGGAAAAGGGACAGAAGAAAGAGGAGTCAAATGGTGATTGAGAGATACTGGATAGGAAGGCTCTAGGGTAAATCCTTTTGTCGCTCGCCAAATCAGTAGCCCACAATATTCTGAAGGAGAAGACGACGGTGGGGCTTATGGAAACGTTCGCAAAGATGTACGAGCAAACGTCTGTAGCAAACAAGGTGCATCTCGTCAAAACTCTCTTCAACCTCAAGATGGCAGAAGGACGGTCCTTCACGATACACCTCAGCGAGTTCAACACGATTGTTGATCAGCTTATCTCCGTAGACATCACGTTTGATGATGAAGTGCAAGCCTTATTGATTCTATCGTAGTTGTCGGATAGTTGGGCAGGTTGTGTGACAGCAATCAGCAAATCGGCGGGGAAAGAGAAGTTAAAGCTGAGTGAGGTGGTTAGTATGATTCTATCCGAGGAGGTTAGAATGAAATCGTCCAAATTAGAAGGTTCAGGTTTAGCCCTAAATTTCAAGCAGAGAGGCAGAAGCCAGAAGAAAGGAAACCAGAATAGAAATCGGTTGAAATCAGTGAAGAAGAGGTCGAACCGGAAGGTTAGGCCTATCAAAGGGAAGTGTTGGAACGGTGGCCAAGAGGGCCATATGTCTTCAATCTGTAAGAGTTCAAAGAAGGATGCGTGTGAGCAGGAGGCTCATATGTGCAGGATGCCTTGATCCTTGCTATGGATAGCGACTCGGATTCTTGGGTCATTGATTCAGGAGCATATTTTCACGCCACTGCTAACAGAAAGCTTCTTCATAACTATGTAGCAGAGGACTTTGAAAAAGTGTATTTGGGAAATAACGAGCCCTGTAATATTATTGGAAAGTATGAAGTGCAGATTCAGATGAAGGGCTCTAAGCGGACCTTGAAGAACGTGAGACACGTGCCGAAACTGAAGAAGAATCTTGTTTTGATGGGACAGTTTGGAGCAGAAGGCTATGTTTCTACATTCATAGGGGATTCGAGGAAAATCTCTAACGGTACTATGATAGTTGCTCGAGGCAACAAATTAGGAACTCTCTACCCCACCTTACATGTGAGTGACACCCTCGTAATTGTAGCTGGCAAAGAGAGTATAGATCTATGGCACAACAGGCTAGAGCACATGAGCGAGAAGGAGATGAAGATCTTACATTCACAGGAAAAGCTAACCGGGATCGACTCCGTGGAAGTCGGGGTTTGTGAAGACGATGAAGATCTTACATTCACAGGAAAAGCTAACCGGGATCGACTCCGTGGAAGTCGGGGTTTGTGAAGACTGCATCTTTGGGAAGGATCGACTCCGTGGAAGTCGGGGTTTGTGAAGACTGCATCTTTGGGAAGCAGAAGAGGGTTAGTTTCCAAAAGGGTGGAAGGCCACCTAAGGCTCAGAAGCTAGAGTTGAATCATACAGATGTATGGGACCCAGTCAGTGTATCATCTTTTGACGGTTCGAGATATTATGTCACCTTCATCGACGATCACTCAAGGAAAGTGTGGATCTACTTCATGAAGTACAAGTCAGAGGTATTTGGAATCTTTAAGAAGTGAAAGGCCATGGTGGAGAACGAGACAGATCTGAAGGTGAAATGTCTGAGATCAGACAATGGTGGAGAATACAAGCTGGAAGAGTTTAAGAGGTTTTGTGCTATGAATGATATTCTCTTAGAGAGGACTACTCCAGAGACGCTGTAGCAGAACGGCATTATAGAGAGGATGAACAGAACCTTGACAGAGCGTGCCAGGAGCATGCGATTACATGCAGGTCTGCCTAAGATATTTCGGACGAATGTGGTGCATACGACAGCTTACCTTATTAATCACGGGCCATCAATTCCATTAGATTTTATGATTCCAGAGGAGGTTTGGAGTGGAAAGAAGATAAATCTCTCACACTTACGGGTATTTGGTTACGTGGCTTATGTTCATATCAGTGACCATGTCAAAGACAAGCTAGAAGCTAAGTCACAGAAGTACACATTCATTGGATACGACATTGATGAGTTTGGGTATCACCTTTGGGATGAGAAGAACATGAAGTTCATCAGAAGTAGGGACGTGATATTCAATAAGGAGGTGACGTACAAGAACATGGAAGATGCCAAGGATAGCTGTTTGTTGGAAAATTTGTAATAAGAAAAATAAGGAAAGAACTGTATCTGATTTTATTCTCTCTAACTGCTTAGAAAAAGAATGATTACAATTCTCTTAACTCTCGATTACAATTTGGATTCCTGATTACAAAAGAGAAGAGAATGATCTATCTCCAAAGCTCCAACCGAAGGATGAAGGATCCTCTTTTCGCTGCCAAGAAGTTCCAACCGACCGCCTCGAAAGATCCAGCCCCGATCTGATTATCAAAAATCCGATCCTTAACTCTGTTGAGTTTGTTGTTATTTATAGGGGATTAAGGGGTGTAACCACCTCCTTAATTCGCTCCTAAGTGGGGCTAATGGGATGTAACCGCCCCTCAAATTACTCCTGAGTGGAGTTGTGATCCCCTCAGATCGTGGGAAACGGTTTTGAAACCGTTCAACTCGTGTTTGAACGAGTCAAACGCAGATCCTGCATTCTGGCAGTGTCTGGAAGCTTGAACGCAGTGATTGGAAGCTGCGTTTGCAGCGGATGAAAGCTGCGTTTGGCAGCGGTATAGAGCTGCGTTGGGCAGCGCTTGGAGCTGCGTTGAGCAGCGTCGGGCGACGAATAGAGCTGCGTTGTGCAGCGATATTGAGCTGCGTTGTGCAGCGATGTTGAGCTGCGTCGGGCAGCGATGTTGAGCTGCGTCCAGTGGCGATTTAAGCTGCGTTTGCAACTTTTGGAGCTGCATTTGAGCTGCGTTCGTGGCTATGAACGTGGCGCATCTTGATGCTGGTACGTGGGGAGGACTTCCACGTCTTGGTTTGAAGAGACCATTGATTTGTAGTCTCTTTCTGTCGAAGCGTTGCAAAGATCGTCATTTTGTAATCTTTACTTTAGCTCTTTGATATGCAAGAGTCGTCAGATTGTAACTCTCGATGTTGATGGTGAAGGCTGTTAAACTAGAGCTCTCATCGGTTGTCATGAAGGTCGTCAGATTGTAACCTTCAGCGATCTACGTGAAAGTCTTCAAATTGTAGCCTTCTGGAAGTCGTCAGATTGTAACTTCCATCATCGGTGTTTGATGGGGATCAGCTATCTATTGTGATTTTTAGACAGCCTACAGAACCCCCTCCAAAGTTTTCGAAAGTTCGCGGTTGACTGGGACGAATTTTCGGAATACTTTGGATCTCAACTCTGATCTTGGAGCTGTTGATTCCTTGTGGTAAAGGATTTGTTCTCTGCACTTGCTTCGAAGGCATCATGGTTGAAGGGATTTGCCACGTAGGACCTGTGTGAAGGTATGCGCCATAATCCTGCTTCTGGAATGTGGGGGTGGACCCTGCATTTTGAATTTGGAACACGGGTGTGACCTCGGCGTTCGGTTTTTGCATCGCGGGTCTGACCTAAACGTTTTGACTTAAGACATGGAAGTGGCTTCCGTACATTTTTTGACTAAGTCTTTGAGACTTGTCTTTGGCTCATCTGTTTTAAGTCTCGGCTCACATCCATTAAGCTGATGGACCTGCAAACGTGCATAGGATTTTTGGCAAACCCTCAGCCATCAACGGATTTGATAAGCCTTTACCGACTACCGTTTGAGTCGGGCTAGCATGTGGATTGTCTAAGTCCGTTCCACATGTAACGTTGTGCTAAGAGAATGAACCCTCTTAGACTTGATGTTATGATTTTGAATACATAGACTTTGTCATTTTCACGGGAAACGACTAACCGACAACGCGTGTTAGGCGTAGGCTTATCTCTAATTAGGGATCGAGATAAAGTCCCCCATGCGTAAAAGGTATGTATTTTGGTGCTACGATGTTGAATACGTAGACTTTGTTGTTATTTCTTCCTGTGTTACTTGAAACACTGGAAAAAAAGTTAGAAGCGCCAAGGTGTAATATTAACTTGGCATGAATTTTCACTTAGAGTGAAATTCAGAAATTTTCTTTATTATCACTAGGATAATTCCAGAAAATATTTAATCCGTTGGGGATTTTATAATGACAACTTGCTATTCTTGTTGAAAAAGGATTAACAAGTTCATTGGGGGGTTTGACTGTTAGAGGTGTGATGTTAACCTAACAGTATTTTTATGGACCTATCACTCCGTTGATGAGAGTCGATAAGTGGAAAGTGTTGCGATCGGAGCAACTTTGAGGACCTATCGCTCTATTGACGAGAGTCGATAAGTTGATTTTGTCAGAGGTGTTTGATATTAACGTGACAAGAGAATGTTGCGATCGGAGCAACTTTGTGGACTTATCATCCTATTGATGAGGATTGATAAGTGGGTTGTCAGAGGTTTAGTGTTAACGTGACAGGATTTATGTTGCGATTGGAGCAACTTTGTGGACTTATCATCCTATTGACGAGGATTGATAAGTGGGTTGTCAGAGGTATGATGTTAACGTGACAAGATAATGTTGCGATTGGAGCAACTTTGTGGACTTATCATCCTATTGACGAGGATTGATAAGTGGATTGTTGTCAGAGGTATATTGTTAACGTGACAAGAATGTGTTGCGATCAGAGCAACTTTGTGGACTTATCATCCTATTGACGAGGATTGATAAGTGGATTGTTGTCAGAGGTATATTGTTAACGTGACAGGAATGTGTTGCGTTTAGAGCAACTTTGTGGACTTATCATCCTATTGACGAGGATTGATAAGTGGGTTTTGTCAGAGATTTAGTGTTAACGTTGTTTGGTTCAAAAGTCGCTGCTGTGGAATTCATTATAACTTTGTTCGATTACAACAAATTCGAAAGAATAATCTTTTTATAAGACTTTTTCTACACAACAAATCAAAAATTACAACTCTTGAGAAACAAACACGAAAATCGTTTATCAATTCTCGTTTTCGTGGGACTTTGCCTGTGCCGGGAACGCTTTGGTTCGTGGACCGCCGATTCACAGATCGTGAAGAGGGGGCTTATGATTCTAACTTCGTTATCGAAGTAGAAATTGAAACGATATCTTATCGAAGTAAGATAGTCGTTCTTCTTAAAATCAAGTCGAAGCTTAATTTCAAGGCGTTGCAAGAAAAGAACCCAAATCTCTGCTCTCTCTGCTCTGGAATGCTCTAACAAATGCTCGATCCTCGTCAGAAGTGACCCTAGGGGGGTATTTATAGCCTCAAGGGTCTGTAACTGCAAAAACTTAACAATCGAAGAAGTCAGTACGGCGAGACAGTGTTTACTGTCTCGCTGGGCGAGACAGCGTTTGCTGTCTCGACCCGCGAGACAGTAAATTTGCTGTCTCGCTCAGCGAGACAGTAAATGCTGTCTCGGAAAATGGCAGTTTCTCGCTGTAACTGTTCTCCCACGTTTCAAACTCCGTTATTTTGGCAGTTATCCACGTGATTTTCGCCCATGATGTTTCCCACGTCCCTTGGCAGTTAATGGACACGTGTAGGGCAGTTACAAATGTAGTTTTGACTATTTCAACACTGTCTCGCTGGCGAGACAGCAAAGACTGTCTCGCTGGCGAGACAGTTCATACTTGTTTTGATTTTTCCAAAACAGTATGAAATCCTTTCTTGTGAATTTTTGAGTGATCTTCTCTATGCTTGGGATATCTATTAGCATTTTTTGACGCCTTCTGTGGGGATTATGATCGTCAGAAGTGTAATGTTAACTCGACGATGTGAAAGATTCGTTACTCTTAATCCAGTGGATTCTAAGTAACCAACCCCCAGTCTTGATTAAGACTTAGCAGGGGAATAAAAAGAGGTAGACAAGGCACATCACCTAGTGAGGCACTATCCATGAAGTCGGAATAGAGGCACATCACCTGGTAGGCCATTATCTGATGAGTTTGACTATCAGAGGTAACTGTTAACGTGATAGTTTTGGTGGACCCACCATCCTACTTAAAGAGGATTGGTGGGAGAATTTGGAGGAAAAGGACTATCAGAGGTGACGGTTAACGTGATAGTTTTAGTGGACCCGCCATCCTATTGAAGAGGATTAGCAAGTTGATGGACTATCAGAGGTAAATGTTAACGTGATAGTTTTGGTAGATTTTATGGTTGACAGAGGTATTCTATTAAACATAACAACTCAGAAAATTTGTTACTCATAATTCAATGAACTACAAATAAACCAACCCCCAGTCTTGAGCAAGTGCAGAGGGAAAAAGGGTAGACATGGCACACCGCCTAACGGGCCACTATCTACTTAGGTTGACTATCAGAGGTAATTGTTAACGTGATAGTTGTTGGACCTGTCATCCTATTGATGAGGAGGATTAGCTGTTTTAGTAGACCCGTCATCCTACTGAAGAGGATTAGCTTTAGTGGTCGTAGTATCTTCCCCTTCTGACTGAGGAGATTGGGCTTGGTCCGATTGCTCAGGAGAAGATTGGGCTTCGTCCGATTGCTCAGGTGAATCCTGCCTACTTTGTTCTTCAGCTTTGATCCTGGCAATAATCTTTTGAGCCTGTTCGCCTTGAGAGATTAGTTGTCTCCAAGAACGACATTCTGCAACTCCGATTCGGGCTAGGAGGTTGGTCTGCAAGTTGTGCCGACAGGTCTCTACTAAGGTAGACTGTGTCATACCTGACGAACACCGGAGAGCCATGGTTCGAAACCTTGCTTAGTGGCGAGAAGTGTATGGATGGAGACTTCTGTATCCTCTTCAAAGAATCTTGACAGGAAGAGTCTCTCTAGATCTGCCCACTTTTGGATACATCCGACAGGAAGTTTTCTGAACCATTCAAAGGCAACTCCCTTGAGGGTGCCAATGAATAATCGAGCCAGTATGGCGTCATTTGATATTACATTCCCAGTCTGTGACTTGAAATGATAGATATGTTGGTTCGGTGATCCCGTACCGTCAAAAGTTTGTAGTATCGGGACTTCAAATTTTGGAGGATAAGGGGATGCGTCCCATTCGGCAGGATAGGGTCTGATAACTCCCTCGTCTTGGAGCTCGCTTCTGTTGGCAATGATATTGAGGCGGGCTTCCAATTCTTTCATTTTGGCAGACTGGAGATTCTGCTCGTTCTCCGTTTCTCTTCCTTTATCAGAGGAAGATTCTAGGTTGTGGGCTTCTTGGTCAGAAGCCGTGTCATCAACCACTTTTCCCTTTCCTTTGCTTGTGTAAGGTCGGGATGAAGACGTTTTTCCTCTACGGGAAGATTCTTGCCTGAGTGGCAAATCTGTCTTCTGAGATTTAGCCTTGTCTGTGACAATTTGAGTCAACAGGACCATGAGTTCATTGATGGCCTCTTGCTGAGATTTGAGCATGGCCTCCTGCTCATCAAGTCTCTTCGCGAGATCTTCATGGCTTTCTGTCATATAGGCGGAGCTCTCATGTTCAACAAAAGAGCTTGATGATTGGGACTCTGCAATGGCTGAGTGTTCATCATCAGAATTGGTTCCTCTGGCTAAACTCTGATAATTGACAGGGAGAATGGCTCCTGTTCGCGTCCGAGTGTGTCGGTAAACTCCTTCAAACTCGTTAGCGATTTCTTTGACGGTCGGCGAACGACTTGTCTCAGAGTCATTGGAACTAGGACCTGAGGCTTTCCCTCTGGCGATCACATTGATAGTGACCTCAGGATATTCGGTCTCTGGAGACTTCTTCCTGTGAGAACATCGTCGTTGGTTGGGCAAAGCAACATTCGTAAATTGGTCGAACACCAATAGTTTGGCCACATATGAGCAGCATTGATATTCCGAGAGGACCGTAGGAATGACTTGTTGTATCGGTCTTTCTCTCGATATGAACTCTCTCAAATCTGTTGTAAATATTCGAGGAGAATTACTCACTGATCGTGAGGTTTGAACTGGAACCCCCAGTCCATGATTGGACAGGACTGGCTCTTGGTGAACATGGATCTGGTTGAGATGCATTGAATCCATAAACTTCTTATATCCGTCCCTCAATCTAGTCACGCTACGCAGAGTATTCGGGGGTCTCGTTTGGAATACCCCCCGGCGGGGATGGAATACCCCCCGGCGGGGTTCGGGGTAGCGCCCCGAAGCTCCACGGTATATACCAGGTTCTGTATTG
>NC_033801.1:8858963-8933906 GCF_001876935.1 Asparagus officinalis | reverse complement strand
CCCTGAAGCTCCACGATATATACCAGGCTCTGAACGCATGCCTGAGCTTCAGGTTTTGCTGATGAAACGCATATTTGAGAGTTGCGTTCATTTTGTGGAACGCGCCCCTGAGGGTTGCGTTCATTTTGTGGAACGCGCCCCTGAGGGTTGCGCTCAGTCTTCTTCACACAGAGCCTATGTTTGGGCTCATGGACGCGAGGCTTGCATTCTGAAGCAGAAACGCAGAGCACACGGTTGCGTTTAGGCTCACAAACACGAAACTCGTGTTGACTTGAGGATCGGCATTCTCGAAGTTGTGCTCGTCGTCGAGATATTCTTCTTCGTCGAGCGGTGTTCTTGTTGGCCTGTTTTAAGGCCTTTGCAGCGATGTCGTCGACAGAGTTGGTCGTTGTTATGGGCCTTTCGTGACCCGAGAAACGTTGCTTTGGCACGAACGCAGAGCCTTCAACTCGGTGGACGAGTTTGGCCGAAGTTGAGCCCACTCCTTCGGAGGAGGGGCTGTCCAAGCAATCTGGCCCAAATGAGAGGTCTTCCTTCGGCATAGGAGCAACAGTTGGAGCTTTAGTCTTCTTGGAGACTTTGCGGATCTTGTTCCTTCGGCATAGGAGCAACAGTTGGAGCTTTAGTCTTCTTGGAGACTTTGCGGATCTTGCGCATAGCATTGGGGCTAAGGGATCCAGAGGAAATGGCTTCCTCATACTTGGCTTGATCAAACTCTACCACGAGAGTTTCGACAGTTGTTCCAGTGAGATGAACATCGAATTGCGCCACCACTTCTTCGTCACAGAAGCTTGTCCCCAGCAGAGTCGCCATCTTTTGTTTGGTGGAAAATTTTGTAAGAAGAAAATAAGAAAAGAATTGTACTTGATTTTATTCTCTCTAACTGTTTAGAAAAAGAATGATTACAATTCTCTCAACTCTCGATTACAATTTGGATTCCTGATTACAAAAGAGAAGAGAATGATCTGGATTCTCCCCTTTGTTTAATTCTGGGTTCTTCACGGTGGCGATGAGATGCCTCCCTCGAATGCTTGCGCCGAGTTTGCTTCTCGTTGACGATCCGAATATCTATACTCACTGGAATGTGGTCTTCTCCTCACGATTTGACGTTGTGGAGAACTCTGAACGAGTTTAAAACTCTATGAAAGAGTTGATTTAACCGAAAGTCGGTTATAAGCCAAGGATGAAGAAGATCTTGTTGCCGATCTCCAAAGCTCCAACCGAAGGATGAAGGATCCTCTTTTCGCTGCCAAGAAGTTCCAACAGACCGCACCCGAAAGATCCAGCCCTGATCTGATTATCAAAAATCCGATCCTTAACTCTGTTGAGTTTGTTGTTATTTATAGGGGATTAAGGGGTGTAACCACCTCCTTAATTCGCTCCTAAGTGGGGCTAATGGGATGTAACCGCCCCTTAAATCACTCCTGAGTGGAGTTGTGATCCCCTCAGATCGTGGGAAACGGTTTTGAAACCGTTCAACTCGTGTTTGAACGAGTCAAACGCAGATCCTGCATTCTGGCAGTGTCTGGAAGCTTGAACGCAGTGATTGGAAGCTGCGTTTGCAGCGGATGAAAGCTGCGAACGCGGTGCGTCTTGATGCAGGTGTGCGGGGAGGACTTCCGCAGCTTGATTTGAAGAGACCGTCGATTTGTAGTCTCTTTCTATCGAAGTTTTGCAAAGATCGTCATTTTGTAATCTTTACTTTAGCTCTTTGATATGCAAGAGTTGTCAGATTGTAACTCTCGATGTTGATTGTGAAGGCTGTTAAACTAGAGCTCTCATCGGTTGTCGTGAAGGTTGTCAGATTGTAACCTTCAGCGATCTACGTGAAAGTCTTTAAATTGTAGCCTTCTGGAAGTCGTCAGATTGTAACTTCCATCATCGGTGTTTGATGGGGATCATCTATCTATTGTGATTTTTAGACAGCCTACAATAGCCAAAGCAGTGGGAGTAGCATTTCAGATACAGATGGATCTAAGTACATGGATATAGAGGAACTTCCAGATAGAGGTGATGATGTTTGTTCTAATCAGAGAATGGAGGAGGCTCCAGGTACAGAAGAAACTACCTAGGCCATGGAGCTTAGGAAGTCATCTAGGGTACCCAAAACCAAATCCCAGATATTTTTCATCTCTTGACTACTTATTGTTAACAGATAGCGGTAAACCGGAGTGCTATGAAGAGTCAATGCAAGTGAGTAAATCTCAGCAGTGGGAGCATACGATGCAGGAGGAGATGGATTCTCTACTCACTAATGAGACATGAGAGTTATCCCAGCTACCTGCACAGAAGAAGGCCTTACATAACAAATGGGTCTACCGGGTCAAGCAAGAGAGTGACGGAAGCAAGAGATTCAAGGCCAGATTAGTAGTGAAGGGGTTTTAACAGCGGGAAGGAGTGGACTACACGGAGATATTTTTCCCTGTTGTGAAGCTCACAGCCATCAGAGTGGTATTGAGTTTGATGGCTGCAGAAGACCTCTTTCTTGAGCAGTTAGATGTGAAGACTGCCTTTCTTCATGGTGACTTGGATGAAGAAATCTACATGAAGTAGCCTGTTGGCTTCATTAAAGAAGGAAAGGAATAGATGGTGTGCAAGCTCAAGAAGAGCTTATATGGTTTAAAACATGCTCCGAGACAGTGGTATAAGAAGTTTGATAACTTCATGCAGAATAATAGCTACAGAAAATGCAATTCAGATCATTGCTGTTATTTCAAAAGATTCGAGTCCAGCTTTATTATTTTGTTATCATATGTTGATGACAATGTTGGTAGCAGGACCATATTTAGAGAAGATAAACAGTTTAAAGAAGCATCTAGCAAAGGAGTTTGCAATGAAGGATCTGGGTACAACGAAACAGATTCTAGGGATGCGAATCAGTAGGGATGAAGCTGGAGGGAAATTAAGATTGAGCCAAGCTGAATACATTAAGAAGGTACTTTAGAGGTTTAACATGCAGAATGCTAAAGTTATTAGCATACCTGCATACCCCTTGGAAGTCAGTTCAAGCTATCTGAGGAGCAATCGCCTAAGACAGATGTAGATAGAGAGCATATGAACATGGTATCATATTCTTCGGCCATTGGGAGTCTCATGTACGCGATGGTTTGCACGAGACCAGACATCGCCCATGCAGTGAGAGTTGTGAGCAGGTTTGCTAGCAATCCAGAGAAGCAGCATTGAGAGACCGTGAAGTGGATATTGCGGTACTTGAGGGGAACAACAAATAAACCACTATGTTTTAGGAGGAAGGAGTTGGTGCTGCAGTGATACGTTGATGTGGACTTTACCGGTGATCATGATACGAGGCGAAGCACCACGGGGTATGTTTATACATTAGCGTCGACAGCAGTGAGCTGGGTCTCATATCTATAAAAGATTATGACTTTATCTATAATCGAGGCTGAGTATGTCGCAATGACCAAAGCAAGCAAGGAGATGACCTGGTTGAACGGGTGCTTGGAAGAGTTGGATTTGAAGCAAGGGAGAGGAGTTCTTTATTGTGACAGTCAGAGCGCTATACATCTTGCCAGGAATCCAGTATATCAAGCCAGAACGAAGCATATCGACGTCAAATACTATTTTATACGCTCGCTAGTTGAAGACCGAAAGTTACATTTAATGAAGATTTTGGGGAGTTAAAATCCGGCGGACATGTTGACGAAGACAGTCACCATTAAGAAATTAGAGTTGTGCGCAAGTTCAGTTGGCCTTCACGAGTAGAAGACGAAGGCGGAGCCACACTACGAGGATCGGCGAGATTGCCGGGATGTTGATGATTGAAGAATAGATTTTTCCAAGTAGGAGAAGATGCTTGTGAAGAAGGCGGAGTTCGGGAGAGCTTATTGATGGTGGTTTGATCTCCAGGTGGGAGATTATTGATCTTGATAGTGGAGACTCAAACCTAGAATAAAAATCAATAATCTCATGAAAATTAAAGACAGGCCATGGGTGTGGTGTCTGCCACACCTTGGTGTGACAGAATCTGCCCTGTCTACCATGGATGTGGTGTCTGTCACACCAGGATGTGACAGACTCGTTTTAGAATCCTAATCTGTTTGAGATTATGTTTTGTTATAAATAGAAACACGTCCCTTAAGGGTTTAAATGAGAAAAAGAGCACGAAAAAGAGGGGTTTGAGGGCTCTTTGAGATTAGAAATCAGAGAGAGAGAGAAAGACCAATTGCAAGCATTATAATCTTCTTCAAGTAATCAAAGAATTGTGTGGTGTGGCTCCCGAGGACGTAGGCACGTTGCCGAACCTCGTTAAATCTGATGTGTTCTTTCTTATTTACTTTCCTATAAGTTTTTATTTTTGATTTGTGGTGAATTTCTTTCTTACTCAACTCTCAAACACAAGATCTGGAAGGATACAGATTTGATTTGATTATTTTGAATCCCCAACATGTAGACTCTTTGAGATAGTTCTAAAGTTCTTTTAGACCTATCTTTATGAATTTTTATGCCAATGACATAAGAAGCTTCACCTAAATCATTCATTTTAAAGTTTTTAAAGAGGAATTATTTTATTTTATGGAACAACCCCAAGTCACTGCTTGCAAGTAGAATATCATCCACATTAAGACTAGAAACATACTCTTGCTCCCACTGACATTAAGATTTATACATTGATCAACGATATTCTTAGAAAATCTATATGAGGAAATAACATTGTGAAAATTTTTATACTATTTATGTGAGGCTTGTTTTAGTCCATATATAGATCTCTTTAGCTTACAAAATAAGCGATCATCTTTCTCATCACAAAATCATTCTGGCTACCTCGATCGTGTATACTTCTTCCTCAAGATCCCCATTTAGAAAGGCTATTTTCACATCTGTTTGATATAACTCCAGATCAAAATAAGTTACTAGAGCCATGATAGCCCTAAATGAATCCTTTTTAAAAACTAGAGAGAATGTTTTATGATAATCAATTCATTCATTTTGAGTGAAATGTCTAGCTACAAGTCTAGCCTTATATTGCTCGACATCACCAAAAGTGTCCCTTTTGGTCTTGTAGACCTATTTGTAGCCTATAATACAACACCTTTTAGTAATTCAACGATATCTCAGACTTAATTTTTAGCCATAAATTCCATCTCTTATTTCAAGGCATCATAATAAAGAGTAGATTGATCTCCACTCATGACTTGTGAAAACGCACACAAATCATCTTTAGGCCCGATATCAAAATTAGACTCCTAAAGATGTATAACATAATCACTAGAAATAGCTGAACTTCTTTCCTTGAGGGCCTTCTTAATTCTACCTCTTAATTTACATCAACAGGGCTTCATTATGTTTTTTCAATTTCATAGGCCGGTTGCTATTGAATTGGTTGCTCGTCAACATCATCTGTTTGAGTTTCTTAAAGAATAACCAAATCTCTATTTTTATGCAACTCGATTTCCTCATGTGCTTCCTCAAATTCTATCATACGAGGAAACATACTCCCATTAGGTTTAGAATCTTTAAGAAATTTAGCATTTTTAGCCTCAACTACTCTTGTAGAGTGTGAAGGACAATAAAACGATATCCTTTACGGTTAACTGGATAGCCAATAAAATAACCACTGATTGTCCTCGGATCAAATTTCCTTATGTATGGATTATAAATCCTCAATTTAATTGGACGACTCCATATGTGCAGGTGATTTAAACTAGGTTTCTATCCATACCAAAATTCAAATGAAGTTTTCATATTTATATTATATCCGTTAGGATAGTTAATGTATGACCCAAGTAACTTGTAGGAAGTCATTTATAAAGTTTGCTCATAAAGTCGCTCACTTAGTGGATTTATGCATTGTGATACATTGAAGGAAGAGCTTTTTATTACTAAGAGCTTAACTGCTATAATTCCTGCATTAGATTCTTTGTTTGAGTGGGAGCTACCCACTACTAAATAGTATGAATTTTAATTATGACCATATTCTATGTTAATTATGAGATATTTGTATCATGTGGACCAAGTGAGAGAATGTTGTATGCACATAAAGTTGTGGCTCACACAATACAAATTATCTCAATGAATTTGAATCCTCTCCACTACAAAAAAACAGTGGAGAGACAACTACTTTTAATCTCAATCGTTGATTACTTAGTAGGTAATTATGATATAATCTAAATCTAATACTCACCATAGCCCCGTCTATTGCATTCAAAAAAAAATCACAACTATCAACTAGATAATTAATGATTGTGATTATGTAGTGGTCCCTCTACTACTTTTTAGATAGTGGAGAGGATCTGAATCCTATCTTAATTTGTTATAGTATTTGAAATTCTTATTCTATAAAAGTTGTAGTGGATTAAAATAATATCATATCTAGATAGTTTTCCTGATAGATAGAAACTGTTTTTTCTTTCAGAAGTCTTATTTTTTAAGAATTTTAGTTATAACAGAAGGGTCTTAGCCTAGCATAAACTTATACCCATGGTTCTTTTTATCAGATTTAGGCTTTTCGGTAAGGTATATACTAGAAACTCTTTCTATATTTCTTTATTTCATTTATTTTAACGGTGATCTAACTTTTATTCTTTGTTCATCTATATGCTCAAATTATCTCTAGTTTTGATCTAATTTTCTGAGTTACAGATTGTTCTAGACAACAATGGCTAGAGGTATTTTTTAATTTAATTTATTTTCGCTGCATGATCTATATTTATTTAGATTACAATTTCTAACATTAGATGGAGTTGGCTATGATACCACATGTTAGAAATTATAACCTAATAAATTAGATCACGTAATGAAAATAAATTGAATTAAAAAGTACCTCCAAGACGGATTGGAATCCTCTCCTCATCAATAGTGTTTTCTAATATCTCCTCATGCATCTCCACCCTTCATTTTGTAGGACCCACCTTTGCATTTGTACTTGCCCACAAAATAAAGCGTGGAGATGCATGAGAAGATATTAGAAAACACTATTGATGAGGAGAGGATCCCAATCCCTCCAAGACACTCTTGTCTAGAACGGTCTATAACTCAAAAAATTAGATCAAAACTATAGATAATCCGAGCATATATATAAATAAAGAACACAAGTTAGATCACTATGAAAATAAATAAAATAAAAAAATATATAAAAATAGTTTCTAGCCTATGCCTTAACGAAGAGCCTAAATTTGATGAAGTAACCATAGCTATATTTATAGGCTAGGCTAGGATCCTTCTATTACAACTATAATTATTAAAAGATAAGACTTCTTAAAAAATAGTTTCCATCCATCAAGGAAACTATCTAGATATAATCTTATCTCAATCCACTATAACTTTTATAAAGTAAGAATTTTAAATACCATAATAAATTAAGATATTTCGTATCGTGTGGGCCACTACTTTATCCGGATGCAATAGCACATACTATTATGAAAATGTTCTTATAAAGGCTCAGGTAGACAAAGTGCAAATGTATAACGTAAGTGTAAGGTAATGATATTTTCATTGTCAATTGCATATAAAGAATTAATTCCATGAACTGTTGAAATCCATGTATAAAGTTACATAGTGGACTTTTAAAATGATGATGACATACGTGAGCGTCAACTTCCAACCAACCACAAAACTCAAAACTTCTATATGAAACGAATTCTACAACCGGTATCTTGAGCGAATAACGAGCAAAATTTTTTCAAAGATCACACAAGCATCTAAATAATAATAACGTATACTTTACTGTGCAATTATACACACACACACAAAAGAATACCAGTTGCAGATTTCATTTTAGTTTTGAGTGATGTGTTTGGATCTGACAATCACATATGCCATCGTCATTTTTAAAGGTTGATCAAAGGGGGTAAAAAAAGGTAAAACAAATAAAAATGCCATTTCCTTTTTGATAATTTTGTTTGTAGGTATAAATTAGATCACGTAATGAAAATAAATTGAATTAAAAAGTACCTCCAAGACGGATTGGAATCCTCTCCTCATCAATAGTGTTTTCTAATATCTTCTCATGCATCTCCACGCTTTATTTTGTGGGCAAGTACAAATGCAAAGGTGGGTCCTACAAAATGAAGGGTGGAGATGCATGAGGAGATATTAGAAAACACTATTGATGAGGAGAGGATCCCAATCCCTCCAAGACACTCTTGTCTAGAACGGTCTATAACTCAAAAAATTAGATCAAAACTATAGATAATCCGAGCATATATATAAATAAAGAACACAAGTTAGATCACTATGAAAATAAATAAAATAAAAAAATATATAAAAATAGTTTCTAGCCTATGCCTTAACGAAGAGCCTAAATTTGATGAAGTAACCATAGCTATATTTATAGGCTAGGCTAGGATCCTTCTATTACAACTATAATTATTAAAAGATAAGACTTCTTAAAAAATAGTTTCCATCCATCAAGGAAACTATCTAGATATAATCTTATCTCAATCCACTATAACTTTTATAAAGTAAGAATTTTAAATACCATAATAAATTAAGATATTTCGTATCGTGTGGGCCACTACTTTATCCGGATGCAATAGCACATACTATTATGAAAATGTTCTTATAAAGGCTCAGGTAGACAAAGTGCAAATGTATAACGTAAGTGTAAGGTAATGATATTTTCATTGTCAATTGCATATAAAGAATTAATTCCATGAACTGTTGAAATCCATGTATAAAGTTACATAGTGGACTTTTAAAATGATGATGACATACGTGAGCGTCAACTTCCAACCAACCACAAAACTCAAAACTTCTATATGAAACGAATTCTACAACCGGTATCTTGAGCGAATAACGAGCAAAATTTTTTCAAAGATCACACAAGCATCTAAATAATAATAACGTATACTTTACTGTGCAATTATACACACACACACAAAAGAATACCAGTTGCAGATTTCATTTTAGTTTTGAGTGATGTGTTTGGATCTGACAATCACATTAGTGCCATCGCTCATTTTTAAAGGTTATCAAAGGGCCTGGTAAAAAAAGGTAAAACAAATAAAAATGCCCCATTTCCTTGGTTTGCATAATTTTTGTTTGTGGCGCTACTGTGGCGCATATATATAGTATATATATATATATACTATATATATATACTATAACATTTGTTGTGGTACGTGCGGCATATATATATTTATATTAATAGTATATTATAAATATATATATATTATATATAGTATATATAATATTTATAATATTAATTATATATACTATAAGTATATAATAGGGAGGTTCTAATTAAAAACCTCCTTAAGGCCTAAAAACTAAGAAAACCACATATCAATCCAATGGCTAGGATTTAGTCAAACAATGCAACACTACCACAGGTGCATTAAGTACCGTCAACGGCAGTGAATCCAGATTCACTATAAGGTAGTGAATCCAGAGTCATACCTCAACGACCGTCATTCACTGCCATTGAACCGATTCATTACCTCAACGAACACGTTTTTCACCTACAGTGAATACGAGATCCACTGCAGTGAAACAGATTCCACTGGCAGTGATACAGATTTGGGGTTCGATTGAGGTAATTAAGCATGGTGCTGTTGAACTGTTTGACCGACCCTCCTAGCATTTGATCATCTAGAACCAATACGTGATATTGGTTTTTAGTTTTTAGGCTAGAGGAGGTTTTTATTTAGAACCTCTTCCTAATAATATAGTATATATAATATATTAAGTAATATATATATTATATATATAGTAATATAGTATATCATAGGATATGGGAAAAGTGATTCTACAGGTGACTACCTTAGATTCCCACCTAAGGACGCGGCCTAAATAAATCACTCATTCCCTAATTGTTTTTGTTCCGATACCGCTCCAATTGCATTTGATCTAACACGTTCTTAAACCCCCCAAACACACCAATTTTGGGTGAAACCCGTCGTGTTTGAACCATTCTTGAACCGTGCAAAAAGTTCTATTCATTGAAACGCGTAAAATTGCGCGACGAGTGAGTGAAAGGTAAAAAACGACGGCTGCAACCCTCAAAAATGTGTGTTTAGGTTTATAGACGTGTAGATCGTGAACGGAGCGGATAAAAAAACAATTAGGGAATGATAGTAGATTTAGCCGCCGTCCTTTAGGTGGGAATCTAAGTGCACCTTAAGAAATCACTTTTCGGCCATATATATATATTATATATAATATTAATAATAATATGATATATATATATATATAATATATATAAATATATATTATATATATATAATATATAATATATAATATATAATAATATAATATATATAATAATGATTAAGGTTTGTTTCCGCTTTTATACACCAATTTTTTTTGTTTCCTTAACTTTGATAACTTGAATTGTTTGATATATATTTTGCCAATTAAATTTAGGGTTTGTTTGGCAATTGATTGAAAACTGGGCTAGATTGGCATTTGGACTAGTTTAAGTTTAAATTGGTTCTAGTTTGAACTAGGGGACTGGTGCCCTAGTTCAAACTAGAACATGTTAAAGGCCAAAGTTTGGCTGAAAAACAAGTCCAAAATCGGTCCTAAAGTTTGCCAAACATAAAACCATTCAAAACTGGGCTAGGTTCAAATCTGGCCTACTTTTGAATGATTGTCAAACACACCCTTAGTATCGCTGCTATTCTGCCGTCTATTTTCCTTCTTAAATTGTATCACATAGTTAACACATGATACATATAGACCAATAGTATTTCTATCATGAAAAATAGTTCCTCCATTATCACCGAGGTGTACACTTTAAACAAATGTGAGGGAGAGGGACCAATTGAAATATGAGAAGGCTTTAGAATATGAATATGATATTTTACTGTGTGGTCCTCCTCTGCAATTCGCCAGCATTTCAAATTTAATGGTAACATTATTGCACATGAAAGGATGTCAGAATATTTAGACAAGTTATTCGGCTTAACATGATCAGTCTACAAAAACAAGCAGGAAAACTAGATGCAGCTATGTCTTTTTTCCTCTTTTTAAGAGTCGGAGAGAAGCCACAATCAAAGCAGTATATAAATTGCTATTTAAACTATGCCTTGTGCAATAAATATTTATCTTCTGATGAGAAGCTTTTGTCTCAACAAGCTTCCCCAATTTTAGATGCTTGTGCTATAATATACTTTAATGTGGACTCTGCTTTACTTAGTGTGCAGTATAAAAAAAAAAATACTCCATATACCATACTAGATCCAGTTCCCATTTAGTTATGAGCAAAATATCAGAAAAACCCCCATTAACTTTGGATGATTATCAGAGAATTCCCCGTGACTTTCAAAATAATGGAAAACTCTCCTTAAGTACATGGATTACTAGAAAAGCCGCATTTAAGATTTTTTTTTTTCAGAAAATTCCTTTTTAACTCTGAGATTTTATTAGAAAACCCTTCTAAAGGCATTGTTTCACTTTAGGAGGGTATTTCTGATAAAATCTCAAAGTTAAAGTGGGTGTTGGGATAACATCTAAACTTTAAGGGGGTTTTCTTACATTTTCAAACTTTAAGGCGGTTGGCTTCTGATACTTAGCCTTAATAATTTTGCACTCAAATGCAGACAGTGAAGAACGGGTCTGGCCCTGGGTTTTAGAAAAAAATCCTGCAAAAATTAGCCTCACATGGTTGATGGGCCTACACTGTGCTTAATCTTGGGCCATATTTCCAATGCTCACCGAACTGACTGAGACTGCTTTATAAAAAGAGCGTACTTCACGGGACGCAAAAAAATTTTGGTGCACATTGAGGCAACGTTAAACAGTTACAGGACATGTCACTTGTTAGCCTCAAAACCTTTTCAGATAATAAACTACAAAGTTGGTGGTAGGGATGTTAAAATGGACCCAAAACTAATTGCCCACCCATACCCACCCGCCAAATGAACCATTCAAACCCACCCATTTAGTTAAATGGGTCATAAATGGGTGAGTATAGTTTCTATTAAAGATAAATGAGTCATTAATGGATGGGTTATTACCCACCCATTTGCCCGTTTAAATGGATATTGTTTTAAAAACACCCTCAACGCTTCAACAATTACAAAACTTATTTTTACAAGTTAAAAATTATAGAAAAAACTTAAAATGACTAACAACCCCTTAAAATTTTAAGATTTGCAAAAAACACCCTCAAAGTTTAAAATATTATAAAAACACACTCAAGAGTTAAAAATTATAAAAAAACTATCAAAATTTTCTAACCTTGACACATGAAATTCAAAATTACCAACAGCCCCCTAAAATTTTATAATTTACAAAAAATACCATTAAAAGTTGTAGAAAATGAGAAAAACACCCTCAAGACTTTAAAATTACCAAACAATCTTAGAGTTTTCTAAACTTGCAATTGACATATGAAATCTAGAAAATTTTAATAGTCCCCTATAAATTTAAATTTTGCAATTAACACCCTCAAAGTTTTAAATTTTTAGAAAAACACCCTCCATAGTTTAGAATTACAAAACCATCCTGAAATTTCAAAACCTACAAATGACACATGAAATCCAAAAATTACTAGCAGCCCCCCTGTAAATTTATAATTTATAAAAAGCACCCTTAAAATTTAAAAATTGCAAAAAACACCCTCTAGAGTTCAAAACTACAAAACAATCTTAGAATTTTCTAAACTTGCAAATGACACATGAAATCTAAAAATTTTCGGTAGTCCCCTATAAATATCAAATTTGCAAGTAACACCCTTAAACTTTTAAAAATTGCAAAAAACACTCTCAAGGATATATAAATATAAAAAGTAGGCGCTCACAATTCTTCGTCGGCAGGAGATATATGCGTGTGCAGCCAAGTGTAATTTGCAAAACTTGCGTCTATTGCGCGAGAAACAGGAGAGAAAGAGGGCGTGTATTGTTATCCGGCGTGATAAAATTTTTTAAGGAGAATTACTTGGGGACACTCTGTAATTAAGAACAAACATGGAAAAAAATAATAGACTTTAACCAACAACAAATATGAAGAAATGAACAATTACGCTCATAGCTCATGGATTTTGAACAAAGGAAAGAAAAACACCATCTCTCTCAAAGCAGTTCACGCAAGGCTAAGGAGGTGCAGGATTTTTAAGATCCTCGGAGTGGGACGTGATATTTTTACCATATTTTGTTGACAAATTTAGACAACAAAAAGATTTAGTTAGGATTTTTTTATGGAATGTGTGGTGCGTGGGTTTTTAGAGCCAAATTTAGGTAGGATGTTTTTATCAAATAGAGCTGTTAGGTAGTGTGGTTTTGTAAACCGTGCAAGGTGGGGTTTTCTGAAGATATTTTGTCATTTCTTTGCTTTGTCCTAATTTGACCCTAAGATGAAGAAGAACTGAATTAAATGTTGAGGGTACTCCGTTATTCTAAAAATTTTGACACATGACCAAAGTATGAGCTTTTTTTAAATAACCGAGCAAGCAGTAGACTAGACTTGTTACGAGTCCATCTCTTCTTTTGCTCAGTCCCGTCATCATTTGCTTCTTTTGCTCACAATTCTGTCCTAATTTTTCCAAGTAGTCGATTCAATTGAGAAAAAAATATTTACAGAAAACCCCCTGAAAGTTTGTAGAAACCCTCTAAAAGTTTACAAAAAAACCCCTGAAAGTTTATAGAAAACCCCATGAAAGTTTACAGAAAACCCCCTGAAAGTTTACATAAAACCCCTAAAAGTTTGTAGACAACCCCCTAAAAGTTTACAGAAAAACCCCTGAAAGTTTATAGAAAACCCCATGAAAGTTTGCGAAAACCCCCCTAAAAGTTTACAGAAAACCCCCTAAAAGTTTACAGAAAACCCCCTGAAAGTTTGTAGAAACCCCCCAGAAAGTTCACAGAAAACCCCTAAAAGTTTGCAAAAACCCCCCTGAAAGTTTATAAAAACCGCCTGAAAGTTTGCAAAACCCCCCTGAAAGTTTGCCAAAAAAACCCTGAAAGTTTGCAAGTAGATCCCTGAAACTTACATATATATAGAAGCATCATAATCATAACTAAATGGGTTATTGGGTCACCCATGAATCACCCATTTAGTAAATGGGTGGTTGAGAAGTGACCCATTTAGCAAATGTTAAATGGGCCATAAATGATCAAGTAGTCATAAATGTGCCCACCCATTTATGGCCCAACCAAGACCCAACCAAAACCACCCATTTGACATCCCTAGTTGGAGGTTATCTAAAAAATAAAATTCACAAAACTACAAAAGTTTTGGGGTTAATTGACATTTTAAAACTTTTTTGAGGGTTATCTCAAAAATAAGTCAATTTCTCGAGGGTATTACGAAATTTACCCTTCATCAAATTAGCTCAGTTAATTCAGTGTCTATGACTACGAGAGAGGTCATATGTTCTATATTTGCTTATGAGGGTTAATGCCTGGCGTTGCAATGCCAATGATTATGAAAGAGTATCCCTCCTTAAACTAGCTAGTAGCTAGGATGATTCAATTATGTATAAGACCTTTATTTTATTTTATTTTTATTTTTGAAGGTGATGGCATCAAAGAAATGCCTCAGACGCATTATTACCCATTAAAAAGTAAAGCGTCCTCATTTGCCCAAGACCTTTATTTTCTTCTTTCTTAATGAGAAGCATTAATGAGAACTGGTTTTCCATCAAGCAAGTCCAACTGTTGAGACTAGTCTTCAGTAACTTGTTAGTTGATTTGTCTCAAATCTGGCTTTAGATCCACACAAAGTCCCTTTTAGCATGCAAGAAGACAAATTAATTAGGAGCTAATACTGCCCAACTATCAAACTTTCATCTTCTTGTCTCTCAAATTTCTTTCCATTATTTTCAATTTCTCCACATCACCACCGTTAACCCCTTTCTTAGAGTCATCTTTTTCACATAATAACTTCCTAATCATTATTTGAGCACTGGGAGATAAAGAACTAAGTTTTTAATCAAAAAATTTGTATTTTTTGGATATCCAAAAACCGTCCACCATATATAATTCTTCATGGTCCAAGTTGTCTCCAAAATTGGTCTGTACCTTATAATAGTAAACTCTAGTCTTCCTCTCTTCACCAATTCTGTAACTTGAAGGAGGAGATGAAGCACTAGAGCTCTATTTCATGGCTGCCTGTAGAAAATGTAGGAGAAAGAGGGATTCAATTAGGATATTGGGTTTCAAATTAAATGATAGAATTTTTAAATTTGTTGGGGGGTAGGTAGAAACAATAATTTTAGCCATTAATAAGGTTAAAGAGGAACTAAATCTGTCATGTGATAGACACGTGAGAATGTTCATATGAGAATAGTTTATAAAATATTCTCACATATGACTAACAGAAAGTATAAGTGTACTAAACTCGTGAAACTCATGGTATTTAAGTGTCGTAAAAAAAATAAAATAACAGATGCTTGGGTTAATTAAGTGCCAAAACGTAAACTTTGTGGTGTTTAAGTGCCATTTAGCCTTTCGATCAAAATATTAATCTCGAAGTAGGAAAGAAATGTTTTCTTCTACATTCCTATGTCTAACTTATCTCAAAGATATTCATTCTATTGTTTTAACAATACACACATAATAGGTACATTTTGTTGGAAATGAGTGTAGCCCCTTACCTTATCAGCGACGAACGAGGCGAGCTTCAGCGAAATTGAGTTAGAGAAGGCTCGGGCGGATCTCGAACAGGCGAGGGAGATGCCCTGTTGGCGAGATCGATGGACTTCGGGTGAGGTCCAATCGGCGAACTCGAGCGAGAAGAGCTTCAGGCGAGTTTTTCGAGCGGTCCTCGAACAGGCGGATTTCGAGCGGCTGCTGAAGGCGGATTCGAGACCCCTCCCCCTTGCAGGCGAGATGGTTGCAGGCGGATTTGAGCTCGAACAGGTGTGGAGATCGCCTGTGTGTGAAGAGGGACTCTCGCCTGCTGCGGACGTTGGAGGCGAAGGCGAAATTTCGCCTGCGAGCTGTGTTGGATCCAGCTGGATCCTACTCCCTCTCAGCCCTAGGGTTTCCCTATTTAAAGGAACCAGAGCACGAGAAGCAGTTGCCCCGTTTTCTCTTCTTCTCATCTCATTTATTCTGGCGGCGGCCACTAAAGCAGAGCTTCAAAGGAGAATTTTTTTAGAGGAAAAATCTCCTGTTTCCTGTAGCGTTTTATTGAGGAGAGAGAGGAGATTTTACTGTTGTAAAATCTTGCGCCTTTTATTTGAACAACAGAGAGTTTCTGTTTGGCTCTTCTTTTGAGAGATCTCAAGTTTGAGATCTACTCTTTTACAAGCTTTGTAACATTCTTTAATATAAAGGAAATTGTTTGTGTGACTCCCGAGGACATAGGCAAGTTGCCGAACCTCGTTAAAATTTGGTGTTCTCTGTTCTTACAATTATTTTTGATTTATAGTGATTTTTTTTCCATTGCTTAACACAAGATCCGGTAGGGCAAATTCCGCAGAACGGGTGTCGAAGCGTATCTGATATTTCCCCAACAACTGGTATCAGAGCCATTGTTCAGATCTGTGTGTGTAAGAAATGGCAGAAGAAGGCAAATCAAAAATTGAGAAGTTTGACGGATCAGACTTCGCCTACTGGAAGTCACAGATGGAGGACTATCTGTACCAAAAGGATCTTTACCGTCCGTTGATGGGTAAAGCAAAAGGAAAGAAGAAAGAAGAATTCGACGAAGACTGGGAAATATTGGATCAAAAAGCCTTGGGGCAGGTCCGATTGACCCTCGCAAAATTTGTAGCACACAATATATTAAAGGAGAAGACGACGGTAGGACTTATAAAAGCGCTCGTAACGATGTACGAGCAACTGTCAGCTTCAAATAAGGTGCATCTCGTCAAGACGCTATTCAACCTCAAGATGGCAGAAGGATGTTCCTTCACAATGCATCTCAGCGAGTTTAACACGATTGTTGATCAACTTATCTCAGTCGACATCAAGTTCGATGACGAAGTGCAGGCCCTATTGATACTATCGCCGTTGTCGGATAGTTGGGCAGGTTGCGTGACCGCAATAAGCAACTCGGCAGGGAAGGAGAAGTTGAAGCTGAAGGAGGTAGTAGCTATGATTCTATCCGAGGAGGTTAGAAGAAAATCGAATGAATCAGAAGGTTCAGGTTCAGCCCTAAGTCTCGAGCAGAGAGGCGGAAGTCATAATAGGGAGAACCAAAACAGGAATCGATCGAAGTTGAAAAAAAAGAGGTCGAACTCGAAGGTGAGACCTATTAAGGGCAAATGTTGGAACTACGGTCAGGAGGGCCACATGTCTTCTACCTGTAAAGCACCGAAGAAAAATGAGCAGGAGGCTCATATTGTGCAAGATGCGCTGATTCTCGCTATGGATAGTGATTCCGATTCATGGGTTATTAATTCGGGAGCCTCATTCCACGCCACTGCTAATAGAAAGCTATTTCAGAACTATGTAGCAGGGGACTTTGAAAAAGTATACTTGGGGGATAATGAACCCTGTAGTGTAATTGGGAGAGGCGACGTGTAAATACAGTTGAAGGGCTCTAAGTGGTCTCTGAAGAATGTCAGACACGTACCGAAGTTGAAGAGGAATCTTATTTTGGTAGGTCAGCTTGGAGAAGAAGGCTATGTTACAACATTCACCGGAGATTCGTGGAAAATCTCTAACGGTACAATGGTGGTTGCCCGTGGTAACAAGACCGGTACCCTCTACCAAACTTCACACGCTAGTGACACACTCGCGATTGCTGCAGACAAGGAGAGTGCAGATCTATGGCATAATAGGCTGGGACACATGAGTGAGAAGGGTATGAAGATTCTACACTCAGAAGGAAAGCTAATTGGCATTGATTCGGTGGAAGTCGGTGTTTGCGAAGACTGCATCTTCAGGAAGCAGAAGAGAGTTAGTTTTCTGAAGGGTGGAAGACCACCTAAAGCTGTATGGGGTCCAGCTAGCGTGTCTTCTCTTGGCGGTTCGGCGTACTACATCACCTTTATTGACGATCACTCGAGGAAGGTGTGGGTATACTTCATGAAGCACAAGTCAGAGGTGTTCAACATCTTTAAGAAGTGGAAATCCATGGTGGAGAACGAGACAGATCTGAAAGTGAAGTGTCTGAGATCAGACAATGGTGGAGAATATAATTTGGAGGAGTTCAAGAAGTTCCGTGTTCTGAACGAGATTCGTTTGGAGAGGACTACTCCAGGGACGCCACAACAGAACGGCGTAGCAGAAAGAATAAACAGAACGCTGACAGAGCGTGCGAGGAGCATGCGTCTACATGCAGGTCTACCAAAAACTTTTTGGGCGGACGCGGTGCATACAGCAGCGTACTTGATAAATCACGGACCATCAGTTCTATTGAACTTTGGGATTCCGGAAGAGGTTTGGAGTGGTAAGAAAGTTAATCTCTCACACTTAAGAGTCTTTGGGTGCGTGATATATGTCCACATCAGTGACCATGTCAGGGACAAGCTAGAAGCTAAGTCATTGAAGTGTACATTCATTGGGTACGGCATTGATGAGTTCGGGTATCGTCTGTGGGATGAGAAGAACAGGAAAATCATCAGAAGCCGAGACGTCATATTCAATGAGGAAGTGATGTACAAGGACAGGGACAATGCAAAAGCGGGCCAAAGCAGTGGGAGCAACACTACGAATGCAGACACATCCAAGTACATGGACTTGGAGGAACTTCCAGATGAGGGAGACAACGTCGATTCTGACCAAAGTACGGAGGAGACTCCAGTTGCAGAACCGACTACCTAGGGCGAGGAGCTTAGGAGATCATCCATGGTACCCAAACCGAATCCCAGGTATCTCTCGTCACTAGACTACCTACTTTTGACAGATAGTGGAGAACCAGAATGCTATGAGGAGGCTATGCAAGTGAGAGAATCTCAACAGTGGGAGCATGCAATGCAAGAAGAGATGGATTCTCTCCACTCGAACGAGACATGGGAGTTAGCCCAGCTACCTGCACAGAAGAAGGCCTTACATAACAAGTGGGTTTACCGAGTCAAGCAGGAGAGTGATGGAAAGAAAAGATACAAGGCTAGATTAGTCGTGAAGGGGTTCCAACAGCGGGAAGGAGTGGATTATACAGAGATATTTTCTCCCGTTGTGAAGCTCACAACCATCAGGGTGGTGTTGAGCTTGGTAGCTGCTGAAAATCTCAACCTTGAACAGTTAGATGTGAAGACTGCCTTTCTTCATGGCGACTTGGATGAAGAAATCTACATGAAGCAACCTGTTGGCTTCATTGAAGAAGGAAAGGAAGAGATGGTGTGTAGGCTCAAGCAGAGCTTATACGAATTGAAACATGCTCCACGGCAGTGGTATAAGAAGTTTGATAACTTCATGCAGAGCAATGGCTGTGGTAGATGCAATTCAGATCATTGCTGTTACTTCAAGAGGTTCGAGTCCAGCTATATCGTGTTATTGCTGTATGTCGATGACATGTTATTTGCACGACCGTGTTTACAGGAGATAAACAAGCTGAAGAAGCAGTTAGCAAAGGAGTTTGCCATGAAAGATCTGGGTGCAGCGAAGCAAATTCCTGGGATGCGGATCAGCCGAGATGCGGCTGAGGGGACGTTGAAGTTGAGTTAGTCTGAATACATTGAGAAAGCACTTCAGAGATTCAACATGCAGAATGCTAAGGTCGTTAGCACGTCCCTTGGAAGCCAGTTCAAGTTGTCTGGTGAACAATCACCCAAAACTGATGCAGAGAAGGGGCATATGAGGAAGGTGTCGTATTCATCAGTCATTAGTAGTCTGATGTACGCAATGGTCTGCACGAGGTCAGATATTGCCCATGCAGTGGGAGTTGTGAGTGTTTTCGTTGAAAGTTGCCTTCATCATTGATTTCATTAAAACTTCAAACGTTACAAATGAATTCAAAAAACAAATAAATAAAAATTACAACTTTCTTGAAAATAAACACAAGATCCGTTCGTCGTCTCTTGCTTGCGTGGGTCTTTAGCCTGTGACGGGGATGTTGATATCCGTGGACTACCTGGTAATCAGATCTGATCCAGAGCTTCATCGATCCGCGAGAAGATCTAGAAACTTGAAGCGCCTATCTCGATAAAAGCGAGATATTTGCTCTTCTTAATATTACCACAACGGGATAATACTAAGGATCGGGTACGGGTGATATAGATCTAACGAAGAACTCTCTTGCGTTGAAGTGCTAAATCACTCTTCAGTCCGGCAGGGCTTCGCCAATTCTCTAAAAAATCCAGATTTGAAAAAATAAGGCCTAAGGCTTGTATTTATAGGCTTGAGGGGATAACGGAGCGGTTAAAAACGCTTAAAAGCCCAAATCTGCCTTGGAGACACCCCAGGGTGTCTCCACTTGTTCGGAGACACCCTAGGGTGTCTCCCATTGATCCGAGACACCCTAGGGTGTCTCGGTTTGGGCCAATACACCCAAGGGTGTCTCGGCCTTAGCCGAGACACCGAAGGGTGTCTCGTTGGTCCGAGACACTCCTTTTGGTGTTTTTTGACGGTTTCCGCTGTAATTCCTTCGTCCGAACTCGGATTTGAGTGATTCGAAGTGCATTGGAAAGCCGACGAGGTGTTTTATAAGCTCCGATGGTTGGATCATCTGTAGAATGAATGAGGCATGAAGGGCATTGTTCCTTTTGTAAACATTGCGGGGCTCCCGATTAGCCCGTACCTTCGTTAGTTCACGTAGTTCGTCGATTTACTTTAAGCATTCATCGACATCAATCGAACTCCTGTGAACCGGATAGTGACGTTCATCGTCATTCCTTAACACTGAGCTGTTCGTGGAGACCTATAGACAATTTTCGATGCCTACAGATACCCCCTCCAAAGCGTTCCGGACTCGTTTCTTTTATAGAAGAGGCTGGAATACTTTGGATGTGATTGGTCTAGCTTTCAGTCAGCGTAAAGGACCTGTAGTTAGCTTCAACTCTTGACTCCTTCGATTTTCGGTCTATTCCATGCTTTGACGAATAGCCGAAGTTCTTCCGGCGCTGCGTTTATCGTCTGGCCGTCGTCGGAGTCTTGAGTCTATCACCAGTGAGTTGAGTTTGGCTCGTGTCATTGACTTTGGACTGACTATCTCTGTCACATTGCGTTGACTTAGGGTTTCAGATCACCGTATGTTGACTTTTTGTCGCAACGCGTTGACATGGCGTTGACCCTAGGGTTTCGAACGTTGAATGTTGACTTTTTGTCGCAACGCGTTGACTGGCGTTGACCTAGGGTTACGCGTTGACCGGCGTTGACCCCAGGGTTTTGAACGTTGAATGTTGACTTTTTGTCGCAACGTGTTGACCGGCGTTGACCTAGGGTTACGCGTTGACCGGCATTGACCCTAGGGTTTCGAACGTCGAATGTTGACTTTTTGGTCACAACGCGTTGACTGGCGTTTACCTAGGGTTACGCGTTGACGGTTGACCGGCGTTGACCCTCGGGTTTCGAACGTCGTACGTTGACACAGTTTATACTCGTACGTTTACTGGAGTATACACAGTTTAAGCTCTTAAGGTATTGGAGCACGGCGGTCCCAAGTGTCGGAGTTGCAGGACCAACTATTAAAGCTGATTCATCTGCATTTGTGGATCTTATTTTAATGTTGTTGGATAATCGAGTCACGAGACCAACTAACAGAGCTGATGCACCAATGACTCGCACTTATAGAATTTTTAGCAAATTCTCAGCCATCAACGGGTTTGATGAGCCTTTACCGACTACCGTTTGAGTCGGGCTAGCATGCAGATTGTTTAGATCCGTTCTGCACATAACGTTGTGCTAAAAGAGTTAACTCTTTTAGTGCTACGACATTGAATACGTAGACTTCGTCTTTCTCACGGGAATAGACTACCCGGCAACGCGTGTTAGACGCTGACTTATCCTTACTTTTAGACATAGGCTTTGGGATTTTTGGCAAACCCCCGGCCATCAACGGGTTTGACGTGCCTTTACCGATTACCGTTTGAATCGGGCTAGCATGTGAATTATTAAAACCCGTTTCACATGTAACGTTGTGCTAAGAGAATTGCTTCTCTTAGACTTAATGCTATGATTTTGAATACATAAACTTCGTCATTTCTTACGGGAACATGGCATCCGGCAACACGTATTAGGCGTTGACTCATCCCTACTTAGGATTCGGGATGAAAGTCCCCAGAATTGTACTCTGGTGTCTTTTTCAATCGGTGAAAGACTAAACCGGTAACGCGTATTAGGCATTGACTCATCCCTACTTAGGATTCGGGATGAAAGTCCCCAGAATTATACTCTGGTGTCTTTTTTCAATCGGTGAAAGACTAAACCGGCAATGCGTGTTAGGCGTTGGCTTATCCCTGCTTAGGCTTCGGGATAAAATTCCCCAGACTGGATTCTGGTGTCTTTTTCAATCGGTAAAAGACTAAACCGGCAACGCGTGTTAGGTGTTGACTTATCCCTACTTAGGATTCGGGATAAAATTCTCCGTACCTGTGAGGCACAGATTTTGGGAGTTGAAAAAAATGGTGTCTTCTCTTGGGGCGAAGACAAACCCGAAATGGGAGAGGAAGAATTTTATATTCTATCTCCCGATATTGAGAAAGAAGAATTTTATATTCTATCTTCAGCTGGAAAGGAGACTCGAGGTGGGATCTCCACCCCTAGAATCCGGAAAGGTGAAACTAAGAGTGGGATCTCCACTCCGAGAATCAAAAAGATTCAGATAACCCTAACTGTCGGAAGGTTTGATTACCGAACTAAAGATGAATTTCTCGTTTATCGAGAGTGAATTGCGGTTTTGGTCCTAACTGTAGGAAGGTTTTGGGAGGTTTGAGGCGATCCTAACTGTAGGAAGGTTTGATCGCTCGATTTGTGGACCTCTCGTTCATTGGAGGAATCGAGAGGGGATTTTGATTGTGGTCCTAACTGTATGAAGGTTTGACCAGGTAGACAGTGAGAGTGGGAGTACAAATTATGGTGAGGGTTTAATGTTTATCACCTTGTTCGTAATTATCGGGTTATTACATATAGTGTTCTTCCGGGAACTTCCCATTACATGACTCATCCACCCCAGCTTCTTTCTTGGAACTGGGTCTGACTTTGTACTCCGTTACATGTTTGGGTTATCCTTAAGAATATTAGCGTAACATTCTCCAGGAACTTCCCATCAATGGTAGGAAACAATTTAGACTCATATACCTATTGGAGTATCAGGGAGCAGTTTAAACTCATATACCGATTGGAGGATTAAGAAGCAGTTTATACTCATATACTTGTCGGAGTGTTAAGAAGCAGTTTATACTCGTATACTCTTCGGAGTGTTGAGAAGCAGTTTATACTCGTATACTCTTCGGAGTATTAAGAAGCAGTTTATACTCTTATACTTGTCGGAGTCTTAAGAAGCAGTTTATACTCTTATACTTGTCGGAGTTTTAAGAAGCAGTTTATACTCTTATACTTATGTTTGGATGCTATTCTTGAGAGCGAAGCAATCCTTGGTGGGATGAAGGATCCTCCTGTGGTACCCGCAGTACTTCGGATCCGTAGTATTGTCAGCTTCCTCCTGATTGACGATAGGTGGTAGCTTGATCTTGTTGTTTTCAAGGAGGGATTCGAAGATGGCTGGAACGTCTTCGTCCTTGAAGGAATACTCTTTTTGGAGTTTCGGTTCCGAAGTCTTTTGCTGCCTTCGGGATTACTGTTGTGACCTTGATTGTTGAGGCGCCTTTTGTTGCTGCTGTTGCGGTTGCGCTTGCACCTTGAATGTTTGATTCGCGTCCACAGCATTCGCATGTGCTTTTCCCTTAGGGACAAAGTTCTGTTGCGGGGCATTATTAGCTATTTGGCCCCTTTCCACCTTCTTCCTTTTAAGGAATCGCTCGGCTCGTTCTCCTCGCACCTTTAAATCCTTCCAGGTCTTTGGCGGTACCATTCCCATAGCTTCGAGGATGTCCAATGAAAGGTTATTGTGACAAGTCTCGAGGATAAAGTCTTCACTGACCGGATCCCTGCAATTCATTGCTTTGTTTCGGAATCTCTTCACGAAGTTTTCGACTGTCTCACCATTCTTCTGCTTCTCGTCAAATAGAGTGCCGATTGAGATCTCGGTGTCGTCGTCAAAGAAGTTCGTCAGAAACATATCCTCTATATCATCCTAACTACTGATACTCCCCGGTTTGAGGCGACGATACCAATCGAAGGCTGCTCCGCGAAGAGTGCCAACGAATGACCGCACCATTAAGGGTTCATTGCCGGAGATTATTCCTAAGTGAGACTTAAAATATATCAAGTGTTGGGTAGGGGAACCCTTTCCATCAAACGACGTGAAGTTAATTAAATTGAACTTTGCCAGATATGGAATTGATTCCCATTCCCTTGGGTATGGACATGGTATGCCAGACTTCTTCACTTCTTGAGCATTCATCAACGCGTTGATTTTGCTCTCCAAATCCTTCATTTTCTTGTCTTCACTCACATCTGTCTTCGAGTGGTTTCTGGGAGAGGTAACATGGTCCTCCTTCCCATTATCATCCGAAGGACCGCCTCCGTTATTGTTGTTGACAGGAGGGATAGTTATGTTGACATTATCCTTTTCCCGTTCATTCTCCTCTTGATTCGGATTATTGCGACGACTGGGTTCTCCTTGGTGAGTTATCAGTGCCGCGATTTGCTGATCATGCATCTCTCTCATCTGTTGCATGGCCATCTCCATCTCGAACTTGAAAGCTTCCTTCTGCTTAGTCAGGGCCTCTTTAAGCATCTTGTTTACTTGTTCAGCGCTGATCATAAGTGATTCGTAAGGCTGTCCCGCACTAGACGCCGTGCTATAGCCGAGTAGGAGTCTGAACCAGCATCTGACGCCTCCTCTTCCAAAGGAAGTCCCTTTTGCATCCTTTGGTAATTCTTTCGCATATTGATCCCTGACCGCAATCGAGTCATGCGCTGGGATGCTTCGGCAAGTTGATCTGAGCTAGAGTGTCTTGTCGATTTCCCTCTGCCGGTCATATTAGCAGACACCTCTAGGAACTCGTCCTCTTGGCAGACAGGCTTCTTCCTACGGAAACGTCTTGACTTGTTTTCGGATGTTCTAGTAGAAATCCTCTCGAACACCGAAACTCTCCTTGGGCTTTTAGTACAGCAGCATTCCGACAACACCGCCTTGATTATGTTGGCACACGGACAGTGAGAATCCGTGTCTCTGGTGTCTCTCTTCCGAGACTTACTCATACCCCCAGCTCTATAGTACAACTCGTCAGTTTGATAACTGGAGCAACTCATAAAGTGTTGGCATGACATCCCAGGTATAACACTATCATCATCAGACGAAGGTGCTTCCCTCTGGGGATACGACGCTTTATTAGCGTTTTCAAAAGTCGCTCGTTCAAGTCTACGCTTTTGCGAGCGTGAAAATTTAACGGGCTCTTGAACTTCGACCCGCAATCCAATGCAGTCGGTAACATGGGCTTTCCCTTTGTTATCTTTCTTGGGGGGATTAGCACGACCCCCGGTCTGGTTTGTTGTTTGGGGACCTTTCAACGGTCCCAATCGCTCCTTGATAGGTGCTTTACCTCGGTTTTCCGGTAAAGGACCGAGACGACCTTTCAAAGGAACCCTGGATCTTGAAGGACCCACGTTCTTACCTGGCTCCACCGGAGGTACGGGGACAGGGGACACTGGATCTGAATTTGATGAAGGTTGGACGGTATTTCCGTCCACTCTTGTCTTTGGCGCCGGTTTTGCCTTTGGCACCCACATCTGCTTGTGTTTTGATGGCTTCTTGACCGTCTCTTCTTTCTGCATCTCTTCCGCTTTCTGCAGAAGGACTCGAGCATGCACAAGCAATGCGCGGCGTTTCTTGATTCGCTCTTCGAGGGTTGAGCGAGCCCTCTTGATGCGGACCCATTCATTTGTCTCCGCTTTAGAGGAGGAGTTGGTTGTTCGCCGTTGTTGCACCTGGCGCTGTCTGGACTTTAGATCCTCAATGTAGCGGATCTCGTCCATCGATTCTGCGGCCTTGGCCAATTGTCGCGCAAGGCGTTGACGCCGTCTTTGGCGCGCCCTCTTCGACAAGGTTGGAACACCTTCAGCAGTTGACTTCGCGGTGGAAGGGAGATCTGGATCTGCAGCTTCGACCACGTTAGACGCCATTGGAGCGTCGCGGTGAGTAAGTGCAATAGCGGCGAGGGGATCTTGGATCTTCGATCCTGAGGGCCCGCGAGCACTCTTGGAAGAGGAAGTCATCCTACGCCTGTTTGGAGAGGCGGATCTGGAGGAGGAGGAAGAGAGGTACTCTTCAAACTTCTGTTGATCGAACTTGTATTCGATCTCTTCATTGACCCGGATCTTGAATGCCGGTTGCGTCACGACAGCCTCGGCAGCGAGGCTGGTGGCTCCCACTGTGGTCGCCAGTTTGTTTTCGTCGAAAGTTGCCTTCATCATTGATTTCATTAAAACTTCAAACGTTACAAATGAATTCAAACAACAAAGAAATAAAAATTACAACTTTCTTGAAAATAAACACAAGATCCGTTCATCGTCTCTTGCTTGCGTGGGTCTTTAGCCTGTGACGGAGATGTTGATATCCGTGGACTACCTGGTAATCAGATTTGATCCAGAGCTTCGTCGATCCGCGAGGAGATCTAGAAACTTGAAGCGCCTATCTCGATAAAAGCGAGATATTTGCTCTTCTTAATATTACCACAACGGGATAATACTAAGGATCGGGTACGGGTGATGTAGATCTGACGAAGAACTCTCTTGCGTTGAAGTGCTAAATCACTCTTCAGTCCGGCAGGGCTTCGCCAATTCTCTAAAAAATCCAGATTTGAAAAAATGAGGCCTAAGGCTTGTATTTATAGGCTTGAGGGGATAACGGAGCGGTTAAAAACGCTTAAAAGCCCAAATCTGCCTTGGAGACACCCCAGGGTGTCTCCACTTGTTCGGAGACACCCTAGGGTGTCTCCCATTGATCGAGACACCCGTGTCTCGGCCTTGGCCGAGACACCGAAGGGTGTCTCGTTGGTCCGAGACACTCCTTTTGGTGTTTTTTGACGGTTTCCGCCGTAATTCCTTCGTCCAAACTCGGATTTGAGTGATTCGAAGTGCGTTGGAAAGCCGACGAGGTGTTTTATAAGCTCCGATGGTTGGATCATCTGTAGAATGAATGAGGCACGAAGGGCATTATTCCTTTTGTAAACATTGCGGGGCTCCCGATTAGCCCGTACCTTCGTTAGTTCACGTAGTTCGTCGATTTACTTCAAGCGTTCATCGACATCAATCGAACTCCTGTGAACCGGATAGTGACGTTCATCGTCATTCCTTAACACTGAGCTGTTCGTGGAGACCTATAGGCAATTTTCGATGCCTACAGTGAGCAGGTTTGCAAGCAACCCAGGAAAGCAACATTGAGAGGCCGTGAAGTGGATATTACGATATCTGAGAGGGACTATGAATATGCCACTGTGTTTCGGGAGAAAAGAGTTGGTACTGCAGGGATACGTGGATGCAGATTTTGCCGGTGATCATGATACGAGGCGAAGCACCACGGGGTATGTTTATACCTTAGGATCGACAGCAGTGAGTTGGGTCTCACGCTTGCAGAAGATTGTGACGTTGTCCACAACTGAGGCAGAGTATGTCGCAGTGACCGAGGCGAGTAAGGAGATGATTTGGTTAACCGGGTACCTGGAAGAGTTGGGTCTGAAGCGGGGGAACGAAGTTCTTTATTGTGATAGCCAGAGTGCTATACACCTTGCCAAGAACCCAATGTTTCATGCTAGAACGAAGCACATCGAGTTACTGTTTGTTGGAAAAATTGTAAAGAAGAGAGTAAAGAAAATTTGACTTTGATTCCTTTGATCTCGATTACTGTTTGTTGGAAAAATTGTAAAGAAGAGAGTAAAGAAAATTTGACTTTGATTCCTTTGATCTCGATTACAACTTGATTACAAAAGAGAGGAAAACGAATTTGGTTTTCCCCTTTGTTTAAAACTGGGTTCTTCTTGGCAGCGATGGAGTGCTTCCTTCGATTGATTGCGTCGAACTTGCTCTCCGTTGACGATCCGACCGTCTTTATCTCGTGGGAACGATGAACTTTCGTGGAAAGTTTTATGAATAACTCTGAATGAGTTTAAGAACTCTGAACGAGTTTGAACTCTGTGAGTAGAGTTGTTGGAACCGAAAATTCGGTTAATGATCAAGCTGTCATTCTGTTGCTGACGAATCCCCTCAGATTTGATCTTCTGAGATTGATTCAAAAATCCTATCTTTAAGGATTTCGCTGCTGCTATATCTCCAAACCCGAGTCTTTTGATCCTTGCTAAATCTTCTGTTTTTTAAAGAGCCAGCTGCCAGCCTTTTGATAATTGGAAAATCTCCAACCTGTGCGGTTTAGATTCTCCGAAATCCAACCTGTGTGGTTCAGATGCCAAAAAATCCAACCTCCTGCTCTGTTGGGTTTGTTGAGCTTTTATAGGGGGATAAGAGGTTGTAACTGACCCCTATATCCGCTCCTACGTGGGTGAAAATCCCCTCAGAACGTGGGATAAACGGTTTTGGAACCGTTCGACTTATGTTTGAACAAGTCAAACGCCCATTCTGGCGTTCAGAACCCAACTTCGCTTCTTAGGATTAAGACGTGAGGTTGGGTGTTAGCTGTGTTAGACCCTAGAGGGGGGGTGATTAGGGTCTTATGCTAATCTAATCCGATTAAATGCCAATTAAAATTAATTAACAAGTTATCCTAGCAAGTATGAAATACCACAAGAATTATGAGCTAGGATAAGCAATGTAAACAATGAGATATATCCTATATGATGAAATATATATATATGCAAGGATATATAAACTAACACAAGGGGTAAACAATGTGAACTAGATAGTGGATGATATATGAGCTAACACAAGATGATATATCCTATCAAAGAGATATACAATATGATATATGTATAGGATATGTAAACTAACACAAGGGGTAAACAATCTAAACAAGATAGTGGATGATATAGATAATGAGCTAATGACAATGGCGATATAAGATATGAACATAAATATGAATGAACGCCAAAGCACACTCAAACAAGCAATATGATCACGGAGTTCGGACCTTCCGTCCTACGTCTCCGCTCCCCACTCCCGGGGAGAAATCCACTATCACAACCGGGTTTTCTACGCTCACCCGAATAACGTTTACACCTCACAGTGTCGGTTTTCAACGCTCACCGATCAACGTTCACACTCACCCTCACAATGTCGGTTTTCAACGTTCACCGATCAACGTCCACTCCTCACACTCGGTTTTCTAGTTCACCGAAAACTTCACAACACACTCGGTTTCTAGCTCACCGAAAACCTTACAACACTCACAAAGTAAATACAACAAATTTGTTCTCTACAATAGATGAGAACACAATGTAGCACAACTCAATGTTACAATCTCTCACCACCCAACTATACTATGTATGCAAATACTATAAGCTCAATGTGGGTGTGTGTAACAATGAGTAAAATAAAATCTAACTCAATTAACAAACTAGCAATAATAAGAATATGAAAATCAATAATGAAATTGCTAGAGAAAAGAGTTAGAAAACTTCTCTAAGAACACAAGAAGAGGATGAAGGGGATTGAGAATGAATCCCTCAATCTGCAGTGAAAACTTCCTCCTTTGTAAACAGAAACCCAAACTCAAAACGAACAATAAAACCCTAAACCCTTGCTTAAACTTTTCTTTTCTTTTTAAAACATTTATTAGTTTACTTGAGAGTTGAAGACAATGGGGTATTTATACCCTCTCACAACTCAGCCAAGAAACCAGAGCAAAAGACAAAACAGCCCCAAGGCAACGGTCAAAAAACTAACTAGCCGTTGGAAGCAATGAGAAATATCATCTTTTTGCAAAATAGTCCAAAACATGAAAATATGAGATACTTGAATTTTGATGTTTTGACATAAACCAACTTTTGAAACTTTGTGAAATGTTTTTATGGACTTAGTAAAACATGTATAAACTGATATTGAAGTCTACAAACTAAACATACAATATTTTCACAAAATTGCATATTCTATGCAATGTTTTCAAAAACACAATAGAAAATATGAAATATATAATTTCATATATATAATCATAAAAACTCAAAACACATGTATGTATATATATAACTATATATATATGCATAGAAACCAAAACTTATGTATATATATATATATAACTATATATATACGAAGAAACCAATAAATGTGTGTGTAAATATAATATTGAGCTTAGAGTATATAACACACATAATATAAATCCTAAACTAAATTACCCAAGCTAGATCTTGATCTTCAATAAGCTCTTCTAGGTAATCTTGCGGATGAAGCTTTAACTTGGATCTTGAACTTTGAATAGCAAGGCTTCACCGACATTCCGCCAACCTCCTTTGGATATGATCGTTGAAGCTCAATTCCATCCATCCTCCAACTACGTTGTTTGTCTATAAAACATAAGAATGCACAAACACTAGACAGACAATAGTAGTAATAAATTGTTTGTTAAACATCATCAAAACAAGAAGGCCAACAAGCTGAACACCATTGAACGCGAGGGTCACTCGCGTTTAGCTTGTTGCATGCTTGGAAACGCGGGGGTCAGTGTTGGTTGAACCCCTATGAACGCGAGGGTCGCTCACGTTTGGCTTGTGCCTTGGAGACGTCGCCTTCATTTCCAACTTGGTGACGCGGGGATGACATCCGCGTTTCAGAAGGAGCTTTTTGACTTGTAGCTTCTTCTGTGAAGCGTTGCGAGGACCGTTGTTCAGTAATCCTGGCTTTAGCTGTTGTGGAGTGTGAAAGTCATCAGATTGTAACTTTCACTGTAGATTGTGAAGACTGCTGGATAGAGTTTTCATCCGTTGTCGGAAGTGTCGTTGAATTGTAACTCCTCTCGATCTATGTGAAAATCCCTCTATTCGCAACTTTCGTTCACCGACCCGAAAGCTATTTGATGGTAGCTTTCGTTGTAGGAGCTAGACGGGAATCAACATCCATAGTGTCTCAAAGATGAATATTTGCCCATAGCTCTCTACCAAGCAACTATTTGATTGTATATTTCGATTATCGGCGCGAAAGCTATTTGATTATAGCTTTCGTTGTGAGAGATTGACGGGAATCAACATCCATAGTGTCTTGAAGACGAATATTTGCCCACAGCTCTCTACCAGGCAACTCACCAACTAAGTCCAGCCTTTTATTTCTGAAATCATCCCACTACTCATCAGCATCTCTAATAGTTGTTAATATAATATTAGTGTTGTTGTCGCAGCCATCAAGATCAATCGTCTCAGAAGTGAGGTCGTGTTTGTGGCGATTGTGGAGTTGCGGATGCAGTGATTGGGAAGTCGTCTGATTGTGACCTCCATTGTCGGAGCTTGTTTGGATAAGCTATCTATTGTGATTTTTAGACAGCCTACAGTTACGTTACCACTTCATACGCTCGATGATTGAGGACGGGAAGTTACAGTTAGAGAAGATTTTGGGGAGCCAAAATCCTGCAGATATGTTAACTAAGGTAGTCACCATTCAAAAACTGGAGTTGTGCGCAACTTCAGTTGGCCTTCATATGTAAGAGATGAGGGCGGAGCCACACAGAAGAAAATGCTTGTTAAGAGAGAGCTTGCTGATAGCGGTATGGTCTCCAAGTGGGAGATTGTTGGAAATGAGTGTAGCCCCTTACCTTATCAGCGACGAACGAGGCGAGCTTCAGTGAAATTGAGTTGGAGAAGGCTCGGGCGGATCTCGAACAGGCGAGGGAGATGCCCTGTTGGCGAGATCGATGGACTTCGAGTGAGGTCCAATCGGCGAACTCGAGCGAGAAGAGCTTCAGGCGAGTTTTTCGAGCGGTCCTCGAACAGGCGGATTTGAGCGGCTGCTGAAGGCGGATTCGAGACCCCTCCCCCTTGCAGGCGAGATGGTTGCAGACGGATTTGAGCTCGAACATGTGTGGAGATCGCCTGTGTGTGAAGAGGGACTCTCGCCTGCTGCGGACGTTGGAGGCGAAGGTGAAATTTCGCCTGTGAGCTGTGTTGGATCCAGCTGGATCCCACTCCCTCTCAGCCCTAGGGTTCCCCTATTTAAAGGAACCAGAGCACGAGAAGCAGTTGCCCCGTTTTCTCTTCTTCTCATCTCATTTATTTTGGCGGCGGCCACTAAAGCAGAGCTTCAACGGAGAATTTTTTCAGAGGAAAAATCTCCTGTTTCCTGTAGCGTTTTATTGAGGAGAGAGAGAGAGAGGAGATTTTACTGTTGTAAAATCTCGCGCCTTTTATTTGAACAACAGAGAGTTTCTGTTTGGCTCTTCTTTTGAGAGATCTCAAGTTTGAGATCTACTCCTTTACAAGCTTTGTAATCTTCTTTAATATAAAAGAAATTATTTGTGTGGCTCCCGAGGACGTAGGCAAGTTGTCGAACCTTGTTAAAATTCGGTGTTCTCTGTTCTTGCAATTATTTTTGATTTGTAGTGATTTCTTTTTTCCATTGCTTAACACAAGATCCGGTAGGGCAAATTCCGCAGAACGGGTGTCGGAGCGTATCTGATATTTCCCCAACACATTTGTCTGGTAACTTGAATCCCAACATGAACATGAACAAATTAACGTGGCATCAAAATAATGTCGTGGATTCGTGGCAACATTTTATGCCAACTTTACGTCCCGAGCAGGAAAAAAATCCAAACCCAATTCTTGTGAGGCCATTTTCTATGGCAACTTTCGCGCCCTCATCCAGCAGATAAAAGTGGCATCGTCGCAGCAATCGTGCTATACTTGTGACTCTTCGGGTGGATCTTTACACAATTTCTGCAAACTGTACCCTAACAATGGAAATGCAAGAACATGAAGCTTGTCTTTAGCAAGCAGAAGGTTTAATGCCAAGACAAATAAAGGATAGCTGTATCCTGTAAATTGATCAGACCTGACCCGGACAAGAATGCTTGCTCCTCTTGGCCATCCACTGCTGATAAGGGAGCCAAGTGTGCTCACCACAAGTTGTTATAGACGTATTTAGTGGGGAGATTTATGAACAAAGTTTTAAGGGTCGATGTTTTTGAGTTATGTGTGTGTTATCTGAGGATGTGTGGTACTTCAACTTCCACCGGAACAAGGGTTTGATGGAGCTCGTTATTAGAAACTGAACACACCGTGTCGTCCCTTATACCAAATGATTGACAACTTGTTGTCCACCATGAGATTTTAGAGTACTGTCGGATTAAGGCAATATCTTTTAGGCTTTATGGCATGAAATTTTGCTGCAACAGGAATTTGGGTGAAGGGTTGCCATCTTCGTGATGGATGATCGTTGTTAGATTATGAAAATATAATCCTCGGCCCTCATCACATCTTTAAAGTTATGGTATGCTGACAGGGACTTTTGACATGGTATCAAAGCAACCTAAGTTCTTTAGCTCCTAAAAGATTTCAGCCATTTATCTAGTAAGGTCAAGTCATGATTAGCATGTTGAGAATTATATTTTTATACTCCTGAAACCTGGACTCTGGCAAGGTATCATTTTTTTCTAAAAATCAGCATTAAATTCGTGGCCAGTGGAACTCAAACCTGAGTTGTTTTGGTATCGTCTTAAGTTAAGTCCATCTAAGCATTACACAAAGCTCCAAAGTTATGATGAGAGTTGAGAATTATATTTTTATATTTTAACTCATGGATCAAATTCTGCACCAATTTGATTGATTCATTGAGATAAAACTAGAAGGAGCTAAACCGGTGATTAGAGATGTCAGTAGTTCAAGGCAAATCGTAGACCTATATATTTATCCACCTACTCATCCCGAAGGAGAACGGGAAGAATGAAACTTATTAATTCATCAAGTATGTTCTTGACAATTTCACTTGGTCATATGTAGTTGATTCCGTTTATGAACTTGAAGATACAATACAATTTTGTTTTGATTAACTCAGATTATCAAACTTCATTAATACATATTATTAGCCCAACGCTACAAGAGATCTAATCAAACTTTATCCATTAATGAACTAGGACTCCTAGCTTCATTGATATTAAACCTCATAGGAAATTTGATGTTACAGGTTAGGCTCTGAGCTTCAATTCAGGACACTGGGCTTGTACTTAATTCGTGTGTGTGGAAGCGCACATTTGGCTATACACCAGCATATACGCATACATGTGTGTGTATGACTTGATTGGACAAAACCAAAGTGATCCTTGCAAGATCGAAAGTCAATCAAGTGAACCGAAGTTTTTCTCTGATACAACTTGGGAGAACTCATGACAAGGCAAAATTTAGATTTCGTTGTAAAGTAAATACATGTCTCATCCACAAACTGAGAGAGACAAAGCGTGTTCATGACATGAAAGTTCGGTCCACAGATTTTTTGTGATATTTCAGAAGCTTATCAGGATATTTCAGTCATAGCCTAATCACATGCATTGGTACCAATCGAAAAAGCTGGTTCGCTATTCAAATTTCGACAAAGCTCTGTGCTTAGTTCTACACATACAAAATGCATTTCTAGAAGGGAAAAATTCTCAACTAATCATTTTTTATGTGAAGCTCCTGTCACCACATCTCCCTGTTGGCAATATTTGTAAATAAAGCCTTTTAATGGTTATCTCGTAGTTTCTTTTAAACATTATCTTCAACTACAGCCACACGATACGATCATGGCTTACTAACTTCCAGATGTCGATCTGTGGACTCATACATACCCTGCCTGAAACTTGCAGATAACGCTCAAATATCTGTTTTCTTACTGTATTCCCAGCGGTAAGTACTTCTTAAATTAGTATAATTTTGTAGATATCCCCATCTGAAGCCTTCTGAAGATTTCACATCGTGAGCCAGAAGAATATCAGTCAGAGTCTTTCATGCATCCAATTGATAAATTAGATATAGATCTTCCCTTTTAGTATTATTATCCACTATCAGTTATATGTCAGAAATTACAGGAGTACTAAAGCCAGAATAGAATTTTGAATGACAGAAACCTTTAACTGTTTATTTATGTCTGAAACTCATTCTTCAGACTCAGTGAGTAATTTTATCGGTATCTACAGATTATTTGAAGATGTTTATGTTGGTGCTGATGCTTCATGACTGTTAACTTTCATACAAGGGTTAATTTCAGATGGACCCTTGCCAAATGGCTGATATACCTCCTGTATGTTCTATTGTTGCAAATAGGACCCTCAGTGAAACTTTTTTTACTCTCACCCTCAGAGAAAGAGAAATTTGCTTTTTGACATGTAGATCTTCTGAGGGTAATAGAGTCAAAAAAAAATTTCACTCGTCTTGTCTTCTACAACAACAGAACTACTGTGTGATAGGACAGGGGCTTATCCCTATACAGATGATACTATTAGTTAGTAACATGCTTAATATTTCTTATCTAGAGATGAAAGCCCATCAGAGATCCCTAATGCATCATTAACCTTTATCTGCAATACACACTAAGATCAAAAGAAATGAACAAACAAATAAAAAGCAAACAAAAAGAAAAAAAAGCAGCTGGTCCTTCTCTTATTGTCTTTATACTACTTAAAACAATGATACAAACTTATTTTCCCACATACTAAAAAAAAGAAGAAAGATTATCCTCATAGAAAATTTTATTTCAGATTACTCTCACACAAAACATCTTATCTCATCCCTTACTTCATACTAAAATAGTTAACAACAAACATCTTAAGATGTCAAAAAACAACTAAGTAAATAATATTCAACCATGTATGAGGCCACCTGATAGAGCCATTAACAAGATAGCAGCATCTTTTTCTTCTTGAGGAAAAGTTTGATGAAAAGCTAACTTGTTCCGCAAACTCATTGCAATGTCATCAAATTGAATTTTCTTTTGAGAAGAAGCTGGGGTCACAATCTTAAATCTCTTTTTAAAAGGAACGGTTCGATCCACATCTGATCTCTTCTCCTCCTCTTTCTGAATCTTGCATTCAGCAGTGTTGATGAGACTGTTGCTTAATCCTGCTGCTGCTCTCATTGCTCGCCTCGCTTTCATTTGCCTTATCCCACAAGCATTACAAAGAGACTGCAAAAATGAAGTTCTTTTATTGGTTAAATTTTTTCAAAGTACAATATTATAACTCTCAGCTCTTACGACTTTAGAGTTTTGGTGTACTGATGGAGATTTTAAGATGATATCACAGCAATCTAAGATCAAATCTTAGTCATAAATTTCTCAAGCAGATTGGAAAAAAAAGATATCGGCCTGTGAGTCTAGGCTTTGGCTCAGGGTATAAAATTATAACAATCACGTCAACTTTGGAGTTTTGGTGCAAAGGCAAGGACTTCAAGAACATATGATATTCTCTAATATATTACGATCATGAATTTAATTTCTCACCTTGGGGCCTTGAGGGCCACTTCTCCATAGAGGGGTCTTTGTAGTTTTGCAACTAGAGCATACCCTGATGATTTCATTGGATGAAATGTTGCTGCTGCGGCTTGCTTGATTAAGCTGTGTTTGATCTTGGAGAGATTGTGATCTTCTTTGTTTGTTAGTGAGAATTTGATCTGTGCCTAGCATTTTTTTCATTAATCGCATCTTCGAGGACATCCACTTAGTTGATCCCTGTGCATGCTCATCTTCAATTTGCTGATTATGGTTACTGGTAGTTTGATTGAGTGCAGAATGACTGCTCGGTCCTCCAACTGACATGAGATCATTTGTCTGCAAACCAAACTAAGAACTCATAAAGTTTAAAAAAAATGTTGCATAGTTTTTTTTCGTGCAATATCATAACTTAACATGCAGTAGCTACCTCTTGATGATGATGATGATGAAGCAAATGATTTTCTTCTTGATCTTGACGAGGATTAAGTCGAAATGGACATGAGAATGATGAAGTATCGGCTGATATAGTAGAAGGAGGGAAATGGTTTTGATTCTGATAATTTTCCTCCATGGAGATCATGAGGAGAGAGAGAGAGAGAGAGAGAGAGAGAGAGAGAGAGAGAGAGAGAGAGAGAGAGAGAGGGGGGGGATGGAGATCATGAGGAGAGAGAGAGAGAGAGAGAGAGAGAGAGAGAGGGGAGGGAGGGAGTGAGAGAGAGTATTATATATAGAAATGCTTATAGAGATTTGAAGGTAAAAAGCTAACTAACAAACAAAGGCCATATATATAAATAAGAATGCTAGGGGTAATGAAATGACTGAGGATAAGGGAAATCTAAGATGAGAAAGGCAAGAAGAGCAATCGCATGACTCCCCTCTTACAAGTTGAGAGAGACATCACATAGCATAAAAAGCTTTGGTCATAAAAGCGATCCCCACAACATTCCAAGAATTCAGAAGGGCCCCTATCTAACAAAATCCTGAATTACTGCAAGAATTAAAAGATGTTGGAGGTGGAGATTTTGCATGGAGGCATTCCAAAAATCCCAAAGTTAGGACAAATTTTCAAAACCGACCACTTTGGGATTTTAATTGCAAAAAACGACCCATTTCAATCTTATTTATAAAAACCGACCCAGTTGGTTGAAACTGGGTCGGTTTTTAAAAAAAAATTTCCCAAACTTCACGGGAGTTCAACTCCCGTGAAGTTTTGTTATGAGAAAAACTTCACGGGAGTTCAACTCCCGTGAAGTTTCCCAAAAAAAATTACAAAAACCGACCTGTTTTCAGCCCCTGGCTGAAAACAGGTCGGTTTTTGTAAATATTTTCAAAACCGGTCGTTTTTTGCAATTAAAAACCCAAAAGGGTCGGTTTTGAAAATTTGTCCCCCAAAGTTATAGAAGATTGCTAGCTCTTTGACACTCGTACCAAAACTCTAAAGTAGTATCGAGGGTTGAGGGATAAAATTTTATACTCTAACATGTCATTGCATGTTGAGTGCACGTTTTATGGGCTCAAGTATGGATTCAAGTAGCTGTTGGATATTTTTGGTCAAAACCGCTTTCCAAAAATGATTTTTTAAACTATGTTTGTATTAACTACTGATAGTTTTAGAAATCCTCAGTAGCGTAACGGAAAGTTAAAGTTTTGATATCTCAAATGTCCTGTGTTCGAGGTTTGCCAACGACAAGCCGAGAATTATTTTTATTTAATTAATCTCTCATAAGTTCTCGTGGGCCGTAGGCAGTGGGCCGTGGGCTCGTGAGCAGTGGGCTAATGGGCCAGGCATTGGAACTAATCGGGCTGAGGCGCTAAGTGACGCTTTGTTAGGCGCACAGTCTGCTTCCTAGCATGCGGACGAGACTCGTGTTCGTATGAGGGTACGACCCTCACGTTCACAAGAGGAAACGCGACCCTAGCGTTCGCACGAGGCTGCACGCGACCCTCGTGTTGCGTAGGATTGCGACCCTCACGTTTAGACATTACTGCATGCAGTAGTTACAACATTTATGTTATTTACCGTTACTATTATAATTGTCATAATTGCTATTATGTTTGTAACGATCAAATTAAATGTGAGTGACTTTTGAGATGTGTTTGCGGTGAAAGTTGATGTTTTCATTGTTATCGAATCTATTACAACTTTAATCGTTACAATAAACTCGAATAAAATAAAAAGTTGATCTTTTTATAAGATCTCCTTACACAATGAAAATAAAATAATTTTACAACTTTGTCAAACAAACGCAGAGAGATCGTTTATCGATCTTCTGCTTACGTGGGTGTCTTTGCCTGTGCCGGGGTTTATCCGTGGACCACCGTCGATCAGATCTGATTGCTAAAAAATTGGGCAGAGCTTCGTCGATCCGCGAGGAGATCTAGAAACAGAAGCGCTTATCTCGACAACGGCGAGATAATTGCTCTTCTTAGAATTACCACAACGGGATAATACTAAGGATTGGATGCGGGTGATGTGAATCTGACGAATCTCTCTCTCTTTTACGTTGAAGAACTCGATCCGATCTCTCCTCCTCCTCTCTGAAATTCGTACACCTTCAGTCTTCAATCCGGCAGGGCTTCGCCTAATCTCTAAAATTCCAGATCTTAAAAAATGAGGGCCTGAGGCTTGTATTTATAGGCCCGGGGGAGTTTGGAGCGGTTAAAACCACCTAAAGGCCCAAATCTACGTTGGAGACACCCCAGGGTGTCTCCACTTGATCCGAGACACCCTAGGGTGTCTCCCCTTGATCCGAGACCCCCTGGGGTGTCTCGGTTTGGGCCGACACACCCTAGGGTGTCTCGGCCTTGGCCGAGACACCTTGGGGTGTCTCGCTTGGCCGAGACACCTCGAAGTGTTGAGACGCCGTTTTTTTGTATGTTTGTTCGTTTCCGTCGTAACTTCTTCGTCCGAACTCGGATTTGAGTGGTTCGAAGTGCGTTGGAAAGCCAACAAGGAGTTCTATCAGCTCCAATGGTTGGATCATCTGTAGAATGAATGAGACGCGAAGGGTATTGTTCTTTTTTGTAAACATCGTGGGGCTCCCGATTAGCCCGTACCTTCGTTATTCCGAAATTCTGTTAGTCCACGTAGTTCGTCGATTCACTTTAAGCATTCACCGATATCAATCGAACTCCTGTGAACCGGATAGTGACGTTCATCGTCGTTCCTTAACACTGAGCTGTTCGTGGAGACCTATAGGCAATTTTCGATGCCTACAAGATGGTCTTATAGGCCTACATATAGTGCCTCTTAGGGAGCTCTTGGATACAAGAGATAAAAAAAGAGATACGAAAAAACACACAAGTGCTTTGTGCTGTTATGCTGCTGCTGCAGAGTCTGAAAGCATGAAAGCTTTAGTCTGTGCTCGAAGGAACATAGCTCTTAAACAAAAGGTTTTTACAGATCGAAAGATCTTTGCCTGAACTGAAAGGTTATTGAACCGAAATATTTTAACAGATCGAGGAGATCTCTACCTGAACTGAAAGGTTTTAACAGACCGAGGAGATCTTTGCTTTGACCAAAAGGTTTTATAGATCAAGGAGATCTTAACAGTACTGGGTCGGTGCACACCAGAATAATGTACCGATGTTCCTGAAAGCAGTTTGGCCTTAGGATCCTTACATTGGAGTAGACCAAATATTGCTTTAAGCACATCGTTTCATAAACGCACAGCAGCTAAACTTGTAAAAAAGTTTTAAAATATAGCACTTCATCTCTCTAACAGATTTATCTGTTTTATTCCAGATTTAGCCACATACCCTAATAATCTTAAAATAATATTTCTGATCTATAATGGATCTTGCGAGAACGATTAGAGTGGACTGTCTCAAGTTAGAAAACTTTGACGGATCCAACTTTAACGCATGACGTCGAAAAGAAATTTTCGGGATGCAACTCCTAAAAATCTACTATGTCGTTTCTGAGAAGAAACCCAACTTTGAAGAAGATTCTGAGTCTGAAGCCTCTTGGGCTAAAAATGATCATTTCTGTAGGAGTTATTTCCTTAACTGTTTGGTTGATCATCTGGTAGATGCTTACACTAATAAGCCATCTGCAAAGGAAATCTGAATTGCTCTAGAGGATCAATACAAGGATGAGGAGAAGCTTTCCAAGTCTCATCTCATTGATAAGTTTCTGGATTTCAAATTCGAAGATGACATTGAGGCTTTGCCTCAAGTCAAAGAGCTTGAAAAGCTTGTTATGAAGCTGAAGAATGAAAATATCAATCTTTATTAAATTTTTATTTCTGGTGCAATTGTTAACAAGCTTCCTCCATCTTGGATGTCATTCTCCATGGACATTCAAAGAAGGAAAAGATATGTGATTCTGTCTGATCTGAAGAGGTTCATTTGGATCGAGGACGAGATTTGAACTCGTACGAAGAATGAGCTCCTTGCTAAGCAGAATGCGTCTGCTAACATGGTCGCTGCTAACTCTGAGAAGGGTACTAGTTCTTCTTTCAAGAAGAAGAAGTTATTTAATAAAAAGAAGAACCAAAACCCAAAGAATCTAAATGTTCAGAAGAAAGAGTTCAAGAAGTACTTCAACTGTGGGAAGCAATGACATTTTGCCAAGGACTGCAAAGTAGCAAAAAAGAGAATATCACACAATGTTAATCAAGTTGATAATTGTGTGGCTATGCTATTTCACGTGACAACTCCCAATAATATCTTTGGTTGGTGGTTAGACACATGTGCTACCTATCATATTTACTCCAACAGAGATTTGTTTTCTTCTTATGTTGCTACCAAAGAGAACATATTAATGACTGATCATTTTATAGTGCCTGTTCTTAGAATTGGGATTGTGGTGCTGACTCTCTCTTTAGGGAAGACTCTCACATTGAAGGATGTGAAACATGTTTCCTCAATTGCTAAAAACTTAGTCTCTAAAAGCCTGCTATGTGTCGCAGGTATGAGGCTGGATTTCCAAGGAGGAAAGACTGTACTATCTTTTAAGAAAATGTATTTTGAAAATGCATATCATACTAATGGCATGTATAAGATTAATATTATCGTACCCAATTTAGTTGTTAATGAAATATCATCTTCTGCTAACTCCTCTGTGTTATGACATAATAGACTGGGACATGTAAATTATAAAAAACTATCTAGCATGGAGAAGTTAGGATTACTTTCAAAATGTGGGGGTAACAAACCTGAGAAGTGTGAAGTCTGTGCGTAAAAAAACTGACAAGGAAGCCCTTTCAAAGTGTCACAAAGAGCACCAACCTGTAGGGTCTAATTCACTCAGATACTTGTGACTTCAAGAATTTCATCACTTGAGGCGGCATTAAATACTTCATCACGTTCATTGATGATAATTCTCGCTTCTGCCACGTCTATCTGCTGAAATCTAAAGATGAAGCTTCAGCAAGTTTATCGAGTTTCGGACTCGTGTGGAGAAGCAGTTTGGACTTCAGGTGAAAAGACTCAGGAGCGATAAAGGAGGAGAGTACCGATCTAAGGAATCAGAAGCATACTTCAAGGAGCATGAAATCATTGTTGAAACTATTGCTCTGTATTCTCTGCAATTTAATAAAATTGTAGAAAAAAAGAATCGCACATTGACCGAGATAGTGAATTCGATGCTAATCACATCTGGTCTACTTACTTGCTATTGGAGAGAAGCTTTGTTGATGACAAACTAGATTATGAATAGAGTACCATATTCCAAAACTGATAGTACTCCTCATCAGTTATGGTTAGGATATCTAGATTCTTTGGATAGTCTCAAAGTGTAGGAGTGTCTCGCATATGTTCGAGTTCCAGATATCAGAAGACCTAAGCTCGGACCAAAGGCTAACAAATACGTGTTTCTTGGCTTTGCTGAAGATAGTGATGCTTACAGGTTCCTGGACCTTGGAACCAACTCCATCATTGAAGCTCGAGATGCAGAATTTTTTGAGGATAAGTTTATCAAAGATAAAGTTTTATTGCTCAAAAATATAGTAGAGAATGCTAGTATGTCAGATGCATCAGAGAAGCCAGTTTTGCAAGAAACTGAAAGTGTCAATGATGAAGAAGTTACCAAACCATCTTCCAAGCATGTCAGGAGACAGAAAAATTTTGAAGATGACTTCATCACCTATAATGTGAAAGGAGATCCATAAATTTTCCAAGAAGCAATGCAGTCAACAGACGTTCTTCTGTGAAAGAAGCTATAGATGATGAGATGGATTCATTGATTCAAAATCATACTTAGGAGCTAGTGGATGTACCTGAAGGTGCAAAGCCTATCAGTTATAAGAGGATCTTCAAGAAGAAGCTTCGTCCTGATGGTACTATTGAGAAATACAAAGCAAGACTGGTAAGAGAATCTTTAAGAAGAAACTTCATCCTGATGGTACTATTAATAAATACAAAGCAAGACTGGTGGCGAAAGGATTCTCTCAGAAAGAAAGAATATATATTTTTGATTTCTATGCACCAGTTTGCAACATCACTACCATCAGAATGCTTATCGCATGTGTGGCGATAAAAAGTTTTGTCATACATCAGATGGATGTGAAGATTACCTTTCTTAATGGAGATCTCACAGAAAAGATCTACATAAAGAAACCAGAAGGACTTGATGCTCCAGCTGGTAAAGTTTGTAAACTTGTTAAGTGACTATATAGACTTAAGCAGGCACCAAAACTCTGGCATAAGAAGTTCGATGAGGTTGTTCGCAACAATGAGTATCAAGTCAGTGAATTTGATAAGTGCCTATATATCAAGAACGTTGAAGGAAAAGTGGTGATTATCTACCTCTATGTGGATGATATGTTCATCATCGAAAGTGATTTGGAGATAGTAATATCTACCAAGAAATTTCTTTCAGCACATTACAGTATGGAGGGTCTTGGAACTACGGACGTGATTCTCGAAATCAAAATCATATACTCTGAAGAGGGTATTGGATTGTTCCAATCTCATTATGTTAAAAGCATGCTAAGAAAGTATGATTACTACGACCTGCCAGAACAGTCAGTACCGTATGATTATAACAAGAAGCTTTGACCGAACACTAAAAAAAGATCAGTAGAGTAGCTAAGGTACTCAAAGATCATTGGGAGTCATATGTACGTGATGAGTTGCATAAGGCCAGACATAGCATTCGTTGTAGGAACGCTTTGTAGGTTCACAAGTAATCCTGAAAAGCTTCATTAAGATGTTGTTCAGAGATTGATGAGATATTTGAAAGAAACTACAGGTCTGACCCTATTCTACACTGGATATCCAGCTGTAATCGAAGGCTATTCAGATATGAGCTGGTGCTCAAAACCAGATGAGTGCAGATCTACTGGAGGATTTGTCTTCACCATATGTGGAGCTGCCGTCTCGTGGAAATCTAAGAAGTAGACTATAATTACAGAGTCATCGATGGAATTTGAGTTCTTCGCACTCTGTGCTGCAGGAGATGAAGCTGAATAACTTAGTTGTTTTCTTCGAGACCTTCTATTAACAGAATTGCATGTCTCAATTACTATTTATTGTGATAATCAGGTGACGAGTGCTATGGTGGCTAACTCGATGTTCAATGGAAAGAAGCGGACCATTCATCTGAAGCATGACTATTTAAGAGACCTTATTTGCCAAGAAGTCATCTCTGTGATTGGCGTCTGGTCTTCAGAGAATGTGGCTAATCTTTTGACTAAGGGTCTGAAAAAGAACATAATCAAAAGGACGTCTGCTAGAATAGGTCTCAAAATTTTATGAGTCTTACAAATACTTACCATGTACATCAAGTTATTAATTCAAAGCTTATGCTATTAATGATAAGATAATTGGTTCAAAAGTCAAGTAAGATTTGCAAAGTTTGGTGTGTCTTACAAATACTTATCATTTACATCAAGTTATTAGTTCAAAGCTTACGTTACTAATGATGAGATGATTGGTTCAAAAGTTAAGTAAGATTTACAAGTGAAATTCTATCATGGTAAAGAGGATGGCTGTTAAGCCTTAATGAGTCCAAAGTATTTCGGATGCGGGCTGTTAGATAGGTAACATACCTAAAGGACTCACCGATAATCCTATCGTATAAAGGGGATGGTTGTTAAGCCTTAATGAGTCCAAAGAATTTTGAATGCAGGGTGTTAGATAGGAAACACACGTAAAGGACTCACCTAGAATCCTATCATGAGAGATGTTGGCTTTTAAGTCTTAATGAGTTTAAAGCATCCCGGATGCAGGATGTTTGATAGGAAACATGCCTAAAGAACTCACATATGCCTGAGTGGAGATTTGGTCTTCTCCTATGGTGTTTTGTGGAAAGATACCTAAAGCCCTACCTGAAACCAGGACATGCACAAGGCCATAAATATGCAAGGCTAAGGTAAAGGCAAAGGCAAAGGCAAAGGCAAGTGTGGTTCAAAGTGAAAACTATCACAGAAGAGTTTGATCTTGTGTGATCACTGGATTTTAGACATATGCTAGTTCAAGTCTCTGCGTCACTATGCATCTATCTTTTATTCAGTTGGTCTAAGGGGAATTCAAGTTCTTACGACATCTACCTTATGCACAATGATTGAAACAACGACACCGTTACACGATGCTAGTTTAAAAACTTGTGGGGGATTGTTGGATATTTTTGGTCAAAACCGCTTTCCAAAAATGAGTTTTCAAACTATGTATTTATTAACTACTGATATTTTTCAGAAATCCTTAGTAGTGTAGTGGAAAGTTAAAGTTAAAGGTCTTGTGTTTGAGACTTGCCAACGACAAGTCGAGAATTGTTTTTATTTAATTAATGCCACACAGACTTCCACGCAGACTACCTCGCAATCTGCTTTGCAGCATGCGGACGAGCCTCGCGTTCTCATGAGGATGTGACCATCGTGTTCACAAGAGGGAACGAGACCCTTGCGTTCGCGTGAGGCTGGACGCGACTCTCGTGTTGCGCAGGATCGTGATCCTTGCGTTCAGACATTACTGTATGCAGCAGTTACATCATTTATGTTATTTACCGTTACAAATATAATTGTCATAATTTCTATTATGTTTGTAACGGTCATATTAAATGTGGGTGACCTCTGAGCTGGTCTTAGAGACCTATATATAGTGCCTCTTGGGGAGCTGTTGGATACAAGAGATAAAAAAAAGAGATACGAAAAACACACAAGTGTTTTATGCTGTTGTGCTGTTGCTGCAGAGTCTGAAAGCGTGAAAGCTTTAGTCTATGCCTGAAGGAACATAGCTCTGAACTGAAAGGTTTTTACAAATAGAAAGATCTTTGCCTGAACCAAAAGGTTATTGAACCAAAAGTTTTAACAGATCGAGGAGATTTCTCCTTGAACCAAAAGGTTATTGAACCGAAAGGTTTTAACAGATCGAGGAGTTCTTTGCCTAGACCGAAAGGTCTTATAGATCGAGGAGATCTTAACAGTACTGGGTCATTGCACATCAGAGTACTGTAATGTGGTTCCTGAAAGTAGTTTGTCCTTGGGATCCTTGCACCGAAGTAGGTTAAATATTGCTTTAAGCACAGCGTTTCATAAACGCACATCAGCTAAACTTTAAAAAAAGTTTTAAAATATAGCACTTCGGCTCTCTAACAGATTTATCTATTTTATTCCAGATTTAGCCACAGACATTAACAACAACTATATTAAAAATTTTCTAAATTCATGACCTGTGAGAATTGAACTTGTGCTACTCTAATACCTTGTCGGAGGACTCTCACTGGACCAAAACTCCGAAGTTGCGGAGAGTACGGAGAGTTATAATTTGACACCCACCCAAACCTTCCAAAGGACAACAATTAAGGGTGCATTCGGTCCGGATACGGCTCGGATATGATGCTTACCATATCCATATCTGCTTAATTATCTTGGATACGGATACGGATACGAATACAGGTACAGATATATCTCGGTAAGGAAAACTCATATCCATATCCGCTAAAATCGGATACGGTTACGGAGATGGATGCAGATATATAAGCGGATATGCATGAGGATACAAAACGAATATGAGAAAACTAGATAATATTGAGAAAAACATAGTTCATGTGATACGAAAGAGGTCCTTAATATGTCCATTATAGCTAAAAAAACTAAGATTAGACATCTCGATTATCAAAATTAACCATAAATCCATAATTTAAGAATCGAAACTATCGTAAGAATATGACTAATGTGCATTCAGACATTTCGGGATACGGATACAAATATTTCACTACAAAACCATATTCATAACCATATCCTATCGGTTATAGATATGAGTAACCATAGCCATATCCTAACGGATACGGTTACAGATATTTCCTCGTATACGGATACGGTTTAACACCCCTAACAACAATGCTTTTAGCAGGCCATAGGATTAGCTGTATTGATTCATAACCAGATTCTACTGTTACACTGGATAGTCCTGAAAGAGATGTCTAGTTCCTTAAAAGTGCTCTACCAAAATAAGCCAATGAGTTTAGGTAATAATTATTTTGTGGTCATGTACCATGTGATATTGATTGTGGAGTCTAAAGTTGTTCCGTTTGGTCTCTTTTAAGGCAACCGACTAGTTTTACATATAAGCTATAACCGTACTCTTAAAATTCTTGCTCCTACCTTTCATTCGGAATATTCCATCAAGAGCTGTATTTAGAAAATACTCCCTCAAAGAAGTAAAAAAAAAAAAAAAACCACGCAAGAGTAAATTTGTTTGGTTTCCTCTGAAATCAAAGTAAATTCTTTACATGAGTCGATGACTAATTTTTAGGCTCATCTTCACAAATAATAATCCAATAACAGAATGATTTAGCAGACTTAATTTTTAGTCTGGCAGGTTGAAGGCCCTACTCTATGCACATCAAACTCTTGTTATATCATTGTGCAGAAAATTACTTATTGGGACATAAATTACAGGCATCACTGGCCTCACTGAGAAAACGATGCCATCTACATACAATGGTATTTTACAAAATGTCACAAAGCAATATGATAGGAGGGCGTGTATGTACAAACTCTAGTATGCCACTTATTTCTCTTACAATTAAAATCATTTTAACCATCGTCTCCCATGGACATGAGAGTGAATATTCCCTATTAACAAAATAATTCATCTTCTATGAGTTCGACAATCGTGAGAATCCTGAACATATAATACCAGTTCCTCATGTATGGAAGAGATTTCTCCAAGAGACTTACTAAAGATTCACAATGTCAGCATACAACCTGTAACTCCACACAATATAATAATAACTTTACATGATTTTCCAACTTCTTGAAGCTGTAGGCTGATTATTTGATAAGAACGAGGAAATAGAGAAGTGAAAATAAGAAAAGTTATTAACATAACGCAAGCTGCATAGTTTAGCTCCTAGTATACTTTTTGGCACATATCAAGCACATATTATCTCAATTTTGATCATCAAGAACATTCGATCATCTGATCTTGTATGATCGATCGTACATCTATGATACTAAGAGGTGATACGTTACACCGATGCAAATCACTCGTGATCCGAGATGCGAGAGAAAGAGACCTAGAGAGAGAGGCGTCTGGTCCCCAAGTAGAATGCAGGGACACGCACTGTGTCAATAGTGTCTGTTAGCTCCATGAGCCATGATCTGATGGTTTTGGCTGCTTCTGTTGAGAGCAACGGTATCTTGGACGCACCCTCTTCATCATTGACCCTCATTAAATACTATCACACATACATCATCAAAAATCAAGATCTCTGACCTCTTTCACTCTCTCACTCATTTGATCATCAAAATCTGATCCAGGACTGCTAGCTAGTGCCAATGGGCTGAGTAAAGCTTGCAGTACACTGATCTGTTACTGAGAAACCCTGAAAGTTTCAGCTGGCGCATGCAGCTGAGAGTTCTCATTGAACATAGAAATACTTACTAGACTGCAGTTTTCACGCCATTTTGGAGCTCAATTGAGAATTTTAAGATCATATTAGCACATTTCAATTGCACTCGGATTAGCGTTCATTTCAATCGCAGGAGGTTAAGCATGACTTGCTCTTGGAAATCTACTTACATCCTCGTCACAAGTTTGTAAGATACACTTGAGGATCCGAACTGAAATCAGAATTAATATTCAACAAACAATTCTTTCTTACAAAATGTCCAACTTTTCTTGAGAATCAGAAGAAATACAGAATATGTAGAATTGGCTTTCAGGCTCAGGTTTCAGGCAGACTGGGTGGCGGTCGATCGCGGCGGTCGACCGCGTTCGTGCACATAGCCTACTATGCGCTTGGATCAGTGGCGGTCGACTGCCGCGGTCGACCGCAGAAGTTTCTGCTTTCGCCGCGGTCGACCGCCGCGGTCCGGTCGACCGCGATGGATCGCGGTCGACCGCCGAAGCGGTTTGGGCCTGGGTTCTGTTTCCAGACCCGTTTCGTTTGGGAGTTGTATAAATACCCTTAACTCGATTTTAGGGTTTAAGAGAGAGGATTTTGAGCAGCAGCTAAAAAGTGAGATTTGGGGCTTCTATTGTTGGAGCCAATTGGAGAGACAAAGAGGGCTTATTTGTGGGTTTTGGTAAGATTTGTAACCCTAATTTGTATTCCCCTTGATTTCAAATAGTAAAACTCCCCCCTCCTTGCCCCGTGGACGTAGGCACATTGCCGAACCACGTATATCTTATGTTCTTGCTGTGATTGGGTTGCTTGTGTTCTATTGTGGTCTATTATTGGTTCTTGTGTGTGCTATTGATTTGTCGAATCGGGCTTCCGCGGCGCACAACAGAATACGCTCTTTCTTTTCACAAAGTTAGGACAAATCTTAAGCACAGAGCCTCAAATAACATGTTCATTTCCTTCAAGGATTCAATCAGACATTGAGAAAATTGCACCTCCTTTTTACTCAAGGTATTCCCTACAAAAATCCAAATTACCATGGGGAACAAAGACAAAAAGATGAATTCTGAATTCATGGAGTACCACAGAGGAAAAAATACTGATGCACCGTTGAATTTTTCTTGTCTAAATTCCAGTTTTGAGTTTATTTTGAACTATTAATTAAATCAAAAGAATTGATGCCAAATAATGTTGCTCCAAACACTCTATGCTCCTTTACTGAGCCTAGTTTTGGGGTAAGGCTGTAACGTCCCCCCAGGATACTTCATTTTTATGAGGCTACTCCTGCCGTAGTATTAATATTTTTAGGTATGAGTGGGGACGTGCAATGAAATTCCGGAAAAAAGAAAATGATCCCTCTTATATATGAAATTATAAGGAGAACCAACAACAGCCAAAGAAACTGAGAAAATCCTCCACATAACCATACCATGGATTCAAATGATAAAAGGGTTTTTGATGGCCGAGGGGGGTATTTTTGCCTTTTCAGTCATGTGCTTGGCACATGACACATTAAGTGTTACTTTAGGTTAAAAATGAAAAACCTTCAAGCATTTTAGTGGAATAAAAGAAGCTCAGGGGGGTTATGTGCAAACACCCCCTCGAATTTGTGGAATTAAAATAGTTAACTGGGTAATTAGCAAAACCCCCAAAGTTGAGGCAGGTTTTCTGAAATTAACCCTGAAACACCCTAAAAACAAGTTGCCTAGATTTGAAAACCGCCTCCCACAACCATGAAGATGAATCAAAAGCAAGATGTGGGAATAACCCCTTGAGAAGGGCTCTCAACCTGTTTTTCTGAAAGAAAAATTACATGAGAGCGCAATAAATGCACAATGCAAGAACTGAAGAAAATAAATTTATAGACAATCAAAATATACTCATATGTCATCCTATCTACTTACAAAACGGAATGGCATAATTTTATGATAAAAGGAAATGCATATGAAATTTAAAAAAAAATGACAGAAACAACTGAACAGAGCTAAAATTTTCAACATGCTATGGCGAAACCAGAAAGGTTGTTCTAGGACAGGACGAGAAGAGGAGAAAGAAGGGTAAACTCCTCTACAGTCTCCACAGAACTTTCTGCAAAATTTAATAGTACATACTTTTGTTCTTTACGTTCATAATATGTTCAATAGCAAGAAACACAAACAAGCATCTCAATTTTGTACTGGTAACAATGCCTCCTTGTACGCAGAGGAAAACACTGTTCAAAACTTCAAACTAATCCCCTTCAAGGTCGGGATAAAGCATAACTAAGGATTTTACTACTAGACAAAACAATAAATTAAATATGAGATTGATGGTTTTAGAAACAACCAATCATTCCTTCACAATATTTACAGCAATGAAAATCATAAATAAATTAGTTTAAGAACTACAGTTATGTTAGTTCATAGTTCCACACACATTGGATTTTCCCTCCCTCTTTAAGGAGGTTCGAACCAATCAGGAAAAAAAATAGCAATTGCACTTCCACCACTGATGAATAGTCCAGCACAGTCTGAGTTGATGAGCAGATGGAAGCTTGAAGAGGAAAATGACAATTCATCTATTCTCATTTAACTGCCTCCTCTGACTTCCGCCAATCACCCTTTGAGAGATCAATTCATCTCCATCTCATGGCCATTAAGGTACTGACTCAGCAGTTCACTAGATATCTTGGATTTATGCATGGGTTTCTTTAATCCTCAACCTCAGTGTTGAAGACAAAACTTGGGAATGCAGTTGTGATGTCCCTAAAACATAACAAAGTATCAGCATTAGAGAAAACAATTTCCATTCCATTAATTTAGAAAGTTATAAAAAATCTCCATCTAACTCTTGTGTTTGTTTGTGGATGTACAGTGAGTTTGTGAAGCAGCATAACGGAATCTGAAGGCAATTGAAGTTTATATTTCAGGAAACGGAACCAATCCTGGCGAGGAGTACAACCAAATGAAGTGTATTTATTTAACAGAAAAATAGTAACAAAAAAATGCCAGACCAATGCAGTTGAACTCGTATGTTGCATAATAATATACAATAATATACACTGTTGAGAGTTGTTTCTTGATGTATGTTTAGTCCCACATTGGTAAGGGACAAGTCTCTTTGTGTATTTATGATATTATAAACAACATCCAGGGGGGAACTATGCATCCTCTCTGATTACTATGTTTAGCATGGGCATCCGAGCCATCCACCCGATCCTTCATCAAATCCCAACCGTCCATCCAAACCAACAACCTTAAATCGGATATCTCCAGGGGGCACCTTCACTCTGTGCAAGAGTTGAAGTGGGGTCCACATGAAATTTGTGCAACTCATAGCGAAACCCTAGTCGCCACCCACCACCATCAAACTCTAAGCCTCCACCCTCAGCGGACAACTCTAGTCACCACCACTTCTGATCACTGTTCAAAGATATGCACTGTTCATCAGGAGCACTGTTCATACCCCACTCCTACCAGGCCCGCTTGAAACAAAAGCAAGGCACTGTTCATCCTCCGGCACTGTTCATCAGGAACGCTGTTCATCCATCATTTGATATACTTTGTGATCGATATAGCGCAAAATTAGTTTGTTTAGTTTGGATTTTGGGGATTGGTTTGATGGAGATCATTCGTTGGTTCGCTTTGATGTTTGATTTAGTAAAAAATGTTCAGTTGGTTCATTTTGGATAAGATTGTTCTCTCAATTCATTTGGTGGATCCTTAAAGAAGGATCCTTTGTTATTAGATCCTTCAAGGAATAATCATTTATTTGTTAGATCCAAGAAGAATCATTTATTGTTGGATCCTTAAAGAATGATCATTTATTATTGGATTCTCTTAGGAATAATTATTTGTTTGTTAGATTTTTAAAGAATGATCATTTATTTGTCGGATCCTTAAAGAAGGATCAGATCCCTGAAGAGAATTATTTGTGTTGAAAAGATAATGTAACTAAGGAATATTAGAGGGGTTTTATGTAAATGTGGGTGTAAGGCTACATAAGCCAAGCCATTCTATAAATGAAGTGTGATCTTAAAACCCCAATCTAGCAATATGGTATCAGAGCCAAACCTAGCCGCCGCCTCCCTCTTCTGAGCCAAATCCTCCGCTCTCCACCACCGCTCTCCGCCGCCCAACTTCCTCCTTGGCCTTACGGTCGTCACGTGCTGACTTGCGGTCGAGCAGCGCCTTCCGGTCCTTGTCCAGCTTCAACGTCGGGATCAACCTGGACCACCTTGCCGTCCCGGCCCTTGTAGGTCCCACGGACGACGAGGACCTTGTCAAGACGCGACGGACGCTGGACGGGGCGGTGAAGTGGGCCCGACGGCTCTTGCAGCGGGAGCTGGACACCATTGGGTTGAACTTCATCGTGCCTCTGTGATGATCGGCTGCTGGTTTTTTTTTTTTTTTCTTGTGAAGATGAGCCAGAGATGAAAGGGTTGTTTCTGATTAGGGGATTTGTTTTTTTTTTGTGATTCGGGGATTTTCTTTTTGGGGGGAAGAGAAATAAGCAGGACTGTTGCTGATTAGATCCAAGAGAAAAAAAATGGGATCTATAATATGTATTAAATGATTTTTTCTTGAATTGTAATAGCTTGTTTAGGTTCCCTCGACAGGTCAGTCCTCGAACTGATGAGAGGAAGAGCTGATATCTCACCTTGTTGAGATATCTTGCTTTTGATTCTTGTTTCCTTAGTGAAACATGAATTCTTGTTGTTCTAACTCTCTTGTTGTGCTGCCGAAGTGCTGCCGGAATTTTCGCTGCGCATCAATACAAGTTGGATCGATGACGGAGACTGGCAGAAATCCGATGGAAGAGATCATCAAGAAGTTGAATCCTGATGAGATCTCAACACTGATGCAACTAATGAGGTTGTCGAAGGGAGAGGGCTCGACAAAGCCACCACCCAAGAAGGTGGAGCTTCCACCTATCGATGTAAAGCTCGATGGACCTGCGACATATCTGAGTTGGTCGCGACGGGTGAAATATACCCTTGCCGGGAGGAGCCTGGAGGGATATCTGACAGGAGAGAAGACTGAGCCAGCTGAGGGCTCCGCAGAAAGAGATGAATGGTAGTTCACTCATATGTTGGTGTACATCTGGCTCTTGAATTCTGTAGTCCAGCCAATTGCCGTCACAGTGGATGGTCTTGGGAGGGTGCAGGATGTCTGGGAGAAGCTGAGGAGGACCTACAATGGGGTGGGGAATAACCTGAGGGTATTCCAGATCGAGAAGGAGATCAGCGCTACAGTCTAGGGAGAGAGGACTGTACAAGAGTACGCCACAAAGCTAGAGCGCTTGTGGCTCGATCACGATCACTTCTCGTCCCTAACGAGCTACAAGAACCCGGAGTGCAAGGAGCGTGAGGCCTCTTTGCAGAAGAGGACCATGTTGTTTCTCCGAGGCTTGGCTCCAGCGTATGAACAGAGGACGGCGTTGCTACTAACCCAGACAAAGATCCCACCACTGGAGGATGCAATCTCGGCCATGATACAGGAGGAGAGCCGTATCAGGCTACAGGCTGGGGCAGGTGGACTTACAGGGGAGAAGTCTGCACTGGTGGTATCCAACCCGGATAACACTAGATTCAGAGGGGAGACTAGCCAGTGCTTCAACTGCGGAGATGTAGGATATCTGAGAACCCTAAACCACCCAGGGAGAGGGACTAGGGTAGACGTGGTCAGGCTGGAGATCGTGGCCATGGCCGTGGAGGCAGGCGAGGTGGAAGAGGAGGTCACCGAACAAACTTGACAGTGACAGAAAGAGAAGAAGCTGAGATGATCTTCACTGACGAGGATCGGGCACTCTTGGCAGCATTAAGAAGGAAGCAGAGAGCAGTAGGTGATGTGTCTGAGGAGGCATCTACTATTTTCTCTGGAGACTATGCCAATTATGCCCTTCGCGCACACCCAAACAAGGAAAGATCCACCGCCTGGATAATGGATTCTGAAACATCCAGACATGTGACAGGCAATACCAGTGAGTTCTTATCTTACACTCACTTAGCAGAAGCCGAGAGCATCCAGATCGCTGATGGTACATCACATGATGTGGTTGGTAAGGGCACTATTAGTTGTACAGGTTCTATAACTCTATCTAATGTTCTGCATGCTCCTTCATTTCCTGTTAGCCTGTTATCCATTAGTGCCATTATCCTCCAACTAAATTATATTGTTTCTTTTGATATTCTCAAGGTGATCTTCCAGGAGAAGGGGACAGGGCGAAGACTTGGGACTGGGACATAACGTAGCGGACTGTGGTATCTGGACCGCAAAGGGAGGGACTCAGCTCTGACATCTGTGATGGAGAGGACGGGAACAGGAGGAGCTAAAGTGTATGCAGAAGATGAGTTAATGCTTTACCATCAACGGATGGGACATCCATCATTTGACATTTTTGGTAAAATGCATCCAACCCTGTTTGAAAAAGTAAATAAACAGAAGCTACAGTGTGATGCTTGTGAGTTTAGGAAGCTGACTAGAAGCTCTTATGTTAGTTCGGGTAATAGGAGTTCTTACAAGTTTGAAGTAATACACTCTGATGTATGGGGACCCTGCCCAGTAAATTCTATAAATGGATGTAAGTTTTTTGTTACGTTTATTGATTGCTTCTCTAGAGTCACTTGGGTGTATCTTATGAAAAACAAAAGTGATGTAGTTGATTGTTTCAAAGATTTTCATAAGCACATCCAGACTCAGTATTGTGCAGCAGTAAAGGTGTTGAGATCGGATAATAGAATAGAGTACACCAACAGAACACTTGGGGAGTATCTGTCAGCTCAGGGGATTCTACACCAGACTACATGCCCATACACCCCAGCTCAGAATGGGGTAGCAAAGAGGAAGAACAGACATCTCCTAGAAGTTGCTAGGAGTATGATGATGACGATGAATGTCCCAAAGGTGTTGTGGGGACAAGCAGTCTTGACTGCTGCTTACTTAATCAACTGAATGCCTTCGAGTGTATTGGAGTAAAAGTCTCCTCGTGAGACACTGAAGGGAGATAACGGGGGGGCCCTACCATTGAAGGTATTTGGTTGTGTGTGCTTTGTGAAGGATAACAGACCATCGGTTGAGAAGCTAGACCCTAGGGCTGTGAAGTGTATATTCGTGGGATACAATGGCACCCAGAAAGGGTATGTTTGCTGGAGCCCGGTGGAGAAAAGGCTGTTTGTCAGCATGGATGTGCGGTTTCGGGAACTTGAGCCGTACTACACAGTGGGGGTTACTTCACCTTTTGGCGACTTGCCCGATGCTGGAGGTATGAGGCGAGGGGGAGAATGGTGAGAGCTCAAAGGGGTCAATCCCAATTTCGATTCCGTACTCAGAAGAGAAGGAGGATGAAGACGAAGGGGAGGAGGAGAAAAAAAGGTGTGTTAGGCCTACAGCTCAGGGAGAGTTGCTTACATACAGTAGGAGGGGGAAGGAACCAGAGGTGCCTACAGTAACAGTGCCAGTGCCTAGTCCCTCGTCCAGCGCTGCTCCAACTCCTGAGACACCTACACCACCCTCCACTCTAGGTAATACCATTCCTACTCCTACCCCTCTCCGCACTCCAATGTCAGAAAGGAGGACTACTCGCAGTAATACGAGAAATCCTCCTAAGAGATATGGTTGGGATCTAGATCATTCTGTTTCCTATTCTCACATATCCCCTTCACATGGACCATTCATTACATCATTAGATTCTGTTATTATACCTAACAGCTGGCAGTATGCTAAGAAGGACCCAAAATGGAAGGCTGCTATGCATGAGGAGCTGGGGGCTCTTGAGAAAAACCACACGTGGGAGTTAGCGACACTGCCAGCAGGGAAAAAAGCAGTGGGATGCAAGTGGGTGTTTACCGTAAAGCAGAACCCAGAAGGGAAGGTTGAACGATACAAGGCACGACAGGTGGCTATAGGGTACAGCCAGACATATGGCATTGATTATGATGAGACTTTTGCACCAGTGACGAAGATGAGTACTGTTTGGACGCTGATTTCTCTAGCAACAAATGGTGGATGAGAACTACACCAACTGGATGTGAAGAATGTGTTTCTTCATGGAGATCTAGTGGAAGAGGTGTATATGGAGATACCACCTGGATGTGGCACAAGGCAGACAGTGGGTAAGGTCTGCAGGCTGATGAAGTCTATGTATGAACTGAAGCAGTCCCCTCGAGCATGGTTTGACAGGTTCAGTAGAGCCATGGTTAGTATGGGATACAGACATATTAATGCTGATCATACTGTATTCTTCAGAAGAAGTGGGGGTCACATCACTATGCTGGCAGTATATGTGGATGACATGATCATCACAGGGGATGATGAGAAGGAGATTGCTCAGCTCAAGGTAAGATTGAGCAAAGAATTCGAAGTGAAGGATCTGGGTCAGCTTCGATATTTTCTTAGGATAGAGATAGCTCACGGACCTAAGGGGATTATTCTCTTCCAGAGGAAGTATGCACTGGATCTTCTTGCAGAGACGAGGATGTTGGGGTGCAAGCCTGCTGCTACACCGATTGATCAGAGTTTCAAGCTGAGTGCTGAGGCGGGAGAACCTGTTGATCGTGAGAGATATCAGATATTGGTGGGCAAACTGATCTACCTGAGTCACACACGTCCAGACATCTCATTTGCGGTAAGTGTGGTGAGTCGTTACATGCATGACCCGAGGAAGGGTCATATGGATGTAGTATATCAGATACTGAGGTATCTGAAGGGTGCCCCTGGCAAAGGACTAAGATTCAGGAGGAGTGGCCATGTGAACATTGAGGGCTACTGTGACTCAGATTGGGCTAGCTGCGGAGATGATCGGATGTCCACCTCAGGGTATTGCATATTTATAGGAGGCACCTTAGTCTCTTGGAAAAGCAAGAAGCAATCTGTAGTGACGAGATCAACAGCTGAAGCAGAGTACAGAGCTATGACTTTGGGGATTGCGGAGTTGATGTGGCTGAAGAACATGTTGGTGGAGTTGAATCTTGGCCAAAGGGCCAAGATGAGTTTGTGGTGTGACAACAAGTCAGCTATCAGCATCGTCAACAACCCAGTTCAGCATGACAGAACTAAGCACATCGAGATTGATAGATTCTTCATTAAGGAGAAGCTGAACAGTGGGTTACTGGAGTTAGGTCATGTTCCAACTAAGGAGCATGCTGTAGACTGCTTGACTAAAGGGCTTAGCTCAGTAGATCTAGCTAAAGGGTATGACAAGATGAGCTTAATAGATATATTTCGCTCATTTTGAGGAGTGTTGAAAAGATAATGTAACTAAGGAATATTAGAGGGGTTTTATGTAAATGTGGGTGTAAGGCTATATAAGCCAAGCCATTCTATCAATGAAGTGTGATCTTAAAACCCTAATCTAGCAATAATTTGTTTGGTGGATCCCAAAAAGGATCGTTTGTTGTTGAATCACTGAAGAAGATCATTTGTTTGGTAGATCACAGAGAAGATCGTTTGTTGATGGATCCCTGAAGACGATCATTTGTTTGGTGGATCCTAGAGATGATCAATTGTTGATGAATCCCTAAAGAGAGTCATTTGATTGGCGGAGTCCTAGAGAGATCAACTGATTTGAAGACATCCAAGTGAAAGATAATAAGATCAAGACTACTTTTGAGTTTTTGAAGCCTCATTACAGATTAAAGTTTGTGCAATTTATTTGTAACAAATTGAATATATATAATATATATGTTCAGCTTGAGAAGAAGTGTTGAGAGTTGTTTCTTTATGTATATTTAGTTCCACATTGGTTTATTTATGATATTATAAGTAACATCCAAGAGAGGAAACTAAGCATCCTCTCTGATTACCATTTTCAACATACACTAAGCTGCAAGAGCAATCATAAAATTTTGGACCATAAAGAGCAGATGCAATAAAAAGAATTTCCGATAATAGGCTCTGTAAAGCTATTGAGTGTAACATAGAAAAGTTGCAAGTTTTCCGTCATAAACTTATCTATAACTAGTGCCATACCGTGCTACCAGGAATCTCTTTTATTACATTTTTATCAAAATGATGAACCTGACTTTTCATATAACTGTTTATTAAAGAAGGCTACAATAGTTCATTTTTTGTGATATTCTTCAATTAGAACTTGAATTTATGCTTTAAGTTCATTAAAATAAAGGACAAATTTTCAAAACCATCCCATTTTGAAATTTATTTATAAAAAACGACCTCTTTTAGCCTTAATTGCAAAAACCGACCCAGTTTGTTGAAACTGGGTCGGTTTTTTAAAAAAAAAATTCCAAACTTCACGGGAGTTCAACTCCCGTGAAGTTTTTTCTCATAACAAAACTTCACGGGAGTTCAACTCCCGTGAAGTTTGAAAAAAAAAATTCAAAAACCGACCCAGTTTCAACCAACTGGGTCGGTTTTTACAATTAAAGCTAAAAGGGGTCGTTTTTTATAAATAAATTTCAAAATGGGATGGTTTTGAAAATTTGTCCTTAAAATAAAATATACATATCATATATTGCACAAAGCTCAAGTGTTGCAATGTTGTTGTATTCATTATATTGCAAATAATAATGATTTTGTACTTAATTTTTATTCTAAAAGTTATACACAATTTAGTATTATTAAATAATAATTACAAAATCAATAAGTTAACATGATAATATTTTTTGGAACAATGATTCTTAGACAATGCACGTAGTTACTCGTGGGGTTTTCAAAAACCAAATATCAGGAAGAAACTCTTGAAAACGTGAACCTTCCGTTTACTTGGTGATGCTATAATTATGAAAGAAAAAGATACCTACAGGGAGGAAAGATTATGTGTGCACTGTTGTTTGCGTGAACTTACGCAACACAATTCCATGGGTATTAATCACTTAAGGTTGGGAATTGAGCAGATTGCCAAATATAAGAATATGAAGATATTATCCGCTATCCATATTTGCTTGGATGTCCAACAAATGCAGAAAATGATACTCATAAAATGCTTCTTTTCTTCCTGATACTAGCATTATGACGTGTGAATGCACGTGATTTAGAAATTAAGTTATTTATTCTAAGTATTATTTAAAAAAGGGTTAGTTGCATCGAAATGCCTAAAGTTTTACATTACGAAATTTAAATTAGCTAAAAAAATACTCCATACTTTTAAAATATAGTATTTATAAATGTAATAATGTATAATTATTATAGATCTGAGACATAATAATAAAGTTAATGGAGCATGAGAATGTTGTTCTCCATTTATTAAATATCAGTTCAAATTATGATGGATAATTGCTTTTTCCCAATAGTATAAAATATAAGTACTTCGGTTTTTCTATAGAGTGCCTATGGGCACTCTATAAGAGAGGAGAGAGAGAGAGAGAGAAATGAATGAGGAGGAGGGTCCCCTGATTTGCATTGGGATCCTCTTCTCATTCATTTCTCTCTATCTCTCTCCTCTCTTATAGAGTGCCCATGGGCACTCTATAGAAAAACCGTTTAAAAAATTCTCCTATTTAAAATGAAGGACTGCACTTTAAAGTGGTCATAGTTATTCTTTTTAAAAAAGATTACGTTTTTATTGACACATATTAATAGTTGTTTTTTTAAAAGCTTATCATTTTATATTTATAAATCTCTTATCACATATAATATGATGAATATTTAATTATGTGAGTTCAATTTCTATTCTTATGTCATGGTTTAGAATGTTCTAGAATAAAAAAAAAGAAAAAAGGGCAAAAAGTCTCTCTTGTAACATTACAGTTTTGCCCTCTCAACTAGAATAAGAATAAGGGCATATCCTTCATTACTCCACACTTTTTACTACCGTCACAAAGATCATTATATATCAGTATAAATACCTCTTATCTCATAATAGTACTAGTAAGCATGACCAAAAGAGAGACAATATAATACTACTGATGAGAATCCGACCATATGAGGGGATAAAGATCGGGATGATACAAACAGTGTACCTCAAATAAGGAAGAGTCATATTCTTTAAAAGAGAAGGGTGTCGCATAACAAATTCCTTCCATTCATCCTTGTTTATTCTTCCGTCCCTATCAGCATCAGCATCTGCAAATGTCTGCACAGGTATGAACAAATGATCTGAATTATGAGTTACAAATAAGATTCGAGGAATCAAGAAGACATATTGCTAGTGGAAAAAGACCTTATCAATTATCGCTTCAAGAAGGTCATCTGACAGTTTCATGTCAGACTCCATCAAAATTGCAATCACCATTTGCTTTACCTGTGAATATATGGATATAGCATGAAAAAAAAGAACCAAAAAACAAAAAACAAATAAGTATTATTTTATCTTCAGATTGTGTGTGATTTGTTCACTAAAGCAGTAAGAAAGAAATAGCCATGACAAAAACAAGTAAACTATCCATCAGCATCATTTGGGTGGACTATCTCAGGGTTAAATTCACCAACAATAAGTAACCAAGGTTAAGTTTAAATTGACTCATTTACAGCTCATAGCAAACTTATGACCGATTCAGAGAAATTTACAAACATACATTTTCACATGTTTTTCCCTGTTAGCGCACTGCAGCATTGTGTCATAAAAATCCAATGATCATGCTACCTTCAAATAGGATAAGATGAGGGAAAACAGTTGGACATCGCTTGGGCATGTGCCAGGGAGGCTGAGTGTCATCTCTGAATAAGCAATAAGGACTTGAGATGACCAATTTGAACATGGATTGAGGTTAGAGAGGACATGATAGTTAATAGTGTTATTGATTTATTAAAGAGAGAGTAGTGATTTAATATAAAGAGACCCATAAAGATGCTGAATAGAAAAAGATTATGTTGTTCTATCAGTGCATTGATTATACTTATAATTAGTCACATTCAAATGCTAGGCACAATTCATGTCTGTCAGTTTAAGTTTGGCGGGAAGAAAACAAGAGAACAGTGATAATGAAGAACAAACACAATCATAAAAGTCTATTTGTCTATTCGGTCACAGATAGGAGGTGAAGACTTTCTAATATCCTGTCAATCAGATGAAGTTTGTATTTTTCAATAATACATCTCCTTTATTTACCTAATGTTTCTTGAGAAAGAACAAAAGAGAAATGGACCAAGAAGGCAAGAACAATAAACCATCCACACTTTGACTCACATATATGCACCAAAATGAATTGACCTTTAAAATGTCAAGATTAACTGAGAGAAACAAGATATTGATTGGTTGCTAATCCACTGGTTATGTAGCTAGCATAAGAGTACATCAAACTACTAATGCTAATAAAAGGTGTGAAATTCCCTAGTGAAAGCTTTAAAAAGGCATCAATTAGTAGGTCATCCTCAAACATGTCCAATGTGTTTTCCAGGTTCTTCCACATTTGCGGTCTGAAGGCTGTAATTACAACTCACGACTTTCCTACATACAACCAAATCCTGAATGTTAATAACATCAGCACTTTTCAGGTGGTTTGTTATTTCTATCAATTTTCTTCAGCGCCATCTACATAATTTCCAAGCCAGTGATTCCTAGACTATAGTATAATAGCGGTAACAAACATAAACTGCATACTCTTAAGACAGACTTTCTACGGTGGAATGTAAAGATAGGTTTCTAACTAAGATGTCTTCCAAAGTATGTCTTCACATCGAATTCACCATTGTATAAACAACTAAGCCATGAACTCAAACCTCTAGAAATATCAATCAGTTTTCTCACATCCCGTGCAAATGAAGATCTAGTATTGTTTATATGACTATGGAAAAAGACACTCTGCACCACTAATAAGCTACCGCATTAAAAAGAAAAATGTAACCTAGCGATTCCCTGAAAATAGAAGCCTTGCGGAGGAAAAGGGAAACATTCCTGATGGAACACATTTGATGAATATCAGATCCCATAGTAGCACAAAACTGCAGCTGCCTATCAGGTGAAAAAGAACACTGCGACCTTAAATTGGACAAATAGCAGTTTCATTGAAAACATGAGGTATTTCCTGTAGCCATTTAAAAGAGAATTGTGTACGGAAAGATACTATATAATGCAGGAAAGGAAATGAATATCTGAGAGAATGCATATGAGCTGTTGATAAAGTATTCTCATGCATTCCCTGGCATCTTAACTTAATACTTTCCAAGGGAATTCCTAACTACTTGATTCCTCCATTTTAGAGACGTTGGTGATTCAATAAAGAGACGTTCAGAAAGGAATGTTCTTTTAGTTATCCAGGCAGTAAATTTAACAAGAAGTAGGATGTAGGAGATATAAGAATGTTACTGCTACCACACATATGGTAATCATGTCATGTAGATGATAGGTCATGTCAGTGTTCTACTACCATCTGTATGAAGAATCTTCATAACTTGGCAATCCTATTCAGTATGAAGAATCTGATTAAAAAACTTGCTCCTGTGGAGTGAAAAAACAACAAAATTAAGGCCTGATAGGAAGGAAAATGTCTACAATCTCAGCTGTCACTGTTGCAAGTGGGAATTATATTGATATTTACCATATTACTGGTAATCCATGATTCCATTTTCATATGAACATCAAAGAAATTTTTACAAAACTCACTTCTTCACGTTCGATGAACCCTGTCTGTCTCAAGTCATATAGTCTGAATGCAACTGCAAGAAATTCAGAGAAACAAACAATAAGTCAGCCTTAATATTTTTTATTTTTACTTTTTCTCAGTGCATTAACCATGTGTTCTTGCATTCTCTGCTCTTACAATCAATTTTTTCCTCTACAGGAGCAAAAGGATGAAAGACACTAAGCGCATGGATAAACTCCTCAAATTCAATAACACCATTTTTCTTTTCATCGAACAAATCAAAAACCTGCAGAAGAAGAAAAGATTGCTAATAAATGTTTAGGTTAAGAGAATGAGGACATAAGAAAACATTCATCAGGCTGGATTAACAAAACAGGCAATCTGCAGCAAAATCTAGCTGGGTCTGACTAATAAGACAGCTAGACAGCTTACAAATCTAAAATTGAGAAATCTTCGGTGGAAAGATTAAGCAAGCAATAGGAATCAAACTTATCCAAGTTGTACAAAATCTAAGAGTACAAAAAGCCTACAACTAATTAGATTGAGAAATTTCTTCTTATCATGTCAAAGGTCCCTCCAAAATCACAAGAATTCCGTAAGTTACGGTCAGGGTTGATGGTTATAATCTTATACTCTAAAATGTCCCGCAGGCTGAAGGCCCTGACCAAAACTTGGACTTAAGCAGTAGGTGTTTTTTTTCTTTCCGTTTTATTTAAATTCTACGCCATTGGAAAATAAACCAAGGTTGCTCTGATACTGTGTCAGATATCCCTTCTACTAGACTCCAAAGTTAGGTTGAGCGTTGAGGGTTATAATTTATACTAAACCAAAGGAAATAGAAACTAATTTTCGCTGATCGATTAAGGGTACATATACAATCACTAATAACGTAATCTTTCATTTGCCAAACAAAATCCCAGTTGTAATGTGCTACTCACTCTCAAGAAATAGGGAATCAAACTTACGCAACTCATACAGAATCTAAGAGCATAAAAAGCCTAAAACTAATCAGCTTGAGAAATTTATTATTTTTTCAAGAAAATAGAAATAATTAATCTTTCATTTGCCAAATAAATTCCACATCGTAATGTAGCTACTCACTCTCTCAAGAAACAAGTTCTCGCTACTCACTCTATCAAGAAACAAGTTCTCCCCAGATGGAGTCTTAAACAATGCCAATTGCAACTCTTCCTGCACGATATTTCATTAAAAAAATATCAAATTTGTTCATGCACTTTAAATTTGTACAAATATTTAGATCAAAATTGTTAGTACCTTATGGATGAGCCCATCGTCAATTATGGAACAACTCAACTTTTTGTACAGCTCGTGCAGCGCCTCGACCTCGTTGACCGAAACTAAATTTTAAAAAAAAAACAAAACTTTTAGGGCAAAAAACAAATAAATGGATCCAGATCTCGAAAAAAACACTAAAAAATTAATAAAAATGTACAGCATCTGGATTCGTGAGCGAGTCTACGAAGATCATATGTTGTCTGCTTCTTGAGAATCCGCTGCCGAATCGACGGCGGTCGCTGATCGAAGCAATCGGAGACGACGAAGATGATTGCTTCGATGATTGCTATAAATGGAATGAACGCCGCGCAAAATTTCTCGCCTACCGTCAGAAAACTTGATCTCTGAGGGGGGGAAATGAAAAAAAAAATTAGAAAAGAGCAGATTTTGAGAGAGAAAATGGAGGAAGGTTTGTATTTTCTTTACGATTTCGCTTGAAGGCATCTTCTTCTTTCGCACAAAAAACCATTCCCTAATTAAAATTCGCCATCTTCTTCTGCTTCTCTGTTGGTGGTCCAACGAAGCAAATGAGAGGGCAAGCGGACGCAATCTACATCTTTTATCTTTTGTATTTTATACCATATATGCCCCTCGCATCTATCTATTTGTAAATTGAACCCTAAATATATCCTATTGTATTACAATGAACCCATGTCCTAAATTCAACCTTCTAATAGGGCGTTTGCTTTTGGGCGATTGAGGGAATATTAACTAAATATGGTAATTTAGCAAAAAGTAGGTTTAGAGGGTCAATTTGAAAACATGGTTGATTTGGGCATATAAACAATAGTTTTCTTTTTTTTTTTAATCTTTAAAAGGGGTTTTGCGTTCAATGATTACTTGGATAGCCTTGGGGTGGGGCCCGCGGGATCCTTTTCTGCCGCCTCGCGGGGTTTACGCGACGGAGCGGTAAACTTGGCGATACTATTCTCCTGCGTGATTTTCTTCGTGTTTGTCAACGTCTCACAATGACGCTAGGTTCAAACTTAGTAGGCTCGGAGCAAAGTTTGTTTAAACCGATTAAACTGATCGAACCGCCCAAACTTTGGTAGCCCAGTGTCGTTTTTATAATGAGTTCGGATTAGATCGATTTAAGCGTTTTAAGTTCGGCGCGGATTGAACCGACCGACATCGCCTAGTAATTATTGTAAACTCATTTTTTAGTTCACTCACGAGCTAAATGTATCTCTTTACAGCAACAAAGCATGCGATGGGGACATTTCATGACGTTAAATGTGCACCCAAGGGATATCAACTGTTAGATCTGAACACAAATCATGAAATCTAATGATATAACAGTTGATATCATTTGGGTACACATTTAATGTCATGAACGTAGTGCACTTGATATTTTTTCTTTACCACCCCTTGTGGAGCCCACAAAATGCACCCGTGTGATTAAGACTTCTATTCCCAACTCCAAAATAGGCTTTGCCTGGCCTCCCAGAAGATCTGTCTTCTCCTCTTACGAGTTTCTAGGCAAACTCAAATCTCGTTGATATTTCTCTCTTGTTCTTCCATCTTCATCTTTAGCTTTTTTTTTTGTACTTCCTCTCATGGGGAATGTCTTCTCCTCCGGTTGTTGCGGCTTTAGTTTTTGTAATTACTTGGTGAGGATTGAAACAACTGAAAAACTCAACCGAACTGAACTTAATAACTCTGTTCGGTTCATTGTGTTATTCGGTACAGTTTGCTAGAAAAAGGATAAACACTGATCAAACCGACTGTTTGCTCTTCCCTACCCTTTGGTCCAAAACAAAACTAGAACAAGGCTATGGCTAGCCCTGATCCAATCTTTAGTTCCGGCATATGTTAATTTGTTGCTGCTTTTTTATATATCTTGTTAGACAAGTGTCTTCTCCGGTTTGTGGAGGGTCCCTAAGTAAAAAAAGTCTCTTCTTTTTCCTTTGTAATAAAATTTTGATTTGAATCATCCCTCATTTATATATAATGAGAAATTAGTTGTTCTCCTACAGTTATAAATCCTACAGTTATAAAAAACTAACACGTGTCATTTAAATGCATGACATGCGTCATATTAATAAATATTCATGGGTCCTTCTATTCTATTAAAAAATAAAATGTGGACACCTAATCTTATCTTCACTTAATTAAAAATTCTCATTAAATTAAAATTAGCCATAATTTAAAAAAATAATAAAATATTTAGTAATCCTAATCAAATTATTACTTTACATATTTAAATTGTATGGACAATTAAATTTTTCTATGATTAAAAAATTCTAATAATCAAATAGTTGATCATCCTAATCAAATTATAACTATCAATGATAAAAAAGCTGACACCTGTCATCTAAATGCATGACATGTGTCATATTAAAACATAGCAATGTGTTCTCCTATCGTATCAGAAGATAACTATTGACGCCTAATCTTACTAGTATAGTGCACGTGCGTTGCACGTTGTTGGATTAATTTTATGTTTATCTTTTTTTATAATATAAGTTTAGTGTTAGATGTAATTTGAGGATTTTTGCTATCTTTTTATCATTAAAATCCTAGAGTAAATATAATCTTTTATGAGGTTTATTTGTGACATTTCAAGGTCCTTTCTGCAAATTTTATAGCATATCTATAAAATTATAAAGTTTCAGGGTTGTTTTGCAAATTTAAAGGTTTACTCTATAATTTTTCTAAAATTTTAGTTTTATGAAACCAGAGCTTTCCAATAAAATTTATGGAATACGTGAAAAACATTATTTAATTTGTGAACATAAAAAGCACAATTCTATTTGTTTTATAATTTAACATAATGTCTGCCGTTTATAATTTAGCACATGCTGGGGGATTTTTTCCATAAATTTGTAATATAGTTATACCATTAGGAAGGATAAATAACATACTGACTGTAAAATAATAATTTAAATATTTTGTATTAATATGAAAAATTTTAATGTTCTATGACAACTAAGAAAATACTCTATCAGAGCTAAAAAATTAACCAAAATCTATATAGTCCTCTGAAAAGACTTAATCAGAGTTTCTTCAATTGTTAAGAACAAACATCATTAAAAAAAAGTTATGGGGTCTTATAGTAATGTGTGATATTATTTTGCTCTAACAATATTTTTAAGTTGAACCTACAAATTTCAATCAGACAAAACTTTTTGTGAAGGATAAATTTTACAACTCAGTACATGATTGTTTAAGGAACCATCATGATGAGTATGACCAAAGTATATCCTCAGCTCAAAGTTAATTTCCACAATAGCAGACTGGATATTATTTGACGTTAAAATTTTTAATCTTTTTTTCGTTACGCTGGAAAATATGGACTGCTATGTGCATATTATGCTAGTGCTAAAGATCTTTGCATATACATAGTAAGATCGGAACCTAAAAATCTCAAACTCATTTATATAAATACGGGAAACTACTTTTTGTTTCTTCTTCAATTATTCATCTTACTTGTTTCAGTTGGAAGTGAAGTAACTTGATGTGTCATTTCCAGAATTTAGTCTTAAGACCTTGAGCTCTAAATAATACACACATATCACGAAGCCTCACTCTATATTTAGCTTATTTCGAAATCTTACTTTATTAGTGTTAATAATGAAGTAGGAAATTATACTTAAAAGAGAATTCATAGAAAATTTTAAACAAATTAGTTGTGATTTATAGTGGCTAGTATAAAGATAAACAGTTGAAACATTCTCTATAATTATGGTATTGATCATTAGTGAGAATTAAGAAAGAGAGAGTAGAAGATTAATTTGTTATTGGTTATAAAAATTAAGTATATTTAGTTTCTGCTGAAACTAAAGGATAGTGTTTGTTAGTGGTGGGGGTGGGGTTTCATTATTGTTAATGATGGAGATTTATGGATGAAATTAAATATTAAGAGAGGTTGTGAGTGAGAGATTAAATAAAAAAATTATAGGTAAATCAAGCAAAGAGAAATTCTAATGGTAAACAATCAGTTAAAACATTCTCTATAAAAGATAGAGAAAGAACCTTTCACTATAAATCATGCTAATCTCATCATGTTATAATAAGAGATAGTAAGTAGTGGTTGGTTGTGCAGAGAATGAAATCCAAATGGGCGAAATCGGAACAAAGAGACGTTCAAGGATTTGAGGAGGTGAAATGGAGATGATGATGGTTATATATGATGTATTCATTTTGTAAGAGATTTGTTATGACTTATAGTGGTTTAGTAAGACGATGAATGGTTGTAACGTTTTTTTAATTATGATAGTGATAATTAGTGAGAATTATAAGAGACTAATATGTTAATGGGAGGTTATAAAAAATATAAACAACTTAGTCATGGTGAAATTATTTTAGGGGTTATGAATAATAATGCATTTAATTAGGAGTTATGTATGTATAATGTATGGTTTATGTATGGATGCATGTGTTTTATGTATGCATGTATGTGTTTTAAAGGGTATTTATGGAAGAAATGTTTTAACATACCAATACACTTTTATAATAGTATTAGATCTTCACCTAATTAAGAATTCTCATCAAATTAAATTATCTATAATTAAAAATTCTAATAATCAAATATTTAGTAATCCTAATTAAATTAAAACTATCCATAATTAAAATTTTATGGAAAATTTAAATTATCTATAATTAAAAAACTCTAATAATAATTTTTTGGGTAATAGTAATCAAATTATAAGTATCCATAATTGAAAAAAATCTAATAATCATATTTCCCCTTTATATATAAATTGGTGAACTACTTTTAAAGGCTATCCTATCAGAAATTGACATGTTGACACCTAATCCTAAGAATCCTAATCAAATTTAACTATTCATAAGTAGATAATTCTAATAATTAAAATCCCTCTTTCTAATCCTCTCTATCTAAGAATCCTTATCAAATTAAAACTATTTCTAATTTAAAAATGTTATTAATCAAAGCCCTCCTCTATATATTACAAATTATCCCATAAAATCCAAAACTTATAAATCCTAAGATCAAAAAATTAGAAATAGCATCTAGATAAATCTAAAATTTCAAAATGGCACATACAAAGTCAAAAATTTAAAAACAACCCCTTAATTTCAAAAACTACAAATAAACCATTAAAATGCAAAAATCACAAATATATCATAAAATTTAGAAAAGCTATAAACTACCCTTTTCAAAATCCATAAATACAGACAATCCTTAGAAAGTACAAAAGTTACAAAAGTCCTATGAAAAGTTCAATCAAGAACACAAATAGCCCACTGAAATTTTATAAACAATAACTTAAAAATTTTACGACCAGCCCATATAGTATTACAAAGTACAAATGCCCCCCCGAAAATTTTATAAATATCCCATTGAATTTTTTACAACTAGCCCCATGAAAGTTGCAATAATAACAAACACCCTACTAAATATTTTGAAATGTTATATATAACCCCCTAAATTTTTTACAAATAACCCCTTTAAAGTTTCAAAAACTACAAATACCCCATGAAAAATCTTTTAAAAATTGCAGATAATCTCATGAAACTTGCAAACAACCCCTTGAGATTAAAAAATTATAAATAAATTCTTTAGAAATATGAGAATTTCAAATAGCATCATAAAATATACAAAATTATAATATGCCCCTTTAAAATTTATAAATTACAAATAATCCTAAAAATGCAAAAATTATGAACAGTCCTCTAACAAGTTCAAAAACTACAAATAGCTCCTTGTAGTTTTACAAATAAACCCTAAAAATTTCATGACCAACCCTTCAAATTTTTCAAAAATTATAAATATCCTCTTGAAAATTTTAAATTGCTATTTGAAAATTTAACAACTAGTCCCGTGAAAGTTGCTAAATAACAAATACGGTGCTAAATTTTTTAAAATATTACAAATAACTCCTTAAAGATTTTACAAACAACCCCTTAAAATTTTCAAAATTACAAACACTCCTAAAGTATTTATAAAAAGCCCCCGAAAGGTTTCCTAAATTACGAATAACCCTATAAAAACTTTACAAAATAGCCCCATAAAAACTTTATAACCACCCTTTGAAAGTTTTAAAAATTACAAACAATCCTCAAAATCTTACAAACATCGCCCTAGCAAATTCTAAGTTTAAATATGACCCCCTAATTTAACATATTGTATTATAATTTTATAATATATTGGTGTGGGTAGTATGTGATGTGAGAGGTTACAGTGGTAAATGGTAATGGGAAGTTCTATGTCCTGAATGCTAGGGGCTAGTAGAACTCTTTATTACCCAATTTTAGAATTAGAAGAAAGTTCTAATCCATTCATGTCCCAATCTTAGGTGAACCAAACATGTGTACTGATTGAAATCTCAAGACATTAAAATCCCAATTATCTTTTAATTTTTAAACATTATAAATTTTTATTTTGATTGGAAAGGAGAGATTGATGGTTAAGCTAATCTAATTTTGAATTTTAAAACTAAGATTTTAATTATTGAGAAAAATCATCCCCCTCAAACTATGCATTTTAACTAATAAATAAAATCATATTCTCTTTTTCTCATAACATAGCAAATAGAGGTACTCATTGTTTCTTTCTTCATAAGCATTTAAAGTATTAATTAAAAGATAATACCTAAGTTATAATCTACAAAGAAATATAATCAAATTATTTCTTTTATTGCACTAAGATAGTTTAATGTATTCGAAGGGTGTATAAACCAATATATATAAATCAAAGAAATCAAAATAATCCATGTAAGCATAGGCTTACTACTTGTCTCTACTATAGAAAAATAGTCAAGAGACCAATACTTTTGATTATAATTATTAATATTAATTATGTTAATAAATGATTATGATTCATTTTAAATTTAATACTTGTCATATCCCGTGATTTACACTCATTCTTATTTTACATTCAAGAAAAATAATCGCAACCATCCATTAAATAACTAATAATTGAGATCAATGCAATGAGCTTTCTACTACTTTTTTTATAGTCGAGAGGATCAATGCAATAAGCTTTCTAATAATCGCAACCATCCTCAGGCTCGTCCTCATCGACGATGATCTGCACGTTGTAACCCGACTTGAAGTAGAGTACATTGGTGTTGCTCAGGGCCAGGTTGGCGGCGGCGACGGAGGAGGAGGAGGAGACGACGAGCGGAGGAAGGGCGGGAGGAGGCATGGGGAGAGGGACTTGAGGGCGACGCGTGGGCGGAGCGAGATGGCCCGCTCTATTTTTTACTTTGCAGCGGGTATTGTGTGGGGGTGGGGGCACCTCGGGATATATTGGTTTGATTTTTTTTTTAAATTGACGGTTTGATTTTAAAAAAATTAGCTAAGTATCTTAGACAAAAATTTCCGTCTAGGATACCTGGCCAATTTAAAAAAAAAAACAAAACTGTCTACATTGCTATTGTAGACGGAACTTTCCGTCTAGGATAATTTATCCTAGACGGAATTCCTAGACGGAAATATTCCGTCTAGTTTAATATCATTCTAGACGGAAAAATTACCGTCTAGAATATTCGCGTCCTAGGTGTATATTTTCCTACTAGTGACACTCTTTCAGATGTTAAGTGCGTAATAAAATTATGGAAAGCTAATAAGTGCTGCCACAAGTATAATGAAGGGGTTCTATGCAAAGTACTCTATTTATTTTCAATTGGTCATTTGGGAAGGAAACCCCGTTAAGACTATGGTTGAACTAGCTTCAGGTGGTTCAATACAGCATGACTTCTCAGTTCTCACACAGAAATACTCTATTAATTAATCTTTAAAAATTGACATAATTGTTATCCAAACCCTTTACCAGCCTTTTTGTTTAGTGCATTCTTTATTTACTTCTGTAGCTTGGGATAAACTCTTCAAACATTGACGAAAAAGAAATTTACAAGTACTAATACTAGCATTAACTACCAAAGACTTGTAATCTAAAGTGACCATCCAACATCTGAGTATCTGTTTGACATATGATATCGATACATTAGTATCATTTACTAGAAAAAATTCTCTACTGTAACGTATCATACGCATTAACCTCCTTTACTAAATTAGCGACTGATAATCTTATTTTTGGAGTTAAACTTACTGCATATGCGATGACAATATGGGAGACGTGATTGAAAGCTGTTGTCCGGTTGAGGAGTCATGACATCACTTTAAAATAGGAAAATGATATTATAAATTTAATTTAACTCTATTTAAAATAAGAGAATCTTATGTGTAGTCTCTGTAGATATCCGGAAAAACTCTTTGTTTTAGGGGCTGTTTGGTTGCACACTTTTTGAGAAAACTTTTCTCAAAACATCTGACAATGGCAAATTTGTAATTAAAAGTTTTCTAAAGATTTCTGTAAATTGTGTTTGGTTCAACAAAAAATTTATAGAAATATTTTCTATAAAATATCAAAACCTACCAAATTTTACAAAAAACAATTTCCTCTCAAAATGAGAGGAAATCACCAGAAATCTGACACATACCATATTTAATTGAAAACCTACCAAATCTTGTTATTTTCTATAAAGTTATGAGCTATTTTCTTGTTTTGAACCAAACAAGCAAAGTACAAAAAACAAGAAAATTGATACTTTTTTATTTCTCAAAACTTTTCCTATAATTTTTTTAAGAAATACAAGGAAATCATATTTTAGGTGGAAAACATTTCCTATAATTTTTAGAAATTGAACCAAACACCCCCTAATGAAGAAAACGACTAATATGCAAAATAAAAGATAAATTTCCAGGTAAAAAAAGTAGTGAAATAAGCCGCTTCATGGAGGTTACGTGCGATAACTCCTAAAGGGGGTTTAGCCTAATAAAAAAAAAAGTTGACGGGTTTTATTATAACTTCCGAAAAGTCCATGTTTTTTTTTTTTGTAATTAGACCCTCTTTTGTAAGTCTTTCTTTTATGAACAATAAATTGCTTGTTGACAATTTTAAGAAATTGGAGTTCGAAATGTGGGCAGCGAGAAATAAGCAGTCTCTATATCTGACTAGTGGGGGTTGTTTTTATAATTTAATTGGCACTAATTAACAATTATGAAAAAATATAACCTAAGTATGTCAAGGATTTGGTGAGCTGACTATGATAATGGATTTTCCTAGCTGGAACAAAAAAAAATGGACAATAGATTGTGAGTGGAGCCCACTTGACATAATCCTCGTGCTACATTTCTTTTTAGGGGCTGTTTGGTTCGCTATTATAAGGGGTGGAAAACTCAGAAAACCCCTCCACGTCAGATTTTTAGCCCTCCACGTCAGCGTTTTTGTTTCCGTCCATTTCTTTGTGCCGTTTTGGTTCGCTCGAATGGAAGAGGGAAAACTCTGCTGAAATCGCCGCCAACTAAGATTTTTTTCCCTCTCCGATTTCCTTCCCCAACCAAGTGAAATTGATGAAAACTCTGCCACGTCAGATTTTTTTTCCTTCTCTGCTTTGTTTACAAAAGTTTTCCTTTTTTTTTCTATGCGAACCAAACACAAGAAAAATAAATACATTGGTTTCCCACCATTTTTATGTGCGAACCAAAGCAAAACAATCTATTTCTTGGAAAAGTTTAGAAAACTCAAAACTTGTGTTTCTTTACATGGAATTGCATTTCTCTATATCAAGGAAACGAACCAAACAGCCCCTTAAGGAATAATCGTTGTACCTACGTGTTTTAATGAATTTTCATTAGTGCATGTGTCACGGGTGACGTCAGCATGAATTGGTAGGCACTACTAATCATACCCTTCGCTGATTTGGCTTCTGCTACGAATTTTCAGCATCAGCATTACCATATGATACAGGTAGTGCAGCCTTTTTATTCTTTTTTTATTACCCGGAATCTAATCTTAACAATCATATTTGCATTGACAACGTGCTTTCACAAACTTAGAATCATAGAAAATGCCAATATGGTCACCGTCGATCTAGTTCAGAAATCATTAACCGGCGGAAATTATAAGAATCATTAATCAAGAACAGAAAGTTATTTGGTAACTAGTTAGGTGAGTAACAAACCCTGATCTTTTCATGACTAATAGATAAGTATTTAATATACCACACCTTTGGCTTTTAAGCATGTGAAGAACATGAAAGTAAAACAGCCGAATTATCATGGCAAAGACTACTCCAACAAAATCCATTTTCTGCATCTTGATGCAAATTCTATTAAACACATTCGTTTTGTCATTCATTAACTTGGATTATTTAAATCTCAACCAGTGTTTTATTTTCTTCAAGTAGCTAGTTGGGATATCAGTCTATGAGGTCGAAAGGTTGAAGCGTTCTCATATAGGATTCATACTTCCCAATTGGGTGTAGTGTAGATATATAAGTACAAATACAAATTCAGGAGATCAAAAATTATTTTTTTATACAAATGCAAACTAATCCTTAATTGTTTACATAAACAATATCATTAATATAATTAATCTGCAATTCATTACTCTGTAATCAATAATCGTATTCTCCATATTATGTATATTAGCCGACTAGCTAATTCGATTAATCAACTATACTTTGGATCCAATTTAATGTTTTAGGCTCTTATCCTTTTATTTATGATATAACTATTATTTATTTATTTATTTGACCTCTTGAATCAGCAAGGTCGTTGTTAATATACATATCTACTCATATTACGTGTTTGGTCAATTTCCCACATTCAGATCATTAATATCCATTGTAGTGGATAAGATGCTAGATTTACTTTTACTTTTTATACAATTATTTATTTAGTTTATAGATTATTCAACGTGAATATGGTAAATAGATCTGTTTACATTCCTAAATGTCATTTTCATTATAGTATTTGCTAATCTACATTATAGTATACATCAATGCAGAATTGAAGCCTACTATTTAATTGGCTGAAACTTAACTTTCGATCATAAGCATGTGGTGCAGTTGATTACACCTAATCAATTGTTAATGGAGACCATCACATGATTAGATAATTAAGATGGGTAAGAGAGCATAATCAGTCATTAATTTAATTAATAAGCTAACTAGCAACATCCCAGAGGTAGGAAGCAGTCCCTACACCCAACTGACCCAAGAACCTAAGAAATCCCTTGTCAGCTTCGCCTTTGACATCAACGCTATAGTTCTGTTAATGGAGACCATCACATGATTAGATAATTAAGATGGGTAAGAGAGCATAATCAGTCATTAATTTAATTAATAAGCTAACTAGCAACATCCCAGAGGTAGGAAGCAGTCCCTACACCCAACTGACCCAAGAACCTAAGAAATCCCTTGTCAGCTTCGCCTTTGACATCAACGCTATAGTTC
>NC_033801.1:8845400-8858618 GCF_001876935.1 Asparagus officinalis | reverse complement strand
CTTGAACTTCGTCGTCGTCGATCCTGTTCCTCCTGTTCCACTTTGTTCCTCTTCATTCTGAAGTATATGGCATGTCTGATAGTTAGACTTCACATATTCTAACAATCTCCCACTTGGAGACTAACTATCAATCTCTTTCAGCTCTCTCTGCGGCGACGGCCTCCATATCATCAAGTGCTGAGGCCAACTGAAGTTGAGCACAACTTCAGTTTCTCTGTAGTGACAACCTTGGTAAGCATATCAGCTGGGTTCTTGCTTCCTTGAATCTTCACAAGTTCCAACATGTCCTCGTCCAACGCTGATCTTATGAAGTGGTAGCGGACCTGTATGTGTTTGGTCCTTGCATGAAAAGCGGGATTCTTTGCCAAATGAATTGCGCTCTGGCTATCACAATGTAGGACACTCTTCTCACTTTTCTGTCCCAGCTCCTCCAAGAAGCCCTGCAACCATATCATCTCCTTGCTTGCCTCTGTCACAGCAACATATTCAGCCACTGTCGTTGATAAAGCAACGATTTTCTGCAACTGAGAAACCCAACTAATAGCTGTAGAGCCCAAAGTGAATACGTATCCTGTAGTGCTCCTTCTCTGGTCTATCTTACCAGCATAGTCTGCATCAACAAAACCCTGCAGGACTAACTTGCCTCTCCTGAAGCATAAGCAATCTTCTATAGTACCTCGCAGGTATCTCAGAATCCACTTTACTGCTTCCCAGTGCTGCTCTCCTGGATCTGACATAAATCTGCTCACAGCTCCCACTGCATGGGCAATGTCAGGTCTCGTGCATACCATGGCGTACATAAGGCTTCCGATGGCTGAAGCATAAGGAACCTTAGCCATGTAATCTTTCTCTTCATCAGTCTCGGGGCACTGCTCCTTAGTCAATCTGAAATGACTAGCTAACGGTGTGCTGACGGCCTTAGCACCACTCATCCCGAATCTCTCAAGCACCCGTCGAATATACTCGGCCTGAGATAGTCGTAGTGTGCCTAAGAGTTTGTCTCTGCTGATCTTCATTCCCAATATCTGCTTCGCTGCGCCTAGGTCCTTCATGTCAAACTCACTCGACAGCTGCTTCTTCAGCTTCTTGATCTCTCTCATGTCTGAGCCGGCCACAAGCATGTCGTCGACATATAGGAGCAGGATGATGTAACTTTTGTCAAACTCTTAAACAGCAATGATCAGCATTGCACCTGGAGTAACCGTTCCTGTGCATGAATCCATCGAATTTTTTGTACCATTGCCTTGGAGCTTGTTTTAGGCCGTACAAGCTCTTCTTCAATCTGCATACCATCTTCTCTTTTCCCTTCTGAGTAAACCCCTCTGGCTGCTGCATATATATCTCTTCCTCTAGATCACCGTGGAGGAAAGCTGTCTTTACATCTAGCTGCTCGAGATGTAGATCTTCAGCTGCAACAATACTCAGGACTGTTCTGATGGTAGTCAGTTTGACTACTGGAGAGAAGATCTCTGTGTAATCAACTCCTTCTCTCTGCTGAAATCCTTTAACCACCAATCTGGCCTTGTATCTCTTGGAACCATCATGTTCCTCTTTGATTCTGTACACCCATTTATTGCTCAAGGCCTTTTTCCCCGTTGGTAGCTTTGCAAGTTCCCATGTCTTGTTGGTGTTCAAGGATTTTATTTCATCTTTCATGGCGAGCTCCCACTTGCTCGCATCATCCACTCGAAGGACCTCATCATAGCTTTCTGGCTCTCCACTGTCACTCAACAATAGGTAGTTGAGATGAGCTCTGGGCTGAAGTGATGGGTACTTAGGATTGGGCTTGGGAACTCTAGCTGACCGCCTCAACTCTCTAACGGGCGAAACAGTCTCTCCATCTTCATCTGCCCCCTCTGAAGTGGTCTCATCCATCATCTCTTCTTCTTCATCAGAACTAGCTTCGGGATTGCCTCCACCTGAGGCATCATCTGACTCGAAATATGTAGGATCACTCTGCATCGAGCTAGTGGGCTGAACTGCATCACGGTCTTTGTAGAGGACTGATTCGTTAAAGACCACATCCCTGCTTCTGATGATTTTCTTGTTCTGCTCATCCCAGAACTTGTAGCCAAACTCATCGCCGTCATAGCCAACAACAAAGAAACATTTTAAGGACTTAGGATCGAGTTTGCTTCTAGCATGATCACTCAGATGTACATATGAAACACATCCAAATACTCTCAGGTGAGAGAGATTTACCTGCTTTCCACTCCATACTTCTTCAGGTATTTTGTGCTCCAAAGGCACTGATGGTCCCCGGTTGATCAAGTAGGCAGCTGTGTTGACTGCTTCTGCCCAGAATTGCTTTGGAAAACCTGCTTGTAACCGCATACTTCTGGCTCTCTCAGTTAATGTTCTGTTCATGCGTTCTGCTACGCCATTCTGCTGGGGTGTACCTGGCACTGTCCTCTCTAATCTAATGCCGCTGTCATAACAGAACTTCTTGAACTCTGAGTCTTCATACTCGCCGCCGTTGTCAGAACGAAGCTTCTTGATCTTCAAACCGGTCTCGTTCTCAACCATAGCCTTCCATCGTTTGAAGACTTCAAACACTTCTGATTTGTGTTTCATGAAATAGACCCAAGTCTTCCTCGAGTGATCATCTATAAAGGTCACGAAATATAACCTTCCGCCGGTGGATGGAACTGATGCTGGGCCCCACACATCTGTGTGAACTAATTCAAGCTTCTCTTCTTTAGGAGTTCTGTCAAGCCTTTTGAAGCTTATTCTCTTTTGTTTCCCTAGAATGCAGCTTTCACATAGGTCAATATCAGCCGATCTCAAACCTGGTAACTTCCCGTTCGATTGCATAACCTTTAGGCCTTTGCTACTCATGTGACCTAGCCTCTGGTGCCACAAATTTGGGTCTTCACTGCCTTCAGCCACTGCAATGGAACCTCGTGCATCTATCGTCATGTAGAGAGATCCCGTCTTCGTACCACGGGCAACAACCATGGATCCCTTTGTAACCTTCCATGTATCACATGCAAAGGTTGATATATATCCCTCTTTCGCCAATTGTCCTATGAAAATCAGATTTTTCCTCAAGCTAGGAACATGTCTCACATCACTCAGCTTCCATGTAGACTCATTGAGCTTGATTTGCACGACTCCTTTGCCAATAATATCACAAGGCTGATCATCACCAAGATAGACTTTTCCTAGGTTTCCTGAAACGTAGTTCTCAAATAAATCTCTATTTGAGGTAGCATGAAACGAAGCTCCTGAATCCAGCACCCACGATTCAGTTTTTCTCTCCAACGAACAGATTAGGGCATCATCTGATTCTCCTGAGGCCACGTTCGCTTCAGTCTTGTTCTCCTTATCCTTCTTGGGTTCTTGGCACTGATTCTCATAGTGGCCAAGCTTGCCACATTTCCAGCAATCGATCTCCTTCTTGCCCTTGCGGTTCCTGGACTTTGGCCTTCCGTTCCTCGAGTTAGATCTTCCTCGGCTACTCCCTCTATTTCTGTTTCTGTTTCTTCCTCTGCCCTCAAGATTCAACGCCGACCCTGAATTAGAAATCCCTTCCTCTTGTCTTCTTATTTCCTCAGTCATAATCATGTCCACCACCTCTGAAAACTTCAGTTTTGATTTGCCACATGATCCGCTGATCGAGATAACAGTACCCTTCCAACTGTCGGGCAATTGACCAAGTATCAAGAGGGCTTGGATTTCATCGTCAAACTGAATATTGACCGAGTTTAGTTGATCCGTGATCTCGTTAAACTCGTTCAGGTGTTCCTTGAATTTCTGGCTCTCGGACATCCTCAAATTAAACAGCTTTTTAATGAGATGTACCTTATTCGCCGCAGAGGGCTGCTCATACATACTGGACAACGCCGCCATGAGATCCGCCGTCGTATTCTGATTCTTGATGTTGAACGCTACTGATTTAGACAAGGTCAACCTGATCGCTCCAAGGGCCTTTCGATCCAATAGCTTCCAATCCGCATCTTTCATATCCGTCGGCTTCTCTCCCAATGGTAGGTATAAATCCTTCTGATAGAGGTAGTCCTCCATCTGCATCTTCCAGAACCCGAAGTTTGTTCCATCAAACTTCTCAATCTTGGATGTTTCCTTCTCAGATCCCATTGTCTCTGACCTCAAATCGCTCGCGCCGAACCTGGTCGCTCTGATACCACTTGTTGGGGATGCACAACCCCCCTGATGCGATTTGGAAATAGAGATTTAGGAGAGAAGAGAGAAAATCAAACAATCTCAAACACACAAGATTTACGTGGTTCGCTTCTCAATGTGAGAAACTACGTCCACGGCCGCCGCAGGAGAAAAATTCACTATTTTTCGTCTCAATACATCATGCCCTAATCAACCCTTTTATAGACTTAAGGGTTTAACAAGTAAAGAAGGAAACAGAACAAAACAGGTTAAAATTCGAAACTGGGCCAAAACCCGACTCCGGTCGACCGCAGCACCACGTGCGGTCGACCGCGACGAATCCTATTCCTGATCGAGCTCTCTGGACTTTGGGCGGTCGACCGCAGCGACATGCTCGGTCGACCGCGACGAAGACAGAACTCTGGCCTGCTCTCTGGACTTTGAGCGGTCGACCGCAGCGCCACAGACGGTCGACCGCGACGAGCTCCTGGCCTGTGCACCCAGCTGTGCACGACGTCTATTCTTTTTCTTTTTTAATTTGTAGGATATATATGATCATGACTTCTAAAATTTACGATATTGCATCCTGTATTTTGCGTAGTTTGTCAGAGCATGATGGTTTCTTAATTGTCAATGACCATATATACAATAGTTGTTACCGTTCACTCGTTAAAGTGAAAGCTGGCTTAGTTCGGAGCACTACTCTACATCTTCAATTAAAAAAAATAAAAATAAATGGACAATACTTTATATTTTCTATGATGAGAAAACTAATTAGAATTACTAGAAATTAATTCTTCTGTTACTTCATAAAAGATTTTGTTCTGTACTTTATGTTCCTTCCTATAAAAAGCTTCTATCCCTTTTGTATGGTCTCTATTTCTTTGTATCCATACACTAAAATATTACAGAAAGCTTCTATCCCTTTTGTATGGTCTCTATTTCTTTGTATCCATACACTAAAATATTACAGCAAATCTAAATATATTAAGTTTAATCATTTACAAATAGCGTCCATGTAAAAAATTTAATAATCTACCACATACAACTTAGAAGTCCGTCCCTTCCCTTTTGTCTTCCTCTTTGTACCTGGTCAGATTGTTATCGTCCTCCATGGACTTGAGCTTGTAAGAACTCGCTCTCCGATTGCGTGTGTAGCTATGACGGACCATCTTCATTGTCGTGCGTACAAGATCCATCTCGTCTTCATCTATTTGGTCGGCGTGCATATAATAGATCCTCCTGCACCATCTCCTCGCGACCATCATAAAGATCCTCATGAGTTCGATGAAAAGCTCTATGAACCCTCTGTGCTATCTGATAATACAAGGATGCATGTACACCTGGATCTATTTCTGTGATAAAAAGTGCTAAACTCTCATTTGCAACACCCTCAATATCATCCATAGCATCTTTCTACAATTACGTCAAAAAGGTAATATATATATAGTCTGATTTATTATCCATCTTCTTGTAATCCCTAAATACCAACTGATATAATTTAATTCATGCAGAGGAGGATTAATCTGCTCCATGATACTCAAATGCCGATCAGTTCATATGTTTATGTACTAATGATGCGCATTTTCTCATTTTATCTGATGTCCACCTTTTTTGGCCTTTCTCTTTATTCTTTCAACTTCTTGTGGAATGTGTCGTGCCAAACCAAACTGTCTAAGCAAACGATCTGGCATATGCATCTATACAATCTCAAAGCATATGAGAGGAATACTTGCTCTCCATATAGCTTGCCCCTCTGTGCAAATTGGTAGTAGATGGGGTAGGTGATCACAATATGGGTATGGCTGCCACTCAAACTAGAAAATATTCCACATATTAGCATCTCTTTCAAAATTGGTGCTAGATTAAATTTTCTTAAAGTAAAGTGTGATACTTGATAAATCTTCATGTGATCAAGTTCGTTTCTAAAAAAATCTAGCTGTCTTGCAGGGGGTCTCATCATAGCATTTTTGGGCATTCTATCTGTGTGAATGATCAAAGTTTAGCATCTAATATTGTAACCATAATTCTAAATCAAATATGTACTAGTTAGATTCAAAAGTGTTTACCCGTAGCCCAATGTAATCTGTCTATCTAAAGCTCGTGTCCTGCACAATCTTGGTTTCAAATCAAGTCTCTCCCACACCCAAAGTTGTAATAAAGTCAGACACCATTTGAGCTCTTTATTTTATCTAAAAGCTAACTTAGATATTTCTCTATACAATTATTCTAAAGAAACACCGCCCCATGATAATGTCCTGCAAGTGTCCAAGTTCTCAAGAAGTGGTAACCACCTATCAAATTAAAAAAGTGCATTTAGTTCTATTCAAGCAACTATTCAATTATATACATATTCATATTACAAATTATATTACCTAAAATGCACTTTATCTTTACTAGAATAGGGAAATAGAAGCGTCCCGATCATGTGCAAAATATATGCATGTGTATGTTGCTGGATCATGACTTGGGATGCATCTTCCGATAACAGATGAGAGAAAGTATCTTTCAGCCACTTCAATCTAACATTCCCCCGGGTAGCGAGGGTAGAGCTACTCCCAATAACTCCTCACAAACTCGGCGTCATGCATGTCTATCTGTCCCAATAACACATAGACCATCAACGCGGAGTAGGGGTGCTAAACCGTATCCGTACTCGAGGAAATATTCGTAACTGTATTCATTAGGATACATATATAATTACTCAAATCTATAACCAATAGGATATGTTTATAGATATGGTTTTATAGTGAAATATTCGGATCAATATCTGAAATATCTAAATAAATATTACTCATACTATTACGATAATTTTAATCCTTAAATTATGATTTTGTACTTAATTTTGATGATCAAGATGTCTAATCTTAGCTTTTAGATATAATGAACATATTAATGAACTCTTTTGTCCTACATGAACTATATATTTTAATACTATCTAGTTTCTCATATCCAATTTGAATCCGCACGCATATCTGCTTATATATCTAGATGTATATTCGTATCTGTATCTGATTTTAGTGGATATGGATATGAATATTCCTTACCGAGGTATATCCATATTCATATCTGGGATGTGCAAGTAGATATGGATATGATAAGTATCATATCTGAGTCATATTTGAACCGAATGCACTCCTAATGTGGAGACCAAGGATTATTGATACATCTTGGAGAGTAATATATACTTGACTCTCCAATACGTAGATATAGTTTCTAGCCCCCATCTATCCATCAATGCACTAAGTAGTGGCCAATCTAATTTCATCAATCATAGTCTTGAGCATGTGAGAAAACTGGCTTGGGCTATCGCAGTAATCATACACTCATCCCCAAGTGGCCAACGCGCATGTCCGAGGCTATTATCAATCATAACTAGCTCCAGTCCTCTCTGCACAAAAAAAAGAGTATAAAATAAAAACATAATGAATAAGTTACCTTTCATATATGCCTCAAGTTTTGTTACCTATGAAAATGATATAGTCTCCTAATGATGTCGTGACTGATCATAGAGGACATCATGTACTAATCAGTCCGGGAAGCATAGTGCACATAAAATTCATCACGTATTAGTTCTTGCTGAATCCATAAGATTATAATAAAAAGTATGAAATAAACATAGAAAACCTATTGCCAATTAATTGCTATCTACTTGTTCTTGATGGACAAGGAGACCTATTATGACCAAATTGATTGCATTGACTATATTTAATTTGCGATGCCACTCCTTCTCGCCCTGCTCCATGACACCTCTAATTCGCACGGAACAAGGTCATTCCGCTTGTCTTTTGTACTGAAGTGGCAATAGATATGGTTCATTATTAGTTTTCATCGGCTTGAATTTGACCCAATTTTCGATGGACCATTCACGTATAGAGAAAATCAACGCTTCCTTATTCTTGAAAAGATTTTCTTTTTTAAAAGTGAAGTCCTCAGGTCATTGGAAATTAGAACCAAGATCAATAAACTCAGTTTATGAGGCATTTATCCACTTCTCATTTTGAAACTCTTCTAACAATGCTTCTTTAGACTCCACATAATCATTCTTTGCACAAAATTTATATATCCAACGGGTGTCCTCACTGATGCCTCTAATTGCACATTGCATGCTATCAAGTCATTCCTCTTCTTCAACATCTTTAGAATTATAATCTACGTCCCCATCCTCTTCTACAATGGAACCAATGGGTAAATTATCCATAACATGAGCCGAAGCATTGTGGAACATATCACTTGCCGTCGCATAAAGGGAAGACCTTCTTAAATGTTGTAGTTGAGTCCACGCCATTTCACTCAAGTCATTTTCTAAGTGCACGATACTTAGAGATAAATAAAATTCGCTCGAGTTATTTTCTAAGTTAAGCATGCGAGAAAACTCTGTCAGAGCATTCGAAACTTGGGTAACACAAAAAATTAGAAAATTTTTAATGAACAACTCAATTGAGATTTGTTTTTCAGAAAGTTGTATCATGTTAATAATTCTTTGATCATTGGTGATCTCTATAGCAATTATTCTTTTTTCATTTATCAACAATTACAGAACACCTTAGTTGCATGCTCTCCATGGTTAATTCTAGTAAGTCTGTGTATTTCCTTCATCATTCCATCAAAGTTGCATGTTTTAGATAACGTGAAAGATTTTCTAGACCCTACCTCGTATATAAGCATATTATTCATTCCAACACTCAGTTTTTCATTGAAAAACAAATAATGGGTATTCCGTTTGCCATCGGAACTGAAATATAAATATTCATCATATGCAAATTATCTATTACACTTCATAAATTAAATTTTATATATCATGTTTCTAGTTAAACCATAATTGAAAAGCCCTCTATATCAAATTTAATCTATCAAATTTCTAGTTAAAATCCTAAATTTAACCAAACCATATTGTTTATCAAAATTAAAATAAAATTATTCTAATTTCTCGACACCAAAAGTTTATGATATTGTGACGCTCCTGGTTTCACACATGGCTACAGTCCAATGTGAACCCAAAGATGTCAAATCTGACATGCACCCAACACTGTACATAAACATGTTTCACTGTAACCATTAATATCAATCTAGCAGATGTGAAATGTAAAGTAGTGAGGGTACAAGCATATATAACAAAAATGAGATACAAGGAACACAATGTAGAGGAGAGGTATCCAACAATATCTATAATTATATCCCAATAGAAGAAAAGAAAGTACACCTGATAAACTAAACTAAGAATAATGAGTCTCTAAAATATAAGAATCAACTAATCAGTACTAAGGCACTCAGCCTCCAAAAATGAAATACATCTCTAAAAGACTAAGTACATGAATATGTTGGATATATTGACCACAATATATAGTTTTGATGATAACAACTTATATATTATGTGTAGTATTATGCACTAACATATCAATGCAGATATCAACATCAAATATGATCAAGATATGTGAACAAAGTGCATGATGAGTTCAAGGCCACAAGAAGTAAAGAAGAAGAAGTCTGACTCAGTGTAGTCGACTACTAAGACAATTAATCGACTACAGATATAGTTTTTTCAGATTTTAAAGTTTAAATTTATGACTATTTTATAGCCGTTTGTGGACGTTATTTGGGTTTAAAATTTTGTATTTTTAGAGGCTATAAATATGTATTAAAGTTAAGACTTATACATATAAGATTAAACTATTGTGCAAATTCAAGGGTTAAAAAAATCAGAATTTCAGCCTAAGTGTTGATAAAAGAGAGTTTCTGAAATAGCCATTGATCTTCATCATACATACAAGTTTTATATGCAATATTCAGAGATTAAAAGAGTTCCTAAGCCACCGCTGCACTTCAATACACATTCAAGGCTTATAGGAATTGTGTTCTTGCATCAAAGGAAGATTTCTCTCGAGTGTGAGAGAAGATCTCTTGGTTTTGAGATTGTTACAATTTGCATGGTCTTGCAAATTGGTCATGCTTGCTTTTGATTTTGTAATAGTTTTTCAAAATCATAGTGGAAATCTTAAGTGAGATTTGCTTGGGGACTGGATGTACACCCGGAGTGGTGGAACAAGTATAAAAGCTTGTGTTTGTGATTGCTATTTTCTATGATTGTTATTATCTTTCTTGTAATTTATAATCTACTTTGCAAAATTTTTAAATAAACACTATTCAACCCCTCTAGTGTTTAGTGTGTACTTGGTCAGATCCTACAGAATAGTCCACTGTGGAGCACCAACTAGATAACTATGAATGACAGTAAATTATGCTAAATCTCCGTCAACCTACGACTCTCTGAATTCCTGATCCACTACCTGAAAAAGGTGGAAAACAATGAGTGTTAGAGAGTTAGCAAGAACATCTTCACCGCCCCAAGAGAAGGGGTAACGTATATAAATGTAGGCAATAAAAATTGTCTTTAATCAAGGAGGTCAAACCTCGCCTGATTGACCCCGCCTGCCCATGTTTTGAGCTCACCTACGTGCTCAAGCTTGCAAAAGGAGGCTAGCTCGTCTGCATTCAATAGGCTAAGCAGAGCTCGCCTGCAAGCTTGACTCGCTAACATGCTTTGCTCGTCTGCACGAGTCAAAGTTCGCCAACATGACTTGACTCGCCCGCACGAGTCAAGCTCGCCTGATTATTTGACTCGCCCGTATGAGTCAAGTTTGCCTGTTTTTTTGACTCGCCAGCATGAGTCAAGTTCGCCTGATTATTCGACTCGCCCACACGAGTCGAGCTCGCCTGTTTGTCTAGCCAGCACGAGTCAAGCTCGCCTGATTTCTTAACTCGTCAGCATGAGTCAAGCTCTTCTGAATGCTTCGTTCGCCCGCATGAGTCAAGCTCGCCTGTGTAGACATCCAAAAATGCCAAAAGAAAGATGAACATTATTCAGAAGTTTGCTCGAAAGCATTGAGGCTCATTTTTAAAGACGAAGCTCGCCACGTAACGAGGCTCGACATCAAGACGAGGTTCGACATCAAGACGAGACTCGTCACGCAACGATGCTCGACATCAAGACGAGACTCGCCACACAACGAGGCTCGACATCAAGGAGGAGGTTCGCTAATGCAGCGAAGCTCATCACCCACATTAAATCAGATTGTAACAGCTTCGAAGACCCAGTCAGCCACATAGGCTAAATTTTAGGAGTCAGTTACGCCTACGACCCCACGATTGTAGCACGTCAGTTACGTGCTAAAGTTCTATAAATAGCCGCAAGCAGCTATGAAGAAGGGACCTTTTGGCAATTCGCATTTTGAAGATTCCAAGCAAAGCTCTCGTGCACCAGCTTAAGACCCGAACTTCGGTCCCTGCAGCCTAAGCCATTATCAGAAGCTCTTGCAATCTATTTCTGATCGTTAACGGGAAGTAATCTCAACTCAAGCATCGAGTGAAACATCCTCTAGCCACCGAGAACCTACCTCAAACCAAAGAGAAGTAAAATCCATCTTCTCTTCCTCTGTAATCGAGAGAGTGAGTGATTGTAAGAGATTCATACCAAGTGATTGAACCCATTCTTAAAACAAGAACCAATCAACTTTAATTTTATGAACCTACAGCATGTAGGGAGTTCGCCCACACGAACCAAGCTCGCCTACAGACTCAAGCTCGTCTAATGCTTGAGGGGTCCACCAGCTGACCCCGCTTGTTCGCTAAGCTCGCCTGAGCATTCAGACATCACACGAGCTCGCCTACATGCCCGCCAGCCTTGCCTGAGCGGCGCAAGCATCTTCTTGCTGGTGGGGGTGGGCATTTTAAGGGATAAGAGCATGACTCCATCACCTATAAGTGGTCACATACCATAGCTATAGGGGGGGGGGTAGGGTGCTCCTCACCTGTGAGCGGTCACATCCCACAAGTCACGAGATTGACCATTCCTCTTCTTACCTATTTATAAGCCACCTTTGGCTACATGAAAGAGGCTAGATTTTTGGCTTGGTGGGCTTATTCGGTTTAGCATCTTGAGAGCTTGGCTGGATATTCTTAAGTAGAAGCTTGGATTGTTAAAGTAGACTCAATCTAAACTCTTAGATTTGAGACTCTTGGCTCTTTGTAAACTCTTGCATATTAGCCTTCTCTAAGCACCCGGCCTTGACACTTATCAAGCTCGGGTAGTCGAACTCAATCACACAATAGCTTCTACTACGTACTAAAGCTCAACCGTAGTTTTGTTCGGATTGTCCAAGGGAAGCAAACTCAACGTAAGCATTTGAGGGAGGCATCCTATCGCTACCGAAGAACCCACGTTAAATAAGAAGAACATTATCTTCGCTTCTGTTGTAATTGTTGATCCTTAGTTTGTAATAAGCCATTCTTATCAATACAAACGATCCCTTTCTGGGAGTCAATTTTGACACCCTACAATAAAATACTACACATAGCATGCATGTATATATATATATATATATATACCATATATCTCAAATTATAAATCGCCAAATATCGACTCCAAATCCTATGAACAAGCAATAAAGAAGTGCATCACAAACACCTTATCCAGGACATGTCATGCATGTCAAATCACAGTATCTCACCCTACCCTCAAGTGGGTGGCACGGGGAAAATACACAATCCTATGTAATCCTTGTCAAAAAAATATTTACCATCACACACAAATGCCACAATGTTGGACTATGTCCATCAATTGTACTCGCTTGAGTCCTAGGTGACCCAAAGATGTAGCGGCTCCCTCCCGGACTAACGCTCTCAGTCATCGAAACTAATGTATGTCGCAGAGTATAAATGTATGTCGTGGATTATAGTCGCCTGCAATATTATGCAGTGTATGGCCCAACACATTCAACAACCTTAACAAAAACGCAACACAAAGTGTAGTTGCTAGCAGTGTCATGCGGTACAAGGACTAACGCACTAGGAGTGTAGTCGCCCGTAATATCATGCGGTGCATGGACTAGCGAACTCAAACACTTAAACAAAGATGTATTGTGGAGTGTAGTGGCCTGTAGTTTCATGCGGTGCATGGACTAATGCACTCGGAGTGTAGTCAATCACGATCTCATGCAGAGCACGGACTAACGCACTCAAGTATCCAAAACCTTCAAAATTCGAAACAATTGCCACTCCTTATCGTGACAAACACAAAACATGAGGCTACACACCCCC
>NC_033801.1:8810624-8845389 GCF_001876935.1 Asparagus officinalis | reverse complement strand
TGCACCTCATGGATGTGCACGTGTATCGATGTAAGGGACCGTGCATTGTGTCTGCGATCAAATGTGTGTGGAAGATCCATACACACAAAAGAAGGAAACACCATCAAATCAGTCGACTGACACTTGATCAGTTGACTGATATCTCATCAGTCGACCGAATAGCGAGCATTCAAAATTCACAAGTCTTGACCGGTCGAATGATAATCATTCAGTCGACCAACCCGAGAGTATTGAAACAAAATCCTAAGAGTTTATCGGTTGACTGATCAATGGGGTCAGTCGACCGACCCGAACGTTGAAACAAAAACTGCAATTTTCTAAAGTTAATCAATTTTCTAAAAAATTTATAAATATCAACATGGGGTATGAATCATATTCTAAATCTTACATGTACTAAAGGGGGGCTTGGCCAAACAAGTATACATCAAATAAAAAACATGATTTTGGGATCCAATTTCCCTAAACATCACTAATCAAATTTAACTTGATTAATTACGGTTTTAATCCTAATCAATTCATTAATTAGCTAATAATTTGAGTTTTAGTTATCAAGATCATATCTTTTCTTTATTTAGTGATTGGATCTAAAGTTCTATTCATTAATTAGCTAATAATTTTACAAAGTTTAAAATTCACGACTTAATGACCTATAACCCATAATATTTTACCATTTATAGTGATTTGCCAAATAATTATCCAAAGGCCAAAATTCACAATTAAATGAGTAACTACTCTCAATTTTTAGCGATTTTTAGTGGTTCAACCCATTGACAAATAATTGTGAAGACCAAAATTCATGGTTTAATGAGCAATAAACAATGATTTTTTTTCCATTTTTAGTGGTTTTTATCCGCTGACAAATAATTTCACGGAGACCAAAATTCACAATTTCAAGAGCTATAACCATTGATTTTTGGTCGTTTTTTTTTGTTTTGATCCTTTGGCAAAATTTTTCATTGAAGCTAAAATTCATGATTTCATGAGCTACAACCCATGATTTTTAGCCATTTTTTGTGGTTTCAAACTGTTGGCAAATAAGTTCGTAGAGGCCAAAATTCCTCGATTAGATGAGCTATAATCTATAATTTTTAGCCATTTGTAGTAGCTTAGACTTGTTTGCATATAATCTCCTAGAGGTTAAAATTCATGATTTCATGAGCTATAACATTCAATTTTTAGCTATTTTTAGCGGTCTTGACTTGTTGGCATAAAATTTCTCGAAGACCAAAATTCACAATTTCATAGGGTATTACCCATGATTTTCTCCATTTTTTGTGGTTTTCACCCGTTGAAAAATAATTATGGATACAAAAATTCATGATTTAATGAGCTATAAAGCACGATTTTTTATTGTTTTTTGTAGTTTTGATCCATTGGCAATAATTTTTCAGAGGCCAAAATTCACGATTTTATGGGCTATAACTAATGATTTTTTATTGTTTTTTAGAGGTTTAGATCTGTTGGTAAAAAATTTCATGGAAGCTAAATTCATATTTTAATGAGCTATTACCCATAATTTTTTTTGCTAATTTTTGTGGTTTCCAACCATAATTAAATAATGATGGAGTCAAAAATTCACAATTTCATGAGCTATACATACAAGTTTTGGCCATTTTTTATTGTTTCGACCCTTTAGAAAATAAATCATTATGGCCCAAATTCACAATTTCATGGGATATAACCTATGATTTTTAGTAGTTTCGACTCTTTGGCATATAATTTCCTTGAGGCTAATTTCATAATTTTATGAGCTATAACTTTCAGTTTTTTGCCTTTTTTAGTGGTTTTGACTCATTAGAATATAATTTCCTAGAGGCCAAGATTCATGATTTCATGAGCTACAACCCACGATTTTTAGCCATTTTTTGTGGTTTCAAACTGTTGGCAAATAAGTTCGTAGAGGCCAAAATTCCTCAATTGCATGAGCTATAATCTATAATTTTTAGCCATTTGTAGTAGCTTCGACTTGTTTGCATATAATCTCCTAGAGGTTAAAATTCATGATTTTATGAGCTACAACCTTCAATTTTTAGCTATTTTTAGCGGTCTTGACTTGTTGGCATAAAATTTCTCGGAGACTAAAATTCACAATTTCATAGGGTATTACCCATGATTTTCTCCATTTTTTGTGGTTTTCACCCGTTGAAAAATAATTATGGATACAAAAATTCATGATTTAATGAGCCATAAAGCATGATTTTTATTGTTTTTTGTAGTTTTGATCTCTTGGCAAATAATTTTTTAGAGGCCAAAATTCATGATTTTATGGGCTATAACTAATGATTTTTTATTGTTTTTTAGAGGTTTAGATCAGTTGGTAAAAAATTTCATGTAAGCCAAATTCACATTGTAATGAGCTATTACCCATAATTTTTTTTTGCTAATTTTATGGTTTCCAACCATAATTTCCTGAAGGCTAATTTCACAATTTTATCAGCTATAACCCTCAGTTTTTTTGCCTTTTTTAGTGGTTTTGACTCATTAGGATATAATTTCCTAGAGGCCAAGATTCATGATTTTATGAGTTATTACCCATAATTTTTTATATTTGGTTGTTTTGACACGTTGTAACTATTTCTGTAGAGGTTAATATTCACGATTTAATGGGCTATAACCCATGATTTTTGGCTATTTTTAGTGGCTTTGCTCCATTGCAAAAAAATTTCAAAGGCTAATATTCATGATTTAATAAACTACAACTCACGATTTTTGACAATTTTTAGTCTTTTTGATCTGTTGCAAAATAATATTTTGGAGGCTAAAATTCTGGATCTAATGAGCTATTATCCATGATTTTTGGCCATGTTTAATGGTTATGACACATTAGCAGATACTTCTCAAAGGACATAATTCATAATTTTATCAGCTAGAACCCACGATTTAATGAGCTATTATCCACTATTTTTGCTATTTTTATTATTTTTACACGTTGGTAAATAATTTTAAGGAGGCCAAAATTTATAATGTAATGAGCTATAACCCATAATTTTTGGACATTTTTAGTGGTCTCGATATGTTGGCAAATAATTTCAAGTGGGCAAAATTTCACGATTTTATTGCCTATAATCCATGATTTTTGGCCATTTTCAACAGTTACGACGCATTGACAAATAACTTCTTAGGGCATATAATTCATGATTTCATCAGCTAAAACCCCATCATTTAATGAGCTATTACCCATGAATTTTTTTACCTTTTTTTGGTTATTTATATTCAATGGCAAATAATTTTAAGCAGACCAAAATTCATGATTTAATGAGCTATAACTTGTGATTCTTAGCCATTTTTAGTCGTCTCAATTTGTTAGCAGATAGTTTCATGCGGGAAAAAAATCATGATTTTATGAGCTATAACCTACGATTTTTGACTGTTTTTTGTGGTTTCAACTCATTACCATATAATTTTCTGGAGGCCAAATTTGATGAGCATTAATCCATAAATTTTTTGCCCTTTTTAGTGGTTACGACCCATTTGCAAAAAAATTTGTGGAGACTAAAAATCATGACTTAATGAGCTGTAACCCACGATTATTTATCATTTTTTGTACTTTCGATTCGTATTATTTTTCGAAGGCTATAATTCGTGATTTAATGAGCATCCATGATTTCCGTTCATTTTTAGTTGCCACAAGTCATTGGAAAATAATTTCTCATAAGCCATAATTCATGATTTCATCAGCTATAACCCTAAATTTTTTAACATTTTTGGTTATTTTTTCCTTTGAAAAATAATTTCATGAAGATCAAAATTCATAATTTAATGAGCTATAACCCATGATTTTTGGAAGTTTTTACTGGTCCCAATCCGTTGGCAAATAATATCACGGGGGCCAACATTAACAATTTTATGAGGTACAACTCATGATTTTTGGCTATTTTTACTCATTTTGACCTTTTCGCGTATAATTTCCCGAAGCCTAGAATTTATGATTTTTTGAGCTGTAACCCTTGATTTCTGGCAATATTTAGTGGTTTTAACCCATTGGTAAATAATTTCGCGAAAGACAAAATTCACAATTTCATTAGCTACAACTCACGATTTTTGGTCATTTTCAGTGGTTTGCTAGCAAATAATTTTGTGGACTCCAAAATTCATATTTTAATGACTTATAACCCACAAGTTTAGGCCATTTTTAGTGGTTTTGACCAATGAAAAATAATTCTATAGAGGCCAAAATTCATAATTTAATGTGCTATAACCTATGATTTTTTATCGTTTACAGTGATTTGCCAAATATTTCTCCAAATGCCAAAATTCAGGATTTAATTAGTTATTACCCGAGATTTTTGGTCATTTTTAATGGTTTTGACCCATTAAAAAATAATCGTGATGACAAAAATTCATGATTAAATAAGATATAAACCATGATTTTTGGTTGTTTTTAGTGGTTTTGATCCCTTGGCAAATAATTTCACAAAGACCAAAATTCATATTCATGAGCTATAACCAATGATTTTAGGTTATTTTTTAGTGGTTTCAATCTATTGGTAAAAAAATTTCCTAGTGGCCAAAATTCACAATTTAATGAGCTATTACCCATGATTTTGGTCATTTTTAGTTGTTTGGACTTGTTGACAAATAATCGTGGAGGCAAAATTTTTTGATTTAACGAGCTGTAAACAATGTCTTTTGCCCTTTTTAGTGGTTTTTATCCCTTGGCAACTAATTTCATAGATGTCAAAATTTATGTTTTCATGAGCTATAACCAACGATTTTTGTTTGTTTTCTAGTGGTTTCAATCTTTTGGTGAAAAATTTCACAAATGCTAAAAATTTATGATTTTATAAACTATAACCCACAAATTTGACCATTTTTTGTTGTTATCAATTCGCGGAGGCCCAAATTCATGATTTCATGGCCTATGACCCATGATTTTTGGCCGTTTGTAGTGGTTTTGACTCGTTGACATATAATTTTCTAGAGGCCAAGATTCATGATTTCATGAGCTATTACCCATGATTTTTTTCCATATTTTTGATGGTTTTGACCCATTGGCACATATTTCTGTGGAGGCCAATATTCATGATTTAATCAGCTATAACCCATAATTTTTGCCCGTTTTTAGTAGTTTTGATACATTGCAAATCATATTCCAGAGGCCAATATTCATGATTTAATGAACTATAACCCATAATTTTTGGTTATATTTAATCTATTCGATCTATCATCAAATAATTTTTTGGAAGCCAAAATTCATGATCTATTGAGTTATTACCCACAATTCTTCATCATGTTTAATGGTTACAACATGTTGGCATATAATTTCTCGGAGGACATAATTCATGATTTCATTAGCTAAAAACACACGATTTAATGAGCTATTACCAAGGATATGATGTTGTTTTTTATTACTTTTACACATTGGCAAATAATTTTAAGGAGGGCAAAATTCATGATTTAATAAGCTATAACTCATAATTTTTGGACATGTTTAGTGATCTCAATATGTTAGCAAATAATTTTAAGTGGGCAAAAATTCATGATTTTATGAGCTATGACCCATGATTTTTGACCGTTTTTAATGGTCTCAATCCATTCACATATAATTTTGTGGGGACCAAAACTAACAATTTCATGAGCTATAACCCATGACTTTTTGCTATTTTTAGTCATTTTCCTCTATTGACGTGTAATTTCTCAAAGCCCAAAACTTATGATTTCTTAAGCTATAACCCACAATTTCTGGCTTTTTTAGTGGTTTCAGCCAATTGGCAAATATTTTTGAGAAAGCGAAATTCAAATCTTCATTCGCTACAACATAGAATTTTTGATCATTTTCAATGGTTTCGACCATTTGGCAAATAATTTTGTGAAGTCCAAAATTCACGGCTTAATGACCTATAACTCACGATTTTTAATCATTTATAGTCATTTGCTAAATAATTCTCTGCGGGTCAAAATTGCATTTAAAAGTTAAGATGAGTAGAATAGAACGTGAGAAACGGACCAAGAGCTTTAACAGCCTACTAATTAAATTAATGAAAATTGTAAAAACGTTTTGATGAACAATGATGTGCAACGCACATATTTTGATGATAATACCCCAACATACACTTTATTCTAGCTAGCATCCAACAAGACAGTTTCACTGGTACGATTATTACATGGCAAATACACATGATGTATAAGGTTTCATCATTAACATGCAACTACATTCTTTGAGGCTTGGCAATCAACCAAAGTTCGGACTTCCTTCCAACTGTTATTCCAAAAAATTCACTCATATCTAGATCTTCAGGCCTCATCGCATCAGGAAGCTCCCAATCAAAGTAAAAGAGGAGGTTTGCAAGGGCAAGCTCCACACTGACCATCCCGAAAGTCACTCCAGGACATACTCTTCTTCCGCCACCAAATGGTATGTATTCGAAGCTACCGCCGGCGAAATCAACAGAACGGCCATCAAATCTCTCTGGCCTAAAGCTTTCTTCATCTTCCCAATACCTAGGATCTCTCCCTATCGCCCATGCATTCACTAAGACTCTACTACCCGCGGGGATATAATATCCCATCACGTTGCAGGATTCATTGCATACTCTTGGTAGAAGTAGTGGAACCGGTGGATGCAACCTTAGAGTTTCTTTAATGACTAGCTTCATATAGTGTAGGGATCTCAAGTCTTCGTCTTCGATCGTTTCTTTGTCTTTTAGAATATTTCGTAATTCTGATTGCACCTTTTTCATTACCTCTGGGTGCCTCATGAGCTCTGCCATCGCCCATACCAAGGTAGTGGTTGTAGTTGAAGTTCCTCCATTAAACATATCCTTAGACAAAAATAAATAAATACATAAATGAATAAAAATTCATATTCGTTATGAGAGCAAGACGAGTAATTATTCTCGGTTCCTCCTATGAAAAAAAGGCTCAAAACACCTGCTTGAACACACCATGAACTTGTGATTTCTCTCATCACATACAAGCACCACTGAAATATATTGCATGATTAATAAATTGAAAAAAGTAAAAAATGATGTAGTATGAGAAGTAGGTGCTTCTGAAATGAATAAGATGTCGAAAATTTATATGTGCGCACCTTCCTTCCTAAAGGAATTGTTGGCGCCTGTGGTTAAATCTGGAAGAATACATATATATAACAGCAAAAACTGAACAGAAAACTGAAGTTTAGTAATTTAAAATTTTTCAACTCAGCTGCTGTGCGTTTGTAAAACGTTGTGCTTAAAGCATTATTTGGTCTACTCCGGTGCAATGATCTCAATGCCAAATTGCTTCCAAGAACAACAGTCCAGTACTCTGGTGTGCACCGACCCAGTACTGTCAAGATCTCATCGATCTATAAGGCAAAGATCTCCTTGATCTATCAGGCAAAGATCTCCTCGATCTATAAGCCAAAGATCTCATCGATCTATCAAGCAAAGATCTCCTCGATCTATAAGACCTTCTCGGTCTAGGCACTATTTCTACGAATACTAGCTATTCTACAACATATATATTGTAGGCGTCTAAAAATGCCTATAGGTATCCACGCACAGCTCGAGACAGAGAGAAGGTGATGAACGCCACTATCTAAGTCTAAGAGGATTATCCGACGCCGATGAACACATGAAGCGAAACGGCGAACCGAATAGCCTATACACTCATCGGCCACCTCCAAGTGGCCCGTGTACTCACCAGCCACCAAATCGGCGAACCAAGTGGCCCGCACACTCATCGGCCAGCCGTCAAGCTATCCATGCTTCGCGAAACGAATCGGGAAAGCGTACAAGTCAACGAAACGACGAAATACGCGTAACGACGAGACAAGTCAAAACCCGAAAAACAGATAAAGCCCTGGCGACCGAATCGTGCCAAAGCCGACTCTGTCAGACCAGTGGCTCGGCCAAGGCCGAGCCACCATTTGGTTTGCCCGGCTAGGGCGGAGCCACGGGTGACTGTTCGGCCAAAAGTTAATTTTTTCGGTTCTTTTATGGATTATTTCGGATTTGGGAGTTCCAACTGCTCTGATATTATTGTTAGACAGTCTCTAAGTAAAGATAGAGGGAATCCCTCATTTTGATCCAAGAAAACCACCAACCAAGCCTATAAATAGAGGCTCAGGTGTTCATTTTTAGGAAGGAGATCAAGAGGGCGAAGCGCTGCCGAATTGAAGAGTGGAGCCACGAATTTACAGCAAGGGTTAGCAGATCTTGGCGATCTCCTACGCATAAAGAGTGGAGTTCGAGAGATCTGAGACCCGTCCCCTATTCCTCCGGATTTAAGCTTGGTCTTAAATCCCGAGAAGAGCCATGATTTTGCTTAGTCAAAATCACCGCTACTGCAATTACTTCCTTCGTGAAGTGAGAGCATTGATTATCCAACTTCTACTAACCGGATCTGATCCGCGACGGTCCATGGATATTAACATCCCCGGCACAGGTAAAGATCCCACGCAAGCAGTGGGTGATAAACGTCCGTTGCGCTGTTTGACAAGAGTTGTAATCTTTATTTTCATTGTATAAAGGAGATCTTATAAAAAGATCGACTTTCTTTCTTTTTGAACTTATTGTAATGGCTAAAATTGTAATGAGTTCGTCACCAATGAAAATATCAACTTTTGACCCAAACAAGCTGGCGACCACAGTGGGAGCCAACAGCTTCGCTGCCGAAGCTGTCGTGCCGCAGCCACGGATCCAGATCCCGGTTTACGAAGAGGTCGAGTACGAGTTCGACCAACTAAAATTCGAGGAGTATCTGTTGCCCTCCTCCTCCAGATCCTCCACCCCTCACAAGCATAGGAAGATCAAGGTCCCCGTTGCCGCTGCAACCCCGCCTTGTAATGCCCCTCTGGCCTCCAATGAGCCCGGATCTACAGATCTGGACATTTCCTCCACCAAGGAGTTAATTGCTGAAAGCGTGTCAACCCTATCAAAGAGGGCACGCCAAAGACAGCGCCAACGACTTGTGCGTCGACTCGGTAAGGCTTTGGAGCCGATTGACGGGATTCACTACGAAGCGGATCTGAAGTCCAGAAGGTGCAAACCCCTTCAACAGCAAATGAATGGCGTATCCTCCAAGCCAACAGCGAATGAATGGATCCAAGTCAAACGGACCCGCTCAACCCTCGAGGAGCGCATTCAGAAGCATCATGCCTTGATTGCACACGCACGGATCCTCGTGCGAGAAGCGCAGAAGTTGAAGCAGAAAGAAGTGGTCAAGAAGCCACCAAGATCACGCTGAGTCTCGAAGCCAAAGTCCAAACCGGCATTAAAAACAACCCAAACGGTGCCCGAAGACGTCGGAGAAACCAGAAGACTAATTGGTGGCTCGTCCAAATTCAAACCATCAAATGGTAGCTCGGCCAAGTTCAAACCACAAAATGGTGGCTCGGCCAAGTTCAAACCACCAAATGGTGGCTCGGCCAAGTTCAAACCACCAAATGGTGGCTCGGCCAAAGTCAAACCACCAAATAGTGGTTCGGCCAAAGTCAAACCATCAAATGGTGGCTCGGCCAAAGTCAAACCACCAAATGGTGGTTTGAGCAAAACTCGAACTGGTTCGATCCGTTTCACTGCTGATTCACTTCCTACAGTCCCGTCCGAGTTTCCAACGGCCCCTATTCCTGTCCCGATGAATTCTACACTTCTGGTGATACCTCACGACCACAGAGACTTATCCTATTTTAAGATGAGGATGACGGATCGCCTGGGTCCTTTGCACGAGGATCGAGGAAATGTTCCGATCAAAGAACGCTTGGGTCTGGTGACTGAACCCCGAGCAGCCATTCGAGCTGGGGGTCGCACATGCCCTCGTAACAAATCAGGACCTTTGTATAATGAGAAAACCCCTGCACTTGACCGCCTCGGACGACAAATTGAAGTCCAAGAACCCGTCAAGAGTTCGCGTCCCCAAAAGCGCCGCTCTAAACGCGTGACTCTTGAGGACGTAAACAAGGCATCGAGTCCTCAGTAGGAAACGTATTCGTCAGACGATGACGTTATACCTGATGAGTCATGCCAACACACGATAGGTTGCTCCGGTCTTCAGACCGATGAGTTGTACTATCGGGCTAGGGGTACGAACAGATCTCGAAAGAGAAGTACCCGAGAAACGGACTCTCATTGTCCGTGCACAAACATTATCAGGGTAGTATTATCAGCGTGTAGCTGCCCCAAGACCGCTTCGCAGAGGATCTCGGTATTTGAGAGTATCTCTAACGGAGCGACTAAGTCCAAGCCAAGACGTTTCCACAAGAAACGATTGGCCGTTCAAGGTGACGAACTTTCGGAAGTCACAATAAATATGGCTGATAAGGAAAAATCGATTCGACCTTCTAGCTCTGACCCGCTTGTATCGCATCGTCTAACCCAGTTACGATCAGGAACTATTAGACAAAGGGACTATCAGAGAATGCAGAGAGGGTTATCCCCGGATGATGAAGTATCGGATGCTAACTCGGCCATCGCTTCTGATAATACGGTATCCAGTCCGGGACAATCCCGCGAAGTGTTTATGATTAACACCGAGGAAGTAGCCAAAATGGTTGAGGATGCCTTGGCCAAGCAGAAAGAGGCATTCAAGATCGAAATAGAAATGGCTATGCTACGAATGAGGGAAGAGCATGACCAATAAATTCGGGCTCTGTCCAATCAGTTCGGTGAATCCAGTCGTCGCAACATTGCTGACCAAGCAGGTAGCGATTCAGATGCGGATGAACGTCTCAATGTTGAGAACCCTCCCGTTGATTAGAACACTAGGGGTGGTCCCACTGAAGATAATAATACCGGGGGTGGTCCCGGCAATGATGACAACACTGGGGGTTGCCCCGTTGTTCCTCTCACAAATCGTCCGAAGCATGATATAGACGAGGACGAAAAGATAAAGGATCTCGAGAAAAAATCAACGCTCTGATGTCTGATTCAGAGGTAAAGAAGACCGGGATCCCATGTCCTTACCCAAGAGAGTGGGATTCGATCCCGTATCCGGCGAAGTTCAACCTGATCAACTTCACACCGTTCGATGGGAAGGGTTCGCCCACTCAGCATTTGATCTACTTCAAGTCCCACTTGGGCATGATCTCCGGTAATGAAGCCTTGATGGTTCGGTCATTCGTTGGCACTCTTCGCGGGCCCGCCTTCGATTGGTACAGCCGTCTTAAGTCTGGAAGCATCAACAGCTGGGACAACCTAGAGAACCCATTTCTCGCTCATTTCTTTGACGATGATGCTGAGGTGTCAATCAGGATGCTCTTCGATGAGAAGCAAGAAGATGACGAGACAGTCGATGACTTCGTCAAGCGTTTTCGGAATAAGGCGATGAACTGCCGAGATCCGATCACAGAGGACTTCATCCTCCAAACCTGCCACAACAACCTCTCTTTGGACGTGCTAGAAGTTATGGGAGTAGCACCGTTCACAACTGGAAAGAGTTGAAGGTGCGTGGAGAGCGGGCCGAACGCTTCCTCCGAAGGAAGAAGGCCGAGAGGAGCCAACCGACGGCTAATCCTCCGAACTCGAACTTCACCTCCTGTGGTAAGAGCAAGGCACTTGCAGCGGCTGTTGGTACTAATCAAACGTCACAACAACAATTTCGAAGGCAGCAAAAGACTTCAGACCCGAGACTCCAAAAAGAGTATTCCTTCAAGGATGAAGACGTTCCAGCCATCTTCGAATCCCTCCTTGAAAACAACAAGATCAAGCTACCACCTATCGCAAATCAGGAGGAAGCTGAAAATACTACGGATCCAAAGTACTGTGCGTACCACAGGAGGGTCCTTCATCCCACCAAGGATTGCTTTGTTCTTAAGAATATCATCCAAACCGTGATTGAAGCCGGCATTATATCGCTCAGTTAAGTCGAATGAACACTCCGACAAGTATAAGAGTATAAACTGCTCCTTTTAATACTCCAATAGGTATATGAGTCTAAACTGTTTCCCACTCTTAATGGGAAGTTCCTAGAGAATCATATATTCTTAAGGATAACCCGAACATACGATTGAGGATAACGTACTCCTCGTTACACCCAGTTTTGCAAAGAAAGCTGGGGGTGGATAATTTATATAACGGGAAGTTCCCGGAAGAATGTTAAACGTAATATTCTTAGGGATAACCCGATCAATATGAACAAAGTGATAAACACTAAACTCCTATTATGATTTCCGAACACTCTTTTGCTGAGATGAGGTCCGATCACTTCATTGGATCAATTTTCCCTCACAAAACTCTTATTGGTGTTTGATGACTCACAGTCTCCCACCACAAAATCCCCCACCGATCAGACTAATTGATGGTGGGACCACCAAAATTCTTTCCTGTTTAATCCATTCAAACTTCCGCTATGTTCGTGCACTCAACACTTTCATGGTTAGAGTCCGGATATAATGCTTAGAATTTTGATCTGTTAATCCTTGACGAATTGTCAAGCCCCTTCGTGTTAAGTCCTTATCACTTAACACCAAGAACCCCTACTGAGTGATTTGTACAAGTCAATACTCCCACTCTCGCTGTCCACTTGGTCAAGCCTTCCTACAGTTAGGACCACAGTCAAAATCCCCTCCCGATTCCTTTAATGAACGAGAGGTCCACAAATCGAGTGATCAAACCTATAAAAGTTAGGGTCATCTCACACTCTCACTTTCATTCGGTCAAACCTTTCTACAGTTAGGATCAAACCTATAAAAGTTAGGGTCATCTCACACTCTCACTTTCATTCGGTCAAACCTTTCTACAGTTAGGGCCACAACCAAAATCTCCTCTCGATTCCTCAAACTCCCGTTTGGTCAAACCTTCCTACAGTTAGGGCCAAAACCACAATTCATTCTCGATAAACGAGGAACCCACCTTTAGTTCGATAATCAAACCTTCCGACAGTTAGGGTTATCCGAATCTTTTTGATTCTCAGAGTGGAGATCCCACTCTTAGTTTCGCCTTCCCGGATTCTTAAAGTGGAGATCCCACTTGGAGTTTCCTTTTTCAACTGGAGATAGAATATAAAATTCTTCCTCTTCAGCTTTGGAAAAAGAGAATATAAAATTCTTCCTCTCCCACATCGGGTTCGTCTTTGCCCCAAGAAGAAGACATCATTTTTTCAACTCCTAAAATACGTGCTTCACACGTACGGGGAATTTTATCCCGAATCCTGAGTAGGGATAAGTCAACGTCTAACACGCGTTACCGGTTTAGTCTTTCACCGATTGAAAAAGACACCAGAATCCAGTCTGGGGTATTTTATCCTGAAGCCTAAGTAGTGATAAGTCAACGCCTAACCCGCGTTGTTGGGTGGTTCGTTCCCATAAAAATGACCAAGTCTACGTATTCAGTATCATAGCAACAGAAATCCATGCCTTTTATGCATGAGGGATTTTATCCCGAATCCTGAGTAGGGATAAGTCAACACCTAACACGCGTTGCCGGTTTAGTCTTTTACCGATTAAAAAAGACATCAGAATCCAGTCTGGGGTATTTATCCCGAAGCCTAAGTAGGGATAAGTCAACGTCTAACCCGCGTTGCTGGGTGGTTCGTTCCCGTAAAAACGACCAAGTCTACGTATTTAGCATCATAGCAATAAAAATCCATGCCTTTTATGTATGGAGAATTTTATCCCGAAGCCTAAGTAGGGATAAGTCAACGCCTAACACGCGTTGCCGGTTAGTTCTTAACTGTAAAAAGAACAAAAGCCCACATATTCAATATTGTGACAGGTTGTTATTCATAACGCCAAAATCCGTGCGTCACACGTACGGGGAATTTTATTCCGAAGCCTAAGTAGGGATAAGTCAGCGCCTAACATGCGCCGGGTAGTCTATTCCCGTAAGAAAGATGAAATCTACGTATTCAATATCGTAGCACTAAGAGAGTTAACTCTCTTAGCATAACGTCACATGCGGAACGGACTTAAACAATCCGCATGCAAGCCCGATTCAAACGGTAATCGGTAAAGGCACGTCAAATCCGTTGAAGGCTGAGGGTTTGCCAAAAATCCTAAGTCTACGTCTGATACATGTTGTTGTTTAGTCTTTTCACAGGAGAAAGATAAAGTCTACGTATTCAATATCGTAGCACTAAAAGAGTTAACTCTTTTAGCATAACGTTACATGCAGAACAGACTTAAACAATCCGCATGCTAGCCCAACTCAAACGGTAGTCGGTAAAGGCTTATCAAACCCGTTGATGGCTGAGAATTTGCCAAAAATTCTATAAATGTGAGTCATTGGCGTATCAGCTTCATTAGTTGGTCTCGTGACTTGAGCATGCAACAAATTTGGAATAAGATCCACACGTGCAGATGAAACAACTTTAATAGTTGGTCCTACAGCCTAAAATTTGGGATCGCCACGCTCCAATGCCCTAAGAGCTTAAACTGTGTATACTCCAGCAAACGTATGAGTATAAACCGTATTAACACCAATCAACGCGTTGCGATGAAAGTCAACGCCAATCAATACAAAACCCTAAGGCCAACGCCGAGCAACGCGTAGCCCTAGGTCAATGCCGGTCAACGCGTTACGACAAAGATAATCAGTTCAAAGTCAACTCAATGACACGAGCCAAAACTAACTCACCAATTCCGATTCAAGACTTCGACAACGGTCAAACGATAAACGCAGCACCGAAAGAACTTCATCTATTCGACAAAGCATTGGATAGACTGAAGGCTGAGGAAGTCAAGAATTGAAACAGTTCACAGGTCCTTTGACACCGACTAAAGGCGGGGGACTATCATATCCAAAGCATTCCAGACTCCTCCATAAAAGAATGAGTCTGAAATACTTTGGAGGGGGTATCTGTAGGCGTCTAAAAATGCCTATAGGTATCCACGCACAGCTCGAGACAGAGAGAAGGTGATGAACGCCACTATCTAAGTCTAAGAGGATTATCCGATGCCGATGAACACATGAAGCGAAACGGCGAACCGAATAGCCTATACACTCATCGGCCACCTCCAAGTGGCCCGTGTACTCACCAGCCACCAAATCGGCAAACCAAGTGGCCTGCGTGCTAATCAGCCACCTCCAAGTGGCCCGTGTACTCACAAGCCACCAAATCGACGAACCAAGTGGCCTGCGTGCTAATCGGCCACCTCCAATTGGCCTGTGTACTTACCAGCCATCAAATCGGCAAACCAAGTGGCCCGCACACTTATCGGCCACCGTCAAGCTATCCATGCGTTCGCGAAATGAATCGGGAAAGCGTACAAGTCAACGAAACGACGAAATACGCGTAACGACGGGACAAGTCAAAACCCGGAAAATAGATAAAGCCCCTGGCGACCGAATCGCGCCAAAGCGACTCGGTCAGACCAGTGGCTCGGCCACGGGCCGGGGCCGAGCCACCAAATGGTGGTTCGGCCAGGCCGAGCCACGGGTGACTGTTCGGCCAAAAGTTGGTTTTTTCAGTTCTTTTATGGATTCTTTCGGATTTGGGAGTTCCAACTGCTCTGATATTATTGTTAGACAGTCTCTAACTAAAGATAGAGGGAATCCCTCATTTTGATCCAAGAAAACCGCTAACCAAGCCTATAAATAGAGGCTCCGGGTGCCAAATTGGAGAGTGGAGCCACGAATTTACAGCAATGGTTAGCAGATCTTGGCGATCTCCTGCGCATAAAGAGTGGAGTTCGAGAGATCTGAGACCCGTCCCCTATTCCTCCGGATTTAAGCTTGGTCTTAAATCCCGAGAAGAGCCGTGATTTTGCTTAGTCAAAATCACCGCTACTGTAATTACTTCCTTCGTGAAGTGAGAGCATTGATTATCCAACTTCTGCTAACCAGATCTGATCCGTGGCGGTCCACGGATATTAACATCCCCGGCACATGCAAAGATCCCACGCAAGCAGCGGGTGATAAACGTCCGTTGCGCTGTTTGACAAGAGTTGTAATCTTTATTTTCATTGTATAAAGGAGATCTTATAAAAAGATCGACTTTCTTTCTTTTTGAACTTATTGTAATGACTAAAATTGTAATGAGTTCGTCACCAATGAAAATATCAACTTTTGACCCAAACATATATCTGTATATATTGATTGTTGTTTTTGGAATGAATTTTTCTTAAGGATTTGGAGTCTATTTATAGTGTTTAGAAAAACACTATGCATTAATAAAATAATATATTTTACTATATATGTATGTGGGCCCTCTGTCCAAATTTTTCTTCGGTGGGGCCCACCACTTTTGAAAAAGAAAAAAAACATGGGCGGTTGTAGCAGCCCATGTGAGGTTTGATGAAAAAAATATCCAACAATCCCCCATAATTTTTTTAAAACTAGTGTCGTGTAACAGTGTCGTCGTTTCAATCGTTGTGCATAAGGAAGATATCGCAAGGACTTGAATCCCCTTTAGATCAACTGAATAAAAGATAGATGCATGATATCGCAGAGACTTGAACTAGCACATGTCTAAAAATTCAGCGATCACACAAGATCAAACTTATCTGTGGTGGTTTTCACTTTGAACCACACTTGCCTTTGCCTTTGCCTTTGCACATTTATAGCCATGTGCATGTCCTGGTTTCTACTAGAGCTCTAGGTATCTTTCCATAAGACAACATAGGAGACGGCCAAATCTCCACCCATGCATAGGTGAGTTCTTTAGGCATGTTTCCTATCAAACATCCCGCATCCGAAATGCTTTGAACTCATTAAGGCTTAAAAGTCATCATCTCTCATGATAGGATTCTAGGTGAGTGCTTTAGGTGTGTTTCTTATCTAACACTCCACATCCAAAATGCTTTGGACTCGTTAAGGCTTAACAGCCATCCCATTTACATGATAGGATCCTAGGTGAAAAGATCAAAGTTTTACCTGGTTAGTTCAGCCAGGTAAGGATAGTACTAGAGGGAGATCAAAGATCAATTAAGTACCTCGTTCCTTACAGAGCGAGTTACGCAACCCCCAAACATTGTCTTAGACACCGACTAATCCAAAAAAAACTTGAACCCTTTCACTTGTAAATCTTACTCAACTTTTGAACCATTTATCTCTTTATTAGTAGCATAAGCTTTAAACTAATATCTAGATGTAAATGGTAAGTATTTGTAAGACTCACCAAACTTTATAAATCTTACTTGACTTTTGAACCAAATATATTATCATTAGTAGCATAAGCTTTGAACTAAAAACTTGATAGAAATGGTAAGTATTTGTAAGACTTACAAAACTTTGAGACCTATTCCAATAGACGTTCTTTTGACTATGTTCTTTTTCAGACCATTAGTCAAAGGATTAGCCACATTCTCTGATGATCAGACGTCAATCACAGAGATGACTCCTTGACAGATGAGCTCTCTCAAATAACCATGCTTCAGACGAATGGTCCGTTTCTTTCCATTAAACATCGAGTTTGCTGCCACAGCACTCGCCGCTTGATTATCACAATAGATAGTAATTGCGCCTTGCAATTCTGTCAATGGAAGGTCTCGGAAAAAACAACTGAGCTATTCAGCTTCATCTCCTACTGCACAGAGACGGCAGCTCCACCCATAGTGAAGACAAAACCTCCAGTAGACCTGCACTCATAATAGACCCAGACCTGTAGTTCCTTTCAAGTATCTCATCAATCTTTGGACAGTATCTCAATGAAGCTTTCCGGGATTACTTGTGAACCTACTAAGTATTCCTACAGCGAATGCTATATCTGGTCTTGTGCAGCTCATCGCGTACATAAGACTCCCAATGATGATCATATCATCCACATAGAGGCAGATGACCATCACCTTTCTTCAGCGACATGATGTATAGGCACTTGTCAGATTCATTGACTTGATACCTATTGTTGTGAACAACCCCTATCGAACTTCTCATGCTAGAGTTTTGGTGCCTGCTTAAGTCCATATAAAGACTTAACAAGTTTACAAACCTTACCAGCTAGAGTATCAAGTCCTTCTGGTTTCTCCACGTAGATCTCTTCTGTAAGATCTCCATTGAGAAAGGCAGTCTTCACATCCATCTGATGTATGACAAACCTTTTAATCGCCGCCCATGCGATAAACACTCTGACGATAGTGATCCTGCAAACTGGTGTATAGATATCAAAGAAATCTATACCTTCTTTCTGAGAGAATCATTTTGCTACCAGTCTTGCTTTGTACTTTTTAATAGTACCATCAGGACGGAGCTTCTTCTTGAAGATACACTTGCAACTAATAGGCCTTGCACCTTCAGGTACATCCACTAGATCCCAAGTATGATTTTGGATCAATGAATCCATCTCATCATCTATAACTTCTTTCCACAGAAGAACGTCTGTTGACTACATTGCTTTTTGAAAAGTCTGTGGGTCTCCTTCCACATTATAGGTGATGAAGTCATCTCCAAAATCTTTCTGTTACCTGATACGCTTAGAAGATGGTTCAGTAACTCCTTTATCATTGATATTTTTAGTTTTTTTCCGAACTGTCTCCTCTGGTGCATCTGACGTACTAGCATTCTTTGCTATATCTTTGAGCAATAAGCCTTTATCATTGATAAACTTATCCTCAAAGAATTCTGCAACTCGAGCTTCAATGATGGAGTTGGTTCTAAGGTCCAGGAACCTGTAAGCATTGCTATCTTTAGTGAAGCCAAGAAACATATATTTGTTAGCCTTTGGTCCGAGCTTAGGTCTTCTGATATCTGGAATTCGAACATATACGAGACACCCTTATACTTTGAGATTATCCAAAGAGTCTGGATATCCCAACCATAACTGATAAGGAGTACTATCAGTTTTGGAGTAGGGTACTCTGTTTAGAATCCAGTTTGCCATCAGCAATGCCTCTCCCTAATAGCAGGTAGGAAGACCAGATGTGATTAGCATCGAATTCACCATCTCGGTCAATGTGTGGTTCTTTCTTTCTGCAATCCTATTAGTTTGCGAAGAATACGAAGCAGTAGTTTCAGCAATGATTCCATGCTCCTTGAAGTATGCTTTCGACTTCTTAGATCGGTACTCTCCTCCTCTGTCGCTCCTGAGTTTTTTACCTGCAGTCCAAGCTGCTTCTCCACTCGAGTCCGAAACTCGACAAACTTACTGAAGACTTCATCTTTAGATTTTAACAGGTAAATGTGGCAGAAGAGAGAATGATCGTCGATGAATGTGATAAAGTACTTCTTGCCGCCATGAGTGACGAAGCTCTTGAACTCACAAGTATCTAAATGAATCAGATCCAACAGGTTGGTGCTGCTCGTGACACTTGAAAATGGCTTCCTCGTCAGCTTTGCTTGAGCGCAAACTTCACACTTCTCAGGTTTGTTACCCCCATATTTTGGAAGTAATCCTAATTTCTCCATGCTAGACACTTTTCTATAATTTACATGTCCTAGCCTATTATGCTATAATGTAGTGGTGTAAGCAGAATATGATACTTTATTTATAACCAAGTTGGGTGCAATAGTACTGATTTTATACATGCCATCAGTACGATATGCATTGCCAAAATATATTTTCTTAAAGGATAATACAGCCTTACCTCCTTGGAAATCCAACCTCATACCTGCATCACATAGCAGGCTTCCAGAGACTAAGTTTTTGGCAATTGAGGAAACATGTTTCACATTCTTTAATGTGAGAGTCTTCCCTGAAGAGAGAGTCAGCACCACAGCCCCAGTTCTAAGAACAGGAACCACAAAACGATCAACCATTGATACATTCTCTTTGGTAGCAACATAAGAAGAGAATAGATCTCTGTTGGAGCAGACATGACAAGTAGCATCTGTATCTAACCACCAACCAGAGATGTTATTTGGGTTGTTACCTGAAGGAGCATAACCACACAATCATCAACTTGATTGATATTGTGTGTAGTTTATTTCTTTGGTGCTTTGCAGTCCTTGGCAAAATGTTCTTGTTTCCCACAATTGAACCATTTGCCGCTCTTATTGAACTCCTTCTTCTGAAAGTTCCGGTTATTTGGATTCTGGTTCTTCCTTTTGTTAAAGAACTTCTTCTTCATGTTGAAAGATGAATTATTACCCTTTTCAGAGTTAGCAGCCACCATGTTAGCAGATACCTTCTGCTTAGCAAGAAGCTTAGTCTTCGTGCGAGTCCAAGTCTCGTCCTCGACCCGAATGAACCTCTTCAAACAAGACAAAGTCACCTGTCTTTTCCTTCTTCGAATATCAGTAAAGAATGATATTCAAGATGGAGGAAGCTTGTTGATAATTGCACCAGAGATGAAGGTTTGACAAAGACTGATCTTTTTATCCTTCAACTTCATAACAAGCTTTTCAAGCTCTTTAACTTGAGGCAAAACCTCAATGTCAACTTCAAACTTCAAGTCCAGAAACTTGTAAATGAGGTGAGATTTGGACAGCTTCTCCTCATCCTTGTACTGGTTCTCCAGAGCATTCCAAATTTCCTTTACAGAAGGCTTGTTGATATAAGCATCTGCCAAATGATCGGCCAGGAAGTTAAGAAAACTCCTGCAGAAGTGATCATCTCTAGCCCAAGAGGTTTCAGATTCAGAATCTTCTTCAGAGTCAGGTTTCTCCTCAGAAACCACATATCGGGGGTTATTGGTTGGGATATTTTGGGGGATAATGAGATAATTTTGGGGATTCTATTTCATAGTGTTATTCATTGGGATAATGGAACAAGGATAATACATTTTTGTGTTATTGGTTTTTTGGAATACTAGTGAGATAATTACACCACTTGGGATAAAATTACCCCACTCATATACAAATTTTTTGTCCCAATAGTAATAGTTTACCCCATCCTCCATATTAGAACAATGTTGTTCCATTTTGAAGGCAATTGGGATAATTTTAAAATATTTTTGTATTACTTCAATTATATTATAAATATATGACATGATATATAAAATATAACATATATTAATATTTTAATAACATAATTTAATAACATATATTAATAATATTATATAATAGTAATTATAGTATAACGTATTTATTATAATATTATATAATATTGTAATAACATATATTAATAATATTATATAATAACATATATTAATATTTTAATAACATATATTATTAATATTATGTAATAGATTATTATATAATATTAATTAGTAATTATAATATAATGTATTTATTATAATATTATATAATATTTTAGTAACATATATTAATATATTAATAACATATATTAATAATATTATATAATAACATACATTAATATTTTAATAATATATTAACTATAACATGATACCTTTTAATATATATATTATTATAATTATTATTTTAATATATATTATTATAATTATTATGTTATATAAATAAAATAATGTATTATATTAAATATTATATTATTAAATATTATATTAAATATATTGATATTGTATTATATTAATTATTATATATAGTATAGCATGCTAATATAATATAATATAATAATTAATAATAGTAATTTATAAGTATAGTAGAATATATTATATTTTAATATAAAGTACAATAATATTTATATTATAATAATATACTAAATAATATACTAAACCAATTGGATAAGTTAATTTAGAAGTAATTAATAGATAAAATTATATTTTAATAAGGTGCCACATCATCAATTATCTCACATGAATTGTCAAATCAAAGGCTCAAATTATCCCATTATCCCACTTTATCTCACTTTACGACACTCAAAATATCCCAAAGGGGTAAAATTATTCCATTGGAATAATTTTTCCACTTGGCCCTAATTTGTCCCAAGCAATAACCCCCCCTATAATATATTTTTAGGCGTTGTATCTCAAAGATTACTTTCCGACGCTATGCATTGAAGTTGGAACCGTCAAAGTTCTCTAACTTAAGACAATCCATTCCAAGAGTCATCGCAGGATCCATGGTAGATCAAAATAATGCTTTAAGATTGGTGGCGCTTGTGGTTAAATCTGGAATAATACAGATATATAAAAGTAAAAACTGAAAAGAAAACCGAAGTGTAGTAATTTAAAAATTTTCAACTCAGCTGTTGCGCGTTTGTAAAACGCTGTGTTTAAAGCATTATTTGGCCTACTCCGGTGCAAGGATCCCAATGCCAAATTGCTTCCAAGAACAGCAGCCCAGTATTCTGGTGTGCACCGACCCAGTACTGTCAAGATCTCCTTGATCTATAAGGCAAAGATCTACTCGATCTATCAGGTAAAGATCTCCTCGATCTATAAGACAAAGATCTCCTCAATCTACCAGACAAAGATCTCCTCGATCTATAAGACCTTCTCGGTCTAGGCACTGTTCCTACGAGAACTAGCTATTCTACAACATATATATCTGTATATATTGATTGTTGTTTTTGGAATGAATTTTTCTTAAGGATTTGGAGTCTATTTATAACGTTTGGGAAAATACTATGCATTAATAAAATAATATATTTTACTATGCATGTGGGCCCCACGTCCAAATTTTACTTTGGCGGGGCCCACCACTTTTGAAAAAGAAAAAAAACATGGGCAGCTGCAGCAGTCCATGTGAGGTTTGATAAAAAAAATATCCAACAGGAATTAATTAAGATGAATGATGAACTTAAATCGACAGTTCGACCTTTTGTCTCAGATTGTTGAAAATTCATGCGTAAGTTTGCTCCCACAAGTTATCCTTAATGAATTTAGTTAGAAATTTATGGATGACTAATAAACTTTGTCAAATAGTTATCTATTACGTAAAGCATACTCACTAGGATCACAGCTTTGATATTGGTCTTTGTGAGAGGTAGTTCAAGGTCGCCCTTCTCTTGAATTGACAAAAGAACATCTATCAGATCCTCTTCCAACTTCTCAGCTTCTTTGACAGCACCATTAGCTTTCCTCTTAGCCAAGTGCTCCTCAATTATCTGATTGAGAATCTCATCGCCCTCCCCATGACTCTTCTTCAACTGTGAACTTATCCCAGTTAATGCACTCATAAACCCCAAAGATGGATACATGTCTGCAAGGTCAAACCCAGAAGCCAGTTTCTCGAGTTTCTTCAACACGCGCATCAACCTCTTCCCATGATTAGTCTTTGAACCTAGGGCCGTCCTTGAGATGATGGCATCGGTTAACGACGCAATCCTTTCGCTGAGGTTAATAACTGCTGAATGATCAGCACTCGCTGCAGAGATGCTCTTAACCATATTTGAAATCTCTTCTTCCCTTATCCCAAATGAAGCCTTGACTCGGCGAGCGCTAAGGAGTTCAAGAATGCAAATCTTTCTAAGCTGACGCCAGTAGCTTCCGTAGGGAGAAAAACCGATATCCGTATTGTTATAGAGCATGACAGTCGACGCGACGAGTTGAGGACGAGAGCAGAAGTTTAGATCGTGGGCCTTCATGATCTCTCCGGCGGCTTCAGCTGAAGAGACGATGACCTGGTTGATCTCCCCAAGCCTAAGAAGCATAAGATCGCGATCATGTTTGATGGCAAGATCTCGAAGGACGCGATGAGGCAGCCCACCTAATAACTGGTGTATATTACCAATTAACGGGAGCTTCCATGGGCCTGGTGGGAGTTTTTTGCTCCCTTCAGGCTTTGAGCCTGCGACTCCCTTGATCAGAATGAAGAGGAGGGGTGGTAAAAGGAGGAGCGCAGCGGTTAAGGCAAGGGAAGGATACTGGATCTCCATGACTGGAGTTGCTTGAAGCCAGGGGTTGACAAATGAAATGAGCATGTACAAGCTAGTATATAAATTTCAGACATGACTTGAGCCTGATGCTTACAATATATAATTGGGAAAATTTTCAAAATAGACCGATTTTGCTAAATATTTAGCAAAATTGATCATTTTGCTAAATATTTAGCAAAATCGACCTCTTTTTGACCAACAGGCCAAAAAGTGGTCGATTTTAAAAAACGCCTAGTTGAAAACATACGGGACTCACTAGTAGAAAAACGACCAATTTAGATAGAACAATCTGGATGGAAAAAATTTCCATCTAGGTTGAATCAAACTAGACGGAAATTTTCCGTCTAGGTTGATCCGTCTAGTTTGGGTCAAACTAGACGGAAAATTCTGTCTAGTTTGTCAAACGAGACGGAAAAGTCAACCTAGACGGAATTTCCGTCTAGGTTGCACGGTCAACCTAGACGGAAATTCCGTCTAGGTTGCCTAGGGCAACTTATTTTTGCAGCCGGCCAGCCCCCCATTCTCTCATTTCCTCTCGTCTTACTCTCCCCCCCCCCTCCGACTGCCCCCCTCCTTCGGCCGCTCCCGCCGCCAGGCCATCCCCCTTACCCCTCCTGACCCCTCCCTCCGCGGCGCCGGGGGCGTGTGGGGGGTTTGGCCCCCATCCCTCCCGACCTCCCCCACCGCCCCCATCGCCAGCCCCCTCCCGACCCCCCCTCCCGACCCCCCCTTCCCCGAGCCATCCCCGCCTCCCCTCGGCAGCCCCCTTCCCCTCCCGAGCCCCCTCCCCCTCGGCAGCCTCCCCCTCCGAGCCCTCCTTCACCCTCGCCCCCTCGGCCAGCCCCCTCCCCCCTTCCCCCTCGACAGCCCTCCCGACCCCCTCCTCCCGACCCCCGCCTTCCCCCTCCCCTCTCGCGCAGCCCCCTTCCCCCCCCGAGCCCCCCTTGGCGCCCCTTCCCGACCCCACCCTCCTGCAGGCCCCCCCCGGTGTGTCCGTTGTTGAATCTGCTTAAAAGGTATGATTTTTCTACTGAGCTTTAGAAATTTGAATTTTATTATTATTTACTGTTGAATTTGGTTTAAAATCCTAATTATGATAAAAAAAATAAACGAGTTCAATTCTGAAAACCCTAACTCAACTACATGTTAATTTATTTGAACAACACTATTAATCATTATTGAGTTTTAAACACTTATAAACCCTAACACGATTAAGTTTTATTCGTGCTATAAGTAGGTGTGAATATTTAAGTTTGTGATGTGAAAATATGTGAAATAAAAAATTTAAAAAAAATAGAGTGATATATAACACATTATAATTTTTTATAATGTGTTATAATCCAATTTAGGTGAATAAAAAAATAACGTTATCCCTAGACTTCCTTCCAATAATTACATCCAATTCTTTGGACTTATAATATATGATATACGACTCAGATTTGGGCAGGAGACGAAGTTTTCTCCCGAAAATGAGCGTTTATTTTATATTATACGAAAAAATATTAGTACTGAAATTCGTAATTATTGGATCTGTCCTTCTCGGACGGGTTAGGAATATAGTAGTGCATACATCCAACTTTGTTTACTTTGTATATTTTCATTCTTGAAAGTTTTGGCAGCATGTAAGTGTATGTTGTTATGCATTTCGGGCTATTGCTGATACGCATAATAACATCCACACAGTGTACAGGGAGAACAACGGGTAGGTGCTGCCGAAATTTTCAAGAAATAAAAATATAAAAAGTATACGAAGTTGGATGTAAGCACTACTATATTCTTAATGGATAGAAGCTTTCCTATGACAGCCGCTAGATTGATGTAATTAGTTTCTACGTACGTTTATATATATTTTATGTAGATAAATATTCATATTGTTAAATGATATGTGAACATATGTTTGATGTGTGTTGAATGTACAAGAGTCATGGATGTACTAGTAGTTGTGAGATTAATCATAGTTAATAATTATATATAATTTACAAACGAGGATAATTCCTGACAAATCATGGATAGATATCCCACGGCTTTATAGATTTCATGACACGCGATACAAGGAGAGATGTGACGCCTTCATGCATTATGCTGAAATGAATCCGAGAAATTTAAGAAGTGGTGCTATGTATTGTCCTTGTTGTAGGTGTAGGAATACGAAGCTGCTGAATAGGAATGATATACGGATCCACCTAATAAAATTAGGTTTTGATGAAAATTATAAATATTGGAACTATCATGGGGAAGTTATAACTGAAGATGAGGATCCAAATGTATGTGTTGGTACGTCTGATGACCAACGGATAGATGACACAATAACGATGTTGAATGATATTTTTCCTCGACCTACAGAATATGATATCGATGATGATATCAGAGATAAAAGTGAAGATGATATCGAAGTTGAACCTGAAGAGGTAGGAGATGTTGAAAGTGTCGAAAATTTTGATGATATGCATTCCTCTGCGGAAATAAAGCGAATAATGGAGCTACTAGAAGATAGTGAAAATGACTTATATGACGGATGTACTGAGTACTCAAAATTTTTTTTTATGCTGAAACTCCTACATATTAAGACACTTAGCGGCATGTCAGATAATTATTTCGAAATGCTCATTGATTTGCTTCGGACGGTAATTCCTGGAGGAGAGAATAGCATACCCCAAACAACTTATTCGGACGGTAATTCCTGGAGGAGAGAATAGCATACCCCAAACAACTTATCAAGCTGAGAAGATTGTCTCCGCTCTGCATACCCCAAACAACTTATCAAGCTGAGAAGATTGTCTCCGCTCTGGGTCTTGATTATAATAAGATTGATACATGTCCGAATGATTGTATTTTGTACCACAAAGCCAATAAAGACCTTCAAGAGTGTCCGACACGTGGAGTTTCTAGGTGGAAGCAACGCACAAATTCTTCAACAAAGATTGCAACAGAGACAGATGTAACGTCGAAGAAAATTCCTGCCATGGTGCTTCGACATTTTCCATTGGCTCCTAGATTGCGAAGATTGTACATGAACAAAGACACAGCAAAGAACATGAGGTGGCACAAGGAAGATCGAGTAGATGATGGCAAAGTGAGACATCCTGTTGATGCTTTAGCTTGGAAGCATGTAGATAAAACTTATCCTCGTTTTGCCGAAGATTGCAGAAATGTAAGACTGGGTCTATCTAGCGATGGATTCAATCCATTTGGGGTATTGAGCTCTGGTTGGTCTACGTGGCCAGTTATATTAATGTCATATAATTTACCTCCATTGCTTTGTATGAAACAGCCGTTTATGATACTTTCATTACTGATACTTGGTAAGCACGCTCCAGGTAATGATATTGATGTCTACTTAGAGCCTCTAATTGATGAGCTGAAACAATTATGGTCTGAGGGTATTTTAGCATATGATGCTCATTTAAAAGAGTTGTTTAGATTACGTGCTATTCTATTGTGGACGATTAATGATTTTTCAGCTTATGCTAATCTGTCCGGGTACTCTACGAAGGGCAAGTGTGCTTGTCCTGTATGTGGTCCGGAATTTGAAGCTCTTCTACTACCACATAGCCGGAAGAGTTGTTATTGGTTTAAGTGTCGGTGATTGCCCTTGAGTCATAAGTACAGAAGCAAATCAAATATGTTTGATGGCACAATTGAGAAGAGAATGAAGCCGCGTCAGCTGACAGGTAATGAGATCGTAAAATTACTTGAGGGTTTTCCAAAAGTTAGGTTTGGAAAAAATCGATATTCTAAATTCAACCCGATTGGAGTAAGAGATTCCTTAAAGTCAAAAAAGTCGTTGAAGCGAAAGCGGAAGGTCCAAAAAATGCAAGTTGAGAACGTAGCCGAAAAATTACCTAGAGGATGGACTAAATTTAGTATATTCTTTCAGCTACCTTATTGGCAAAATCTTAAAATCCGACACAATTTAGATGTATTGCATATTGAGAAAAATATATGTGATAACATAGTGTCAACTCTCCTACAAGATGCAAACAAGTCGAAGGATGACCTACGGGCGCGTCAAGACCTGACTGCTTTGAATATCCGGAATGATTTACAAGCTCAAGATGTTGGTCTTAAAAAATTAAAGTTGCATCCGTCTCGTGTTACAATGTCAACTGAGCAAATGCATCGATTTTGTGAAATTCTCAAATTGGTAAAGTCGCCGGATGGTTACTCTGCTAACATATCAAATAGTGTTCAGGTGCAAGAGAGAAAACTCTTAGGTCTGAAGACCCATGATTATCACGTTCTTCTCCATCAACTACTCCCAGTTGCAGTCCGTAATAATATGGATAAAGAAGCGTCGAAGATTATTATTGAGTATTATGGATTCTTCAGAAAATTGTGCTCTAAAATCATAGATGTAGATGAATTTAAAAAGCTTGAAGCCGATGTTCGAGTTACGCTATGCAATATGAAAGTAATATTCCCTCCTTCATTTTTTACAATTATGGTCCATCTTACTCAGCATCTTGCAAGAGAGGCTAGAATCGCCGGTCCTGTAACTTATCATTGGATGTATCCGATTGAAAGGTAATTTACGTTTTTGTTACATTCATTAAATATATATGCATTTTTAAAATTACCATGCTAATGATTACCTCTTCTTATAATTTTAAGATACTTAGGCTCCATGAAACACAATGTTCGCAATCGAGCTCGTCCCGAGGGATCGATAGCTGAAGGATATGTAGCTAACGAATGCTTTGTGTTTGCCTCATGTTACATGCATAAGAAAAAAAACCACATCTTTAGTACTTGATAAGGAGAGGAATCGTGAAAAATATCCGAGATGTTTCTTAGATCAAATTCATGCATATGTGTTGGAAAACCTTGATATGTTCGAAGACTATTGAAGGTAACAAATAAAATCAGTAATATAGATACGAAGTATTCATTTTACATATAGTTTATCAATAAAAACTTATATATTGTTTATATAGGCGACATCTGGAGAAGCTTAAGAATGAAATAACCGGTAGGAATGCAGCGCATAATATTCAGAAAAGACATAAGAAAGAATTTTCTGACTGGTTCAGATTTGATGTAAGTGTTTTACAATTAATTGTTGAACATTCATGATATACCATCACCTAAATATTCTCAAATTATTTGGCGTAGGTTGAAAAATCACTTCTTGATGGCACTACATTATCAGATGAAATTATTTTCCATGCACAACATCCTTATCACGAAGTGAGATGTTATAATGAGCATTTGATCAATGGATATAAATTTCGAACGCTAGAGACCGATGATAGGAGGGTAACCCAGAACAGTGGGGTCTATAAATTTCGAACGCTAGAGACCGATGATAGGAGGGTAACCCAGAACAGTGGGGTCATGGGTTTATTTGCTCAAGAATGTTTTAACAGTGGGGTCATGGGTTTATTTGCTCAAGAATGTTTTTCAAGTATAAGAGATCAGAACCCAATTCAAGGTGACATACTATATTATGGCCAAGTAGAAGATATTGTTGAGGTAATTTATGGGTTTGGTAAACCAAAACAATGTAGTTACACGATGTTCAAGGTTCGGTGGTGTCCTGCAAAAAAGTAAAAGGATCATTATGGGTTTACACTAGTCAATCTCCATCGAGAAGTATATACATATGAGAAATTCATTTTCGCAGAACAAGCTGATCAGTACTTTTACGTGAAAGATCTGAATGTCATGTCTGATTGGGTGGTTTTGTACAAAGAGCCAAGATCTCTTGTTCTTCCTAATAACAATGAAAAAAATATTAAAGAAAGTGAAGATAATTATAGTGAACCAATTGGGTCATCTGATGACGTTTGGCAAGAATTCTCAAACACACAGAATGTGACCCTTGATTTTGGTATGAACTATATATGTTACACTGCCTTACCGATTTTCAGATTATCATATTAAAAACTATGAGAAAAATTGTATTTTCAGATGAGGAGGCTCTTCAGCCTGGGGGGTGATCGAAGACGGAGTATCACACCGGGTACTGGTGCTGATGATACACCACCATCTTCGGATGCATGTATAAAAATTATTTCAATATTTTTTATAAATTATTAGTTAGCAGAAAACTCATAATGTTCATTTGTTACAGATGTGGGTTATTCATCACCCGGCCCCTCTGATGCAGCACCAGAACCATCATCCGATGAAGGTATTCATTATTTAACATTTGATAATGGTCAATTTAAAATTTATATTGATGATTCTCCTTTCTTATGTAGGTGCTGCTTGGACCCCGACATACCCTTCGTATACATTCCACACTGACTTGCGTCCAAAGACGCAAGACTATCTCAGTTTACCCTTCCCTCCGGACTCTCATAAGTCCAAAGCTGACTCAATGAAGTTTCACTCACGTGTTGCAAGAAAGTTGGAGGAAATGCTTCCTATGTTGCAGATTAGGAAAAATGCTGCACTCGCAGCAAAAGAAAGAGAGAAAGCGAATGGTAAATTGCATAAATACTTTTAACTATCTCCTTGCTTATTTTACCAATTCCAAAAATTTTAATTATAAACTTTTGTTACAAAAACCAGTAAGACAAATTAATTAAGGTAGATGCCTCATGCACTGGTTGGTATTTTTGCTTCTATAAGCTAGTGTAATTTTATTATTCACCGTCCTAGTTCTTAATTACCTTTATTGACCACCATTAAGACAAATTTATCTAGCTATTGCATTGTTTGGTACGTTACTTCAGTAAGCACGTTAATGTGATTTTACTGGTAAAAGTTGGCATACTCATAATGATTAGCCATAGAATATGTTATGATAAGCTGAAGTGTAAGGGGCCATAGTTCTAAAGATTTTGAATCACAAAACAAGGTTCATCTACTATATAGTAAGTATAGTACATAGTGTTATTATATTATATGTAAGCAGTAGTATAGTAGGGTATCACTGTATAAAATTTAGTTAGAATTCATGCATAATGGTCTTTTCAGATTTATATATTTTATGATATATTATCTTGTTGTTATTATTGTAGGTGCTAAGCCAGATCGCATAGAGAGCTGACGTGGCGGAGGTAAGCCTGAATCTAAATAACCACCAAGAGGAATGAGGGCGGTAATTCGGTGGAATAGTTATAATTTGCCCACTGGTCCTTGGTCGATAAGATTGAATGCATACATTGGGGTTCTCGTGCGTAGAGCGAGCATTATCAACCCTTATTTTCACTTCCGAGAACTACCATAGACCACGTACGAGGCGATATGGACTGAGCTTATGGTAACTGCATATTGCTTTAGCTTTTTATTTATTAATAATTAGTAATTGATATTAAATTATCTGAACTAAATGTGTATGTAAATCTACAGGAATGCTTCTGCCTTGAGGACTTTGAGGGGGCTTGGAATTATGTGTTTAATATCAAGGTTGAAGCAGTCCTCAAACAATGGAGGCATGAGATCAAACACTTTACTTATGACAGGTATGAGGAGGGCTGACAGAGGTTTTTAAACCTCGATGACCGAGTTGACGAGCTTCATTTCACGGCTCTCCTCATGTATTGGGACAGCGATGCCGCCAAGGTTAGTTTCATAAAAACTACTTTATAAATAAAAGATATTATTTCATTGCATATTTATTGAAATATTTTTTTAAAGAATAAATCCATGAAGGGGTCAAAGAATAGAAGGAAGAAGCTATATGATCACCACTTGGGCGCACGCTCCTATGCTAATCTGGAGGATGTTTATTGTCATGATACAGTATATGTCATTTAAAGCTTAAAATGATCTTAATGCTTAATATGATTATGAAATCTCATAAATGTATAATATGACAGGGAAAATCAAAAATGCCGATACACTTGAAGGCAAAAGCGGCGTATGGTACTTTTCGTGATAGGTATAGGGGTGAGGAGAAGAATCAAGAAAAGATCAAGGCAAATCTCAATTTGGTGGTAAGACTTACATATATCTTAAGTAGTATTATTAACTCTATTTCGTTGAATATTACGAGAAAACTAGAACACAAATAATACGATCTTTACCTTGAATTAACTATATATTTGTGATTTAGGCGGGATTTGAGACTGCATCTAAGGAGGCTGCATCAATGAGGTTGTCGCAGGAGGGGGAACAAGGCGAGTCGGGCTCTCATATGCTTTCTACAGAGGAGAACATCATTCTTACGCAGAACGTAATGTGACATAATAGGTATGGATGGTAAAAGATCGATTCAATTTGAATGCTACGTTCCTATTTATATTTGTTTACATTATTGATTCGAAAGCAAAATCTAAATTTATTTCACCTTAATAATAGGAGAAGAAGATATCATCTGCATGGTGTTGGAGCTTCACCCGACATAAGCATAAGATCATCCACAACATCCTCCACGCCATCTATAACAACGAGAGCAACCCCAAGCAGTTTTCAGGCCATGCCATTTATCGCACGCATCTCTGTGTATTTGTTTGACAAGATTGATCCAGAACTGCATATTCAGGTGACTACTGAGATGACTAGAGTTGCGAGGACGGCCAACTCAATGGACGATCTCATGGGGTACGCTATGGAATATTTAGGCGGTGTGATTCCCCATAGCGCATACGGTGGAATCATACGGATCATAAGCTCGATTGGCGATAATTCCGGTGCTAGGCAGAGTAACGTTCAGGTACCTTATTTTTTTTATATGTATAAATTCATTTTTGTTTACTATGTTATTAAACACCACATAATTGTTTTTTAATTGGACCTTCAAAGTGGAGATATTGGAGGGAGCAGCACCCGTTCTCGTAACCGGGATAGAGATGCTACTGACGATGACGAGAGTTGAGGTTTTTTATTTTTGTTAATGCAATAAACAGTTTTATTTGTTATAACACTCTACTTTTATTCATGTTGTGTACCCTATCTTAATCATGTGTATTGTTAGTGAACATGTGGTTGGATGTATATATTGGTCCGAATTGATTGATGTATATTTTGGATTCGATGGTTGGATATGTGTATTGTGTATGATAAAATTGTTGGGTATGTGCATTGAATGGTTTGATTATATTTGGTTATTAATGTAACTGTTATGAATTTTGATTATATTTGGATGATTGGATGTATTCATGTGTATAATGTAATTCTATAGGAAATTAAAAATTTTAAATAAATTTTTTTGTTGTAAAACTATCAAACTAGACGGAATTTCCATCTAGGTTGCCATAACCTAGACAGAAATCCGTCTAGGTTGGTTTTACTACAACCTAGATGGAAAACCATCTAGGTCGCACCAACCTAGACGGAAAACCGTCTAGGTTGCTCCAACCTAGACGGTTTTCTGTCTAGGTTGGTGCTACCTAGACGGTTTTCCGTCTAGATTGGCAACCTAGATGGAACACCGTCTAGATTGCCAATCTAGACGGAATTCCGTCTAGGTTGCCAATCTAGACGGAAATTCCATAACCGTCTAGATTGCTTTCCGTCTAGATTGACAACCTAGACGGAATTCCGTCTAGTTTGCTCCAATCTAGACGGAAATATTCTAGACGGAGCAAACTAGACGGATTTTCGTCTAGGTAAACCAATCTAGGCGGAACTTAGAGCAACCTAGACGGAAATTTCCGTCTAGGTTGCTCATTTTTCTACTAGTGGCTACTAATTCTGTATGTTTTCAAGGGCACTAATCTCCCAGAAAACACACGGGACTAGTGTCCCGTATGTTTTCTGAGAGCATTACTCCGTGATTAGCACACTGAAAACATACGGGACTACTAGTCCCGTATGTTTTCCGGGAGGTGTTTTTAAAAATCAACCTCTTTTTGGCCTGTTGGCCAAAATAATGTCGATTTTGCTAAATATTTAGCAAAATGGTTGATTTTGCTAAATATTTAGCAAAATCGGTCTATTTTAAAAAAAAAATCTTATATAATTCATTCCAGCCGGCTCGTTGGCAGGTTGTGATCGTATATATTCCCATAAATCATATGATAAGATTCTGCAGCTTTCACGTTAGTTTCACAGCTCACGCCATTAGTTTAACAAGGCGATAAGGGACCAACTTGTTCACTGAAAAAAATAAAGAAAGAAAGAAAACACCATCCATAAGATAATTGGTGTAGCAAAACTATATATTCGTTCATTAACTGAAAACATGAGAGTTTGAGTTTATTGCCCTTATCTAAGTACTCTTCTACTTTGATGTGCAGACTATCTTGTTCAAAGAAAACACTTCATAATTTCACCTTCTAAGAGTTTTCATTAACTAATCAGCTAAACAAAGTGTCAACAATATCAATACAGTATGCCAACATTATGAAATTGAAATGGATGGAGATTATTTTCAACAAATAGTCTGAAATATGAAAGAAAAATTGATGAAATCAGGTTTTTTTTTTGTTCCTAAAGAAATAATAATTTTTCTTTTTCATGTCTGATCAAGATAAGATGGGACGATTCCATGCCTATGCAAGGACGCTAATGTATTCAATGTTAGCAATAAATTTTCATTTTCAAATGATAAGTACTAATTGCATGAAATTGAGATTCCGCTTAATTTGAATTCCTAATTTGTTCTTATTCTTCTTCTATAAACTCCTTCCAACCTCTTACCTTCTGAAAATTCCTAATATCATTAGTTCTTCCTTGATCTCCTAGAATATTAGTTGAAAATTAGTATCCATCTTGATTCTATCAAACATTTCTATGGTACTTTTTGTTTGTGAAAATCATATAGTAGTGTTTGTCTCCAACGTTTGGCTATGATAGCAAGTAAATCAGATGAACACACATGGATTGTATTTTTATCTTTGAAGGCTTCAAAGCACCTGATATGTGTAACACTTTTTTGTGCAGTAAATTATTCACAGATTAGAGGAATATAATTATGAGATATACGCCTATAAGCAAAAATAAAAAACTTGGACAAGTGCAAATGACTTGATTTAGTTTCAATTGCTACAGAGTCAGAGCGAGATAGATGACTTGGCAATACAACTTATATCATATCTCAATGACCTCACTTTAGGGAAACCGACGCAATGGTTCATCTCAGGAAAACCAGGAATATTAGAGTTATTTTTAAGCTAAGTACGATGACAAACGGAACTTATATTATTTCCCTTTCCGTTTCAATTATTGTGATCAGAAGCACAGATAAGGTTTTATATTTGAAAAGTCAAGTATGTACAGTATTGCACATGAGAAATTTGTTTGATTACGCTACCTCATGAATCAGTCATGTTTATAATAAACTGTATTGCACATGAGAAATTTATGGAAAATGCTGTTTGGCTTGCGGCCGCCCAGCTCGCGGGTAGCACCCAAGAGAGAAACAGGGGGTGGTGGGACCCCACAGGTGGGTCCCACCCCCGTG
>NC_033801.1:8793260-8810614 GCF_001876935.1 Asparagus officinalis | reverse complement strand
CGCGAGCTAGGTGGCCGCGAGCCAAATAGCAGCGTTGGAAATTTATTTCTAATCGATCTGGATGTCAGTCGTAGCCCCATCCTACTTTTGTTGACAATAAAAATTCGGTGGCCGAAATTGTTAAGAAAATAAAAAGGTGGCGGGTCCCATCAATAAAATATTATTAGTGGCGGGTCCCATCAATAATATTTTATTAGTGCATAGTATTTTTCCAAACACTATAAATAAGCCCAAAACTCTTAAGGAAAAACTCATCTCAGAAACAACTCCTCTCATAGAAGAGTAAGAGAGAAAACATAGAGAGAGTTTGTGAGAGTTCTTAGAGTGTATCTTGATCAAGAGAGAGTGTTCTCTGATCCAGTTCTTTTGGAATATAAAAGAACTGGGCGTCGTCGTTGCATCGTGGAGTAGCTCCGAAGGAGTGAACCACGTATATCTGTGAGTACTGTGATTGATTTTTTGCCTTTATTCTGTGTATTGCGTCTCCGTTTGAGGCATTCTTACTGGTGTGTATCTTACAACTGGTATCAGAGCCTGACTTAGAGTATATATATCTGCTTATCGTATGCTCTGTGGCTGCCACTAAAAGTGGATCCTCCACATCAGAAAATAAGTTAGGTTATTATTTACTCTTTTAAGGCACTGTGCACTATTCACGAATACGATACTATTCACCAGTACGGCACTATTTACAAGTACTATTACTATTCACAAATACGGTTCGGGAAATACGTAATCTTTCGCTATGAGATCTACAGTTGAAGATAACAGGCTTTGAATTGAGAACTTCAGCGGCCAAAATTTTAGTTATTGGAGGATGCAAATAGAAGACTATTTGTAGCAGAAGGATCTCTTCCTACCCCTCCAAGGAGAGGCGGGGAAACCTTAGAAAATGGATGACGATAAGTGGAAGATGCTCGATCGTAAAGCACTTGCCACCAGCAGGCTCAACCATCACCAGCATGTGACTTACAACGTCTCGCATACGACCACCACTAAGGAGTTGATGGAGGCCTTGGAGGCGCGGTATGAGAAGGCGTCTGTTTCAAATAAGGTGTACCTGATGAAGAAGTTGTTCAATCTAAAGATGTAGCAAGCAGCTCGCATGGCGGACTTCTTGAACGAATTTCAGGCTGTCGTGCAACAACTTGCTGCAGTAGATCTCAAGTTCGATAATGAGATCCAAGCTCTTCTGCTACTTTATTGTCTACCAGATTCATGGGAGAATATGGTGATGATGGTGAGCAACGCCAATGGCAATGATAAGATGAAGCTCGACATAGTGATTGGGGCAATTCTGGATGAAGAATCTCACTGCAAAGTCTTAGGAACTGAGGCTGTTGGCCTCATATTTATGAGCCTACTACCTAATCTTGTTTTGATTATTACAAACAATTCCTAACAACGTGTATCGAGTGTTTGTATTTGTTTTTTTAGGTAATCTATACAAATATCCATCGTCGGAGGTTGGATGGAATTGAGCTAAACGATCACATCAAACGAAGGTTGGCGGAATATCGGTATGAAGCCATTTGTAATTCAAGTCAAATTCAAGATCAAGCTTCATCCGCAACTGAGTTGGGTTATATTGAAGCTTTATCATCTTGGGTATATTTTAGTTTAGGTGTTTATACTTGTGTGTTAAATACATTGAGCTCAATATCACACATACACACAATTCTTGTTTTTGAGTAATTTTGACAAAATATTGAGTTATGGGTTTATGGAATTAACAATTATTATAAACATATTTTATTAAGTCTATGAAATCATTTCATAAGGTTTCAAAATATTGTTTAATTCAAAAGTCAAAAATCAAGAAATTTATATACATGTTCGTGCATGTTTTTACAAAACAGATAAGTTATCACAAATGAGAAATAAAAATTGAAAAATTCTTTTTCTAACATGTTCTATTACATGTTTACAACCATTTTACAAATGTTTATCATTTTTGGAGTTGATTTACTATGTTGAATTGATTTTATAAAATCAGGTGTTTCAGCAGTTATACGAATCTGGAATATCTACTTTAAAATATTTATTTCTCACAAATGGGAAATGATATTTTAGAAATTCCTTCTCTAACATGTTCATCTATATGTCTAGACCTTCCCTAAAAATTTCATGATTTTTAGAGTTGATTTACTATTTTTAATTGATTTTACAAAACCAGATACGCAAAAATTCTAGAAACTGCCAAAGCACTGTAGTCAGTCGACTGATCGTGTCTTTTCAGTAGGGGTGCTAAACCGTATCCGTATCCGATGAAATATCCGTAACCGTATCCGTTAGGATACGAATATGGTTACTCAAATCTATAACCGATAGGATATGGTTATGGATATGGTTTTGTAGTGAAATATCCGTATCCGTATCCGAAATATCCGAATACATATTAGTCATACTCTTACGATAGTTTCGATTCTTAGATTATGGATTTGTGGTTAATTTTGATGATCAAGATGACTAATCTTAACTATTTAGTTATAATGGACATATTAACGAACTTTTTTGTATCACATGAACTATGTTTTTCTCAATACTATCTAGTTTTCTCATATATGTTTTGTATCTGCAACCGAATGCACCCCTACTTTTCAGCCTATAACGGCTAGTTTTTGTTTTTGGGGGTTTTGAGGTGTTTTTGTTGGTTTTTTGGTTTGTTTGAGAGGCTATAAAAAGCCCTCTCCTCCCATTTGTTTTTCATGGGTGTTTGAGTGAGTTTCATACAAGTTTGTTTAATGATTTTTAAATTTGTTTAAGAAGCTTTTAAGTATTTTACAAGTTTGGTTTTATGAAGAGAATTTCACAAGAGCTTAAGGAGATCATTCATTAGTGTTTGAGCATTCAACTCTTCTCCCTCTCTCTTGTCATCTAGAGAAGTTTTTCTAAACTCTTATCTAGTTATTTATATGTTTGATTTTCATTTCCTTAAGCAAGATTTATATTGAGTTTAGTTTGTTTTGATTATACTCATTGCTCACACACAACCTATTGAGCTTATTGTATTTATATACATAGTATAAATTTGGGTTGTGGGATTTGTAGACTCTGATTTTGCTTATGTATACCAAGTGTAGGATCGTGACCCTCAAGAATAGAGTTTGCTCTTATAAAAATCTATGGAAGCTTTACACTTAAACACTAGAGGTTGAGTTTGCAAAGTAGATTATGAATTACGAAGAAAGAATGACAATCTCAGAAAGTGAACATCACAAACACAAGCATGTATACCCGTTCCACCTCCCCGGTATACATCCAGTCTCTAAGCAAATCCCGCTTGAGAGTTTCCATTATGATTTTGAAACCTTACAAAATTAAAAGCAAACCTGACCAATTTAGAAGACTATGTAAATTGTAAACCCAATTGACAACACCATGCCAATTGTAAACCAACCTCTAGATCAAGAGATCAACCCCTCTCATAAACCGAGAGAACCTTTCTTTGAAGCAATGTACAATTCCAATCCTATAAGCCTTGATGTGAATGTGGATGTGTAACAGTGGCTTATCAATATTTTTAACTCTTTGAATATTGCCTAAACAAGCTCTAAGGATGATAGGAACAAAGACAATATCAGAAACTCTCTTTTATGGAAAAACAGATCCAAAAACTAAAAGTTTAGAGAGTTAATTTGCACAATATGTGAATCTTACAAGTGCAAAACTTTGTGCTTGTTTTCTTATGTTTAAACCTATTTATAGCCTTTGAAATGACATAAATTTAAACCTAATTAACGTCCACAAAATGGCTATAAACAACCACTTATTTAAAACCTAAAATATGGAAAAACTGTATCTGTAGTCAACTACAAGTCATAGTAGCCGACTACACTGAGTCTAAACAGACTCTATGAAGTCAAAAAATTGCTTAGTAGTCGACTACAAGGCATAGTAGTTGACTACACTGTAAACTCCTAAATTCTGGAATTCTATTTTTAGTATTTTGACTGTAACTTTCTCATCTGACATCGGAATGAGGTGATTTAAGATTTGTTGAAAAGATGTTGAAAAGACCTACAATTTTTGGTCTTTTGAGGTTTTCCAAATTCGAACTGCTAAGGGGTATAAATAAAATGTTTTAAGACTCACTCAATATTTATAAACTCTAATGACTAACATAGGGGATTTCTATTGTTAACCAACACACAAAACATGTATTAATGTGTTCTAACACTATGTGTGTGCATGTGTGTGAATAATCAAGGCTTGTACAAATTTCTAAGTAAAGAAAATGTAAAATTACATTTTGACAATTAAGTATATCTTCTTCTTTGCTTCTTTTTGCCTTGAACTCATCTATGTCTTGAGTATCTCTTTGAATATAATTGTTGATATAGCTCTAATACTGATCTATGTCTTGAGTATCTCTTTGAATATAATTGTTGATATAGCTCTAATACTGCAAAACAAATGTTAGCACATAATACACACAACTCTCTTTGAATATAATTGTTGATATAGCTCTAATACTGCAAAACAAATGTTAGCACATAATACACACAACGTATAATATTTGTTATTATCAAAACAAACTAATCTTGGCGTCAAGATTCCTATCATTCTCTCCCTTTTTGATGATGACAAATATTTGCTATTAAGATATAAAAAATTTAATTCCCTTGCATGAAATCATTAAATAAAATCTTTTACCCCCCCTGCATCAAAGCATTAGTAAAAAATTTAAAATTTTCTATATAACTCCTCCTTTGTCATTAGAAAAAAGAAATAAACATAATTCTAGTTAAAAAAATTTTCCCCGGGTACTTTAATAAAAACATTAAGTACTTTGGTACCCTTTTATATTATATCATTAGGATTAGCCCTTAGGAATCCAAATCCACTTGGAATTTGGTTTTCATTAATTAACATAAGTGTAATTTTTGTATTGCAAACTTCATACATATAAGATGAAATATAATCATTCCTATCATGAATATTCAAATTCTTAGGAATCCATATATACTTATTTTGTTTAGCATGAATATTCTTATAATTATTCTTCAAAACATAATCATTCTTTGTAAAATACTTAGGAACAAATCCAATGCTAAAATGATTGTTTGAAGATTTTTGAAATGAGAGCAAAATATTCAAATTCTCTTTACCTTTATTGAATTTACTAACATTCAAACATATATCATCATATTTTAATTTAATAGAAGAAATATCTTTATCTAAAACATTAATGCGAATTTTTAAATTATTACATTTTGATTTTAGATAAACATTCTCATTAGTCAAAATATGATTTTCTTTAAGCAAGGATTTATTTTCCTCTTTCAATTCAATTACTTGAGAATTAGAAATAGTAGAAGAATTAAAATCAGAAATTTCTTCAAGTAATCTTTTATTTTCAACTTTAAGAAAATTATGTGAAGTCTTTAATCTCAAAAATGTTTCATATAATTCATTGAAAGCATCTAAAAGCTCTTCATTGCCACTTACTTCATCTTGTGCCATAAAACACATATGGTCGCTTTCCTTTTCTTTGATTTTTTCATCCGAAGACGAATCATCACAATCAACCCATGTAGCCGCCAAAGCCTTCCTTTTCTTGTTGCTTTGAATATTATTGAAGTTGTTGAAATGATTTGATTTTTGCTTATTTTTCAATAATGGATAATCTTTTTCATATGTCCTGGTTTGTTACGTTTGAAACAAAGTAAGTTATTTGAATTTGAATTTTTTAATTTGAACTTACCTTGTTTTATGAACTTTCAAAACTTGCGTGCAAACATGCTCATTTCTTCATCATCATCCGGATCTTCTTTATTGGAAGTAGTATTGAATGCAAGTACTTTCTTGTTCTTTGTTTCATCCTCATTCTTTCTATCTTCAATTTGAACTTCATAAGCCATGAGGTTACCAATTAGATTTTCTACCGTAAAAGTTGATAAGTCATTTGCTTCCTCTATTGCGGTAACTTTCTTTTCCCATTGTGGAGTAAGTGAACGAAGTATCTTTCGTCCATCTCCACTTGAGTGTATACTTTTTCAAGACCGATGAGAGAATTGGCAATATCGGTAAACCTTGTAAATATCTCTCCAATGGTCTCATTTTCCTTCATTATAAACAATTCGAATCTGTGTACAAGAACAGAAATTTTAGATTCTTTAACCTTACTTGTGCCTTCATGAGTTACCTTGAGTGTGTGCCAAATGTAATAAATAGATGTGGCCGTTGACACCCTGTTGAACTCATTCTTGTCAAGAGCACAGAACAACGCGTTCATTGCTTTAGAATCCAAATTTGCATTGTTCCTTGGAGATGAAGTCCATTCCGTGAAAGGAGTAGTTGGCTTCTCGTATTTTGTTTCCACAACGTTTCAAAGTTCGTAGCCAATTGATTGGAGATAGATTTTTATTCGACACTTTCAATAGTTGTAATTTAGTCCATCAAACATTGGTGAACGATTTGTAGAATGTCCTTCCTTGAATTTTGAATTTGAGTCAGAAGTTGATGTCATTTCTTCAACCTTGCTCTGATACCAAATGTAGGGTCTAATTTTGCTTATGCATACCAAGTGTAGGATCGTGGCCCTTAAGAATATAGTGTGCTCTTATAAAAATCTACGGAAACTTTACACTTAAACACTAGAGGTTGAGTTTGCAAAGTAGATTATAAATTGCAAAGAAAAAATGATAATATCAGAAAGTGAACATCACAAACACAAGCATGTATACTGGTTCCACCTCCCTGGTGTACATCCAGTCCTCACGTAAATCCCGCTTGAGAGTTTTCATTATGATTTTGAAACCATACAAAATCAAAAGTAAACCTGACCAATTTGCAAGACCATGCAAATTGCAATCCCAATTGACAACACCATGCCAATTGTAAACTGACCTCTAGATCAAGAGATCAACCTCTCTCATAAACCGAGAGAACCTTTCTTTGAAGCAATGTACAATTCCAATCCTATAAGCCTTGATGTGGATGTGAACGTGTAACAGTAGCTTATCAATCTTTTTAACTCTCTGAATATTGCCTAAATAAGCTCTAAGAATGATAGGAACAAAGGCAATATCAGAAACTCTCTTTTATGGGAAAAACAGATCGAAAAACTGAAAGTTTAGAGAGTTAATTTGCACAATATGTGAATCTTACAAGTGCAAAACTTGATGCTTATTTTTTGATGTTTAAACCTATATATAGCCTCTGAAATGACATAATTTTAAACATAATTAACGTCCATAAAACGACTATAAATAGTCACTTATTCAAAATCTAAAATCTGAAAAACCTGCATCTGTAGTCGACTACACTAAGTCTAAACAGACTCTGTGAAGTCAGAAAATTGCTTAATAGTCGACTATAAGGTATAGTAGTTGACTACACTGTAAACTCCCAGATTTTGAAATTCAGTTTTCAGTTTTTTGGCTGTAACTTTCTCATCCGATCTCGGAATGAGGTGATTTAAGATTTGTTGGAAAGCTGTTGAAGAGACCTACAACTTTGGTCTGTTGAGTTTTTCTAGATTCGAACTGGTAAGGGGTATAAATAAAATGTTTTAAGACTCACTCAATATCTATAAACTCTAATGGCTAACATAGAGGATTTCTACTGTTAACCAACACACTAAGCATGTGTTAATGTGTTCTAGCACTATGTGTGTGCATGTGTGTGAGTGATTGTAGGCTTTAAATATAATTTATGTATAAATTAACAATGAAAGGTGATTGTCGTATAGTTACATTAGTTTAAAGGTGGTTTACAGGAAAATAGAAAATCCTTCTTTAAATTCACATCTTGTACTATTTAAACCTGGACTGTTCTAGTTGAATATTCTTCATGAACTAAGACCCGACTCTTTCAACAAATTGGTCTTTCTAAATTCACAGCTGAATGCACAAATTGATCTTTCTAAATTCACAGCTGAATGCACGTAAAAGATGTTGAGCACGGATTGTCATAATACTATGTTGAAGTCTCTTTCACTGTAGACGTTTCTGAACTATACTGAGAAGTGAGAATTAAGGCTTACAAGTTTATATTATAGCAACAAGATTGTTGAAAAATAATCCTGACATGATTTGGATTCATGGACCGTCCAATTATGGTGCAAGTCGTAGGCAAAATCTAAGTCTTGTCCAGAGAAGAAATGATAATGAATATAATCTTAGAAAAGGGCAGCATAAAGTAAATATGAAGGGGAGCTCCCCAGATTTCTTTTCCTTTAGAAAATACTGGATCTGGTAAATGTTGAAGACAAGAATGACAACTTCACTTGTAAATTAGCTGCAATATATCAACATGATTTATAGATGAATGGCAGTAGCTGCAGTAATGCAGAGCCAGATGCTCATGAAGGTGTATATATACAAGTATCAGAAAGAGAGAGCGAAACAAAGAGCGAGAAACAGGAGTACAGATGAGAAAAGCAAATCCTTCAGCAGAAAGATCAATCTACGCGTTCACAGCAGCCTGCTCTTCAGCCATCTGTGATACTGGGAGAAGAGTGCATATTAAGTTGCGGTCACCATACACATTGTCGACACGCCCTGAAATAAACCATAAACCAACATAGTCAGTATCTATATGAATAAGAGAAAATTATCCCTGAACTTGTATGCACAAAAGCCCTCCAAATTGGTAAATCACAGAAAACCTTTTGAAATTGTCTCACTTAATTATTATGACTGACAAAGTTAACTTAAAATAGCTAAGCATCAGAGTCAGAAGGGTTGGTAAAAAGTAAAAGTCAAAAAGGATAATTTTGACTTTTTACTCTACCTTTGAAAAGCTGTTTATCAGATTTCACAATAGTTCATGAGGGTGTTGAAGGGGGTCTTCCTCTAATTACAGAGTTTAACAAGGGCCTTGTGCAGTTCAGGGGGTTTCGCAAAATTTACCCTGTGAAGACTACTAAGATATGAAAGCAAACAGAGATATAAATTGTACCTGTTGTTGGCCAGAACTTGGCACCTCGGAGCCATGGAGCAGGGAACGCAGCATAATCCCTGGTGTATGGCTTCGTCCATGTGTCGCTCATGAGCATTGATGGTGGATGAGGAGCACCCTGTACATTTTTTTCTCAGTTAGTCAAGTAATACACAGTTAAAATTGAATATATCCGCAGATATAAAAATCTTTGGTGAATACCTTGAGGACATTGTTATTAATATCAGCTTTGCCATTCTCGATCTCAGCAATTTCTTCTCTGATGGAGATAAGAGCATCACAGAACCTATCAAGTTCAGCCTGCAAGAAAAAACAGACGTTACTTAATAAGAATGAAAGAAAACAAGGCAAATAGAAATACAGTAAACTGTTAAAATATATACCTTGCTTTCACTTTCAGTGGGTTCGATCATGAGAGTTCCTGGAACAGGCCATGACATTGTTGGTCCATGGAATCCATAATCTATCAAACGCTTCGCAATATCTTCAGCCTCTATACCAGCGGTGTTCTGCAATAAAGAAAGTGGCTTTAATATAAACAGCGAGAGATGAAGATAGACAGAAACGTTTATAAATGGTTGTTTTAAGAGTATAATGCACCTTGAAATGCCTGAGGTCAATGATGAACTCATGGGCACAAGTACCATTAACCCCACGGAAAAGGACGGGATAGTGGCTCTGCAAGATAAAAAATAAGGATGTAAATGATTTTTTTAAATACAATAAAATGTTGACCGAACAAAAGTCCTAATGGTTTACAAACTACACAGTCTGCAATGTGTTTTCCTTTGTAGTTCTTTATGCACGTCATTTTTTGTGAAACAAATTAAATGCGAACTATTAAGAATATTACGTAAAAGTTGGAAGAGATAAACACAACCCGAGTTTTAGCATTGGCATAGGCTGAACCAAAGCTTGAAGATATTGAACTAAACCTCGATAATAGGTCGAACCAGGTTAAGTATGTGGACATTGGTTCCGGCTGATACATGTTCTCTTCGCCCTTTTCATCTCTTTCGTCTTGTTGAATGCGATGAAATGAAACTCTTTAACTGAGAGTAATTTCCAGGTCCAATAAGGTTCCTAGTTTAGATATGTGTCTTAGTTTTGCTTATCAGAGCACAGGTTAGTGATCAAGCAGTTTGGAAATTTTGCTACTTAAAGGTTGAAACTACTTAGTAAGGAGAGGTCTTCTGCATAGGGTACTACGAAACAGTGATTTTATGAATGAAAACCTTCATGCACTAGCTATATATGATTCCACAGGCATGACATACTTAATTTCATGTTTACAGCCACTCTAGCAATCAAAAGGTTCAAGAATATTATAAGTGATAAAGGAAATGGATACTCTAAAGGCAAAAACATTGGAATGAGTATGCTAAAGCTTACTGGTATGTTCGGGTGGTGCAAGGATTGACAAAGATATCATAATAATAATTGATAATGAAAAGGAAATAACAGCGAATCTATAGTTATCAGAAACAGGAGAAATGTGAGAAAACAATACCTCTAGGCGCTTAGCCATGTAGTTTGCATTCAGTATGGCTATCTTTGAAGCATCAGTAAGCCCCTTTGAGCCCATCATAGCAATGTAACAGTAGGAGATAGGTAAAATAAGAGCAGATCCCCAAGGGGCTGCAGAAATAGTACCAAGTGGCTGCTGATTCTCGGGGGCTGGTAACCCTCCAGTGGCAATCTAGAACCAGAAAATTTAAACTTTTAACTCTAAATACAAGTGTCAAATAGAAAAACCTAAATGTAAAATAATAAATAAAATAATTTATTTCAAATGACTGTGATGGCTTTTTCATATACTTGGGTAGTTTGCTATTCAGCAACAAAAAGATGCAAGCAATGGTAACCCGTTTGTTCTTTTAGCATCATAACAATACATAGATACTATTTCTTAATATACGAGAAAATTCCAATGTACAGATGATAACATGGCTATATATGCAGCTTCTAGTGAATAAGCAAGTCTTTAAAAAATGAACTAGATATTTTTGAATTTGTAATGGTGTAGTGAATAACCTTAGGAGGGTAGGATATTTTTGCAACAACAAATTTTATGCCATAATGTATTTCCATATGACACATATCCATCACGTAAAGTTTCATAGATAAAATAAGCACTGGACACAGGTTGTTTGTTACAAGGTCTGACACAAATTTGTAGTAAGAAATATTATTCTGCAAATTATATGGCGGAAATATTTGATTAACTCATTTGGTTATAGAAATCACATTCAAGATGTTCGTTTATTCCCCTAAAATTAAGATCTATATTCTAACAGAGTAATAGTAACCATATGTAATAAAATTTTCTTCAATATATAAAGATTTCTTGACAGCATTAACCTTGTAGAGGAAAAAATGATGCCAATGTAGAAAGATTAAACAATTGTAAGTATGGAAGACAACAATACTAGATAACAGTACTGAATTAAGAAAGAATATTGGATGACCCTCTATGTAGGCATTTCAAACTAAAATGACTCAAATTACCAATGGTAGCATAAGTATGAGATGATGGTTTCGTCACATTAAATATATGGTTGTTTTCTATCGATGGCTGTACATGCATATTCCCAGCTGACAGAGAAATTACAGTTGATTGTATTTCTCTTCAACATATTTAGACCAGGCATCACAAGTACTTCTTTGCAAGATAGTCATTACCATTAATTAATAATATTTTCATTTAAAATAAGTCAACATCATGAGAATATAACAAGACTAAAGTAACATCCAAATCATATGTTTATTATTTAACTATATAAATCTTACCACAGGATGTGATGGCAAAAATGGTGCCAAGTGTTTCTTGACACCAATGGGACCCATTCCTGGGCCTCCTCCACCGTGTGGAATGCAAAATGTTTTGTGGAGATTAAGATGACATACATCCGCGCCAATATAACCAGGGCTTGTTAATCCAACCTATATGAGGAAAAAATTCTGTCAGGATAGAGTTAGAAGTATGAAATGTACTAGATTATACCAGAGAAGAAGAAAAATCTAACTGAAAAAGATGGAGGCAGCTTTGGGCAAATGATACATGGAGGAGACTGATATGTGACATTTATGCCAGTGAACGTAACCCATAGATGTACATTACAGAACATCTAAGTCACAGAACATCTAAGTCTGAAGAGATTATATTAATTTGTTGACAACAGAGTTAAATTGAGGACATGGAAACTATCAATTGCAGATGATTAAAAACGATTGCCAAACAATCCAGAACAGCTTGGCAATAAATAGTTGAACTTTGGTGATAGTATCCTTATCAGACTAGATATTTTAATAAAAAACATTGCATTACAAGTTGACAGTGAATAGTTAGAACCATGGTGACTGTACATAGTTAGATCTATAATGCCAAATATTTTTCTCTTCCATTAAAAAAAAGTTTCCCTTTACTTCTTCTGTAGTATATCTATGCACCAAAGTGACCTTAACAGACGATATAAACCAATTTCAAGATTATTTGAGCTGGTTTTTCTCAATAAGGTCCACATGAGTTATCAGTAACCTCAAAGTACCAAGAGTACTAGAAATGCCATAAAAATGATACTACTTGATTTAGATTACTTCAGTATTAAGCTTGTTTCAGAGTCTGAGCTTTGTATAGTAATTTCTCATGATTCCACCTACAAGACATGTACTTCAACTATGCCAGTGAGTCGAAATAACCTAGAATCCTATAAAAGATTACACTCACCTTGCGAGTTAAGGAAAGTATGCTATCTCATTAAGTTCATCAAAGAAAATTCGTAAGGATTTTATAGCTTGCATATGCTGAATAGTAGTTTTGGTCAGAGGAAGCCAAGACAAACCTGAGCGTTCATGTTAGCACCATCCATGTAAACTTGTCCTCCATTGTCATGAATTATTTTGCATATCTCGTCAATGCCTTCTTCATAGACTCCATGCGTTGAAGGATAAGTAACCTGAGGAACCGGCACAAGTAAGCATTATCATTGAAGTGACTATGGTTGACAGAATAATATCAAACTCTATGTTAACATCATATATAATATGAGAAGAGAAATAAACGATAAATCCTCTAAACGGTAGTTCACACCATTCTATTATGTAGGATTAGCACTCATTACATGTCTTTCTTACAAAAAAGTTCAAAATCACCTTTTTTATAACAAGTGATTTGTCAACTATCTAGGAAAAAAGATAAAGATACAATATTGTTTTGATTTTCTCACATTAGGTTCAGTAGAAGTTGTTCAGAATGAGAATTCATACCATAAGAGCAGATAAATGTTCCTTGTTTGCTTCAGCAGCTTTCCTTAATTCCTCAATGTTAATGTTTCCCTTAGCATCAGTTCCAACAGGGACAATTTTCATTCCACACATTGCTGCACTCGCTGGGTTAGTGCCATGAGCTGAGACGGGAATAATGCATACATTTCGATGACTATCACCTCTTGCCTACAAATTTCATTCAAACAAATTCTTAGGACCTTGAACACCAAGAGTTTAACTGAATATATTCAAATGATTGTAACAATACACATTGATTTTGAAAGAGGAATCACTCACCACATGGTAAGCGCGAATAACCATAAGCCCTGCATATTCTCCAGCAGCACCAGCATTTGGTTGCAATGAGACAGAATCAAATCCCGTGATTGTGGACAAGAGGTCACCCAAATCGTTAAACATTTCCTATAAATAAAAGACTATTATTAATAAACAAAAATTAACAAGTCTGATGATTTCAACAAACACAATTATTACCTGATATCCTAGAGCTTGTTCAGTTGGGGCAAATGGGTGGATGTTAGCAAATTCAGGCCAAGTCACGGGCATCATCTCCACTGTAGCATTCAGTTTCATTGTGCAAGAACCAAGAGGAATCATACTATGACATAAAGACAAATCCTTTGATTGTAATTTACAAATGTACCGGAGTAGCTCATGCTCTGTGTGGTACCTGAATCAAAGCATAAAAAGTAACAATTGAAGCAGAATCTAAGATGGAATTTTATGATCAAACGCTCAGGTTGCGGGTTCATACGAATTGAAGATCTGATGTGTCAAGTATGGGCTGTTTCTTACAAGTCCACTAGGGATTGTAGTTTGGACCTCCGGTGCTAAAGATGCAGCAGTGAAATTTACCTAAAAAGGTGTCATAAGCTTTTGATTGCCCAACAAAATAACACAAGAAACTATCATGAGATACTCACAGACTTGCCACCAGCAAACACTTTAAACAGCTTGTCCACATCCTCCAAAGTTGTAGTTTCATCAAAGGAAAGAGTTATCTGAAAAATTACGAATGGAACTGTATAAACACCAGAAACAACCACTTGCGAAAGTATGGAAAACAGAGGCAAATTATGATTCGCCTTTACTTACTGTGTTAGAGTCCACAATTCTAAGGTTCATTTCACTCTTGTAAGCTGCATCTGCAATAGCTTTTGCATCAGCACACTTAACCTTCACGGTGTCAAAGAAGGGGAGCTCTTGGACAGTCACTGTTCCGAGCTTCTTCAGCCCATGTGCAAAAGTACCAGCAAGGCCATGAACTCTGTCCGCAATAGCTTTGAGGCCTTCAGGGCCATGGTACACCGCATACATTGCGGCCATATTTGCTAGCAATGCCTACAAACATATTTCAAGAGAACTCGCTATGAGAGATGGATCAAAATGAACCTTAAGAAATTAAAATTAAAGGAATTAGCTGGAGTTGGGCAGGGCACAAAGGTTGAAAGCAATAACAATTAAATAATATTAAAATTAACCAAACTCAAATTGGACGGTGCAGATATGAATCAGGTAAAAGAGAAAATGGGAACCTAGAGATGACTAAGACGAGCGCTTCATGTATAGACTGAACAAGCTGAAAGTCTACCAAAATTCAGTAGAGAATTTATAAAATTTATAAAAGTTACAGCTCTATCAAAGTACAGTTTAGGGTGAATGTTTTATTTATTTAAAAAAAAGCATTTATCCTGAAAGAAGTGAAACAAGTACATAAGTGAAGGAAAATGCAAGAACTAGATTAGGGAACTTCCTTATATAAGCTTAGTAGATACAGAGAGAAACACTGAGCAAATCAGCAAAACATTCATAACTGCAACGCAGAGATATGAGTTGAACAATCAAAAACAAAATTACTAAAATGAACTACCAAGTAAATTCTTAAACCAGGATATTTGGATAGGAAAAAAAAAATTCCCCAGTGGGGTTCTCTATAGAAATTCATATAGGGAGAAAGAAGATAGTGACAAATTGCTTCACTATAAATTCTAAATCAGTTCAGTCAGTATTGCCACAATGAATATATTCATCAACACGATGCTAGCACAATCAGACTATTCTATCAATGAAATCCCGAACTTTAAATTCTGTGCTTAACATATGTCACGCTCGGGTAAACTAGGGACTGACATTCTGTCCACCAAATTTTTGTCCCTTCTGTTGTGTGTTAATATATGATACACATCAATACATGCATCTCCAAGACAGTATTGATGTGTATCATATATCAACACAGAGCCCTCGCTCCACTCAAGGTTACATAGCTATAATCATATAAGAGACAAGACAAACTGAAAACATCAACATATACTTCTAACTCAGCATCCAAAGTACAAATAAATTAGAACAACAAATCAAACTCAAAAACCTTATACCTGAGCAGTGCAAATATTACTGGTAGCCTTATCCCTCCTAATATGCTGCTCCCTCGTCTGCATCGCCATTCTCAGCGCCTGCTTGCCCATCGTATCCACACTCAACCCAATTATCCTCCCCGGCATCATCCTCTTGTACTCCTGCGATGTTGCCAAGAACGCAGCGTGTGGCCCCCCATACCCCATCGGCACTCCAAACCTCTGCGCGGACCCCACCACAATATCCGCCCCCAGCTCACCTGGTGGCTTCAACACCGTCAAAGCCAACAAATCCGTCGCCATCACCACCTTCACTCCATTAGCATGCGCATCCTTTATAAACTCCCCATAATCCAAAACCTCCCCTTCAGTCCCCGGATACTGAACCAAAACCCCACAAACATCCTTCGACGAGTAATCGAAATCCTTCAAATCTGCCACAACCACCTTCAGATCGAACCCATCTGCTCGCGTTTTACAAATATCTATAGTTTGCGGGTGGCAGTTGCTCGCGATCACGAACGTCTTCTTCTTACCCTTCTGAATGTTGTTGCACATCGCCATGGCTTCGGCCGCAGCAGTCCCCTCGTCGAGCAGGGACGCGTTCGACATGGGCAGAGCGGTCAAATCAGTGATCATGGTCTGAAAATTCAGCAAAGACTCCAATCTCCCCTGAGCAATCTCAGCTTGATAAGGGGTGTACTGAGTGTACCACCCAGGATTCTCCATTATATTCCGGAGAATCACAGCGGGTACGAAGGTATCGTAATACCCCATCCCGATGAAGGATTTAAAAACCTTGTTCATCGAGCCGAGTCGCTTCATGTGAGAAATCATCTGGCTCTCAGTGAGCCCTTCGTCGAACTTGGGGAGGGTCATCGAGGGGATCCGGATCGACTTGGGGACGGTGGCGTCGATGAGGGCGTCGACGGAGGGGAAGCCGACGGGCTCTAGACATGATGGGCTTGGTCGGCGGGGTGGCGAGTTGTGGCGGGCGGGAAAGTGTCGTGGGCTTCAGGCCTCGACGTGAGATCGAACGGGATTGCTGGCGCCGGTGGCGGGGGGCCTTGGGGGCGGTGGCGGGAAAGCTGTACAATGTGGAGATGTAGCGGGGCGGAGAGGGGTTCGAGGGTTGCGATAGTAGGAGGCGGGGAGGAGGAGAGCGCGGGTCGATAATCGCCGAGCTCGCTCATCCGTGAGAGAGAGAGAGAGAGGGTGGAAGCGAGGAAGGAGACGATGGCGGTTTTTGTCGATCTGGGTGATGGTGTTAATAAATAAATAATATAATATAATATATTATTTATAGGGAGAAAGTGATTGAATTGTAGATCTGAATCTTGGTGGGTGAGTGGGTGGTGAAAGAGAAAGCAGAGGAGGCCAACTGAAGAGAAAACGGGGGTGGGGGGGGGGGGGGGGTGACGTGGAGGAAAACTAGATGCTCTAAGCCTCTAATCCCTGAGGATTGAGTTTGAATGGACACGAAGCGAGAGATGCCCATCCCCCCCTTATCCCTCTGTTTTTTCATGAGAGCTTGGAGGGAGAGGAGAGGAGAGTTTGAGAGGAGAGGCTGGGATCACAGGGAAGTTATCGCTTTCTCGGGCGTTGTTGGGCCTCAAAAAATAATTTTGGAGACAAAGGGGGGATTTTGGGACGCGTGGGTGGGCCTCTTGAGAAATTGGAAGAGCGAGTGCAGACAAGATGGGAGGGTGTGGACGAGCTCCGAGGTCTGGTTTCACCCGGCCACCTGCCCGCTGGGTGGCGATGATGATACGGGAATCTGTGGGAATATGTGATTGGTTCATGGCA
>NC_033801.1:8778515-8793238 GCF_001876935.1 Asparagus officinalis | reverse complement strand
GCAAGATTTTTTTTTTTTTGTAGATTTTTTATAGCGGCAGTGCACTGCATATAACCATGATTTTTTTTAAAAATAATAGTTTTATAGTACCCATGTGTGCAGAGAATCTATACGGATGGCAGACGATAACGGTGTTGAGATGTGGTCATTGGCCAATTTACAACCTATGTTCATTAGATATTTTTTTCCCTTTATGGGCTGTTTGTTTCCCTTTTTTTGAGAGGAAAGGTGGGAAAAGCCTGCCAAAAGCCTGCAACTTTTGGCAGGCTTTCCTCCCAAATCCCCTCTTTTTAGAGGCGAATTGGGTGGAAAGCCTGCCAAAAGCTGCACTTTTGGCAGACTTTCCCTCTACCCAAATCGCAAACAAACAGCCCCTTAGGGGCGCTGTTTGGATACTTTTAGGAAACTAGAGCATTATGACACAAAATAAAAAGTGGTTATCCACCTCATCACTTTCCATTCGAGTGTTTACATTGTTTGGTTAGGAATATTTATGAATCCTAAAATAATAGTATTACATTGTTTGGATAGCATAATGTAAACTAGAGTATTTATGACAAAAAATAGAAAGTGGTTGTCCACCTCACCACTTTCTACAAGATTTTAACTTTTTTATTATTTTTTAACACATTTATGGCATTGTGTCAACTTTCCAACAAAATCACTCCTAATTTTGGTGATTTTGCTTTCGGTGACACATAATCAAAAGGTGTAAGCTTTTCATGTAAAAGAGAATTTAAACAAACAATGTAAAGTGATGAAAGCTGACATTGGGACCCACTTTTTTACACTTTCCATCCTTTTACATGGTAAAAACATACAACCAAACAGCCTCTTATAGGCTATGCCCATACCTTCATGGTTGGCGCTGGGACTTTCTGCTAGGACCTCACCGAGGCGTTACACCATTAAGCAAATTCTGTGGGCTTTATTAGACACTGATCCTTTGTACTAGTGTTAAAATCTTTTTCATGAAAACCAAGGTTATCGATAGCGGATAGCGTCGCGTAGCGGTGAGACGTCGCTAAGGCTATTTCGAGCTATTACGGTAAAATAGCGGTAAAAAACGCAAAGTCAAATAGCGGTCTAATTTAGATATGTATAAATACTAAAAAAAGAAAAATTAAAGAAAAATCTAAGAAATCTAAAAGTACATATTAGATGATTTAAAGAGATCCTAAACATAAAATAGACATGTAACCATCACGTAATACTGAAGATGACTGGAGGAGTCAAAAAGTCATCGTCTTTAAGAAGAAGTGCTTAACGGTGACAGGACTGCCCTAAGAGAAGCTCACAGTGAAGGAGGTGAGAGGAAGTATCAAGGTAGGTGTTAGAGGCTATGAGAGGTTACGGGAGTACGCTGAAAATCACAGGAGACGATGGAATGCAATGGTCAATGGTAGAGTTTAATTTAAAAAAAACCTCAAACCGCTTTTAAATGACAGTCAAAAAGCAAATTTTGAATACAATCGCTCACTATTTACCGTTATGACACACTATTGGCCGCTTTTGCAAACAGACATATTCCACAATATGTCATCGCTATTACGCGATAGCGTAGCGGGCGATAGCGTCGCGGGAAGGGACCACTAACGATATTAGCGCCGTTATTACGGGGCTATTTACCGCTATTTATAACAGTGATGAAAACTAAAGTAAACGCTTTTAATAGAGAATCATAACATGTAGATATTAGGGCTTTTTTTCCTCCTTAGAAACCACCTTTAAAATAGAGAAATTATACGTAAATCACCTTTAAAGCGGATGCGTTTTGCAATCAACCATCCACTGGTCAAATTCTACTCTAAAACTAAAAACATACCCTTTAAAAATTCAAATTTCATACACGTGACTCATTTTGCTAATGTTTAGACCTTGTTAGCTTACTTTAAGGTTAATTTTGTAAGCTTATTTTTTGTGTTTTCAATGAAAATTTGACTTGGAGATACTTGATTGGAAGACAAACCCACTTTAAAGATGATTTATACATAAATTAAAATGGAAAGGTGATTTTCGCATAGTTACCTTGTTTTAAGGTGTTTTCTAAGAGTGGGGAAACGTTAAGTGGGATTTTTTTTTTTTTTTTTGGTTTTGTTGTTGTTGTTGTGGACAAACCCTCATTTAATCAAAAAAATAACACGAAAGAAAACATATGATCCATATCAGCTCTAACTTTATAGATAAATAATCAATGCCCATACCAATATTTGATTTGATTGAAGTATTTAAGGTTGTACATGATGAAGAAGAAAGCAGTCCTACTTTGTCCAGTCCAAAAAAGTTATGATGATCATATGAGGGTCATAAATAACAGTATTGACTCCGTGCTTAATTTAAAGAACAGCATCTCACTAATTGTGAGTTGAACAATTCTACACTGAAGAGAAGACTCGTGATGCGTCTAAATGATGCGGTCCACTTTCAAAGCTTTATGATGCTGTGTAACTAAAAGATCAGATCAATTGTGGACTATCAGTCAAGTAGTTAGTTGGATCCCACGCACAACAGACACCATACGCATACTTTATGACTTTATGTGCTCCATGCTTTTAGTCAGTAGCGTAGAGATCATCACGTACATATCGTCTTGAAGTTGCAGGGTACAGTAATACCCACAATCTTATCGATCTATTTTGAGCATCCCTAAAACTTAGCTGAATGTTTTAACATTCTTAACTCTTTTACTCCTTTTTTTCTTTTGCTCTTCTACTTTTTCCTTCTTTTTGTTTTATTCATCTCCTTACCGAATGAAGCAGATTGAAGTAATTTTGTATAATTGGGACAAATGATTTGTCCATCTGCTACCCATTGACTTGATAGAATCTCAAGGAAATAACACGCGTCGACTTGTCTCATAGATATCATTAAACTTGATTCCAACGAAACTGTCCAAAGCAAAAACACCATAGCTAGATTTTGTACGGAAACGTATTCACTGTTCTTCCCCACTTCGCGTTTCTTTTAACAAATCATGGTAGATATCTCACCTACCGCCGAAAACTCCTCCGTTTGTATTAAGCAACACGCGTTTCAAGCCTCTGTTCAAACTTTCAACTCGTTGAGCATCATTAGCAGGGCACTTAATTTGAATGAATACATATAGATAATTACAGCACACTCAATGATTTGATAGCTCTCTTCACTCGTCTTGAAGAATTTTATATTGTTATTATGCAATATATACAGGATGTCGGCGAAAATAACCTTGTTAAGATATCTAAAGCCAACTTGGAAATTTGACTTCTGTTGCTGAAGCTTTACTGTTTTAGAATTGAAGGTTGGTCTAAGTGTAGAGATCTCCAATCAGATGAAGATACACAAATACATCAATTTGGTAGGTAAACAAATGTTTGCTTGTGATTCATGTGAGCTAAGTAGGTGGAATAATAGACATTAATGTGTGAGTTGTTGTGATGTCTAGAACTTAGATATACCAACTATACGAAAGCAACATATACCCTTTTTCATATTCTATCGAGACTAAGGCACGACCCAATGTCCGCCATTTCATTTCATAAATTCCTCGTAAAACTGGTTATCTACAATAAAACATACCAACTAGCTAATTAATTATTGAATAATTATTTTATACAAGACTAAACCATGGAAAGAAAAAGGATACTGTTTTCTTGCAACAGATACCGCTTTTTTATTTTGAAGAAAACCAATCAAAAAGTCTGGAAAAACTTGCATTACCAAATTCAGGTTTAGTAATTAAAACCAGGGCCTGTTTGGCACCTCTACGATTAACCAAGTTAGTGGAACTAACCTAGTTCATAGCTAAAATATGTTTGGCAAAAAACAAATCGGAATTGAACCAGTTTTTTAATTCAAAATTTAGCCCTTAAGGTAGTCCACAACTAAACTGGTGCGACCAAAACCGGCTTAAGGGGAGAGTTGCCAAACTGACCCTCAAAATGGTGTGCTATCGCAATTGTGAACCAATGCTTTTGCAATTTCACATAGAAGTTTGGTTTGAGCACAAGAATTGAGCAATTGAGCGTGTAGGTTATTAGTTTGAATCTTTCTTGTAGAACCTACCCCGGTTTTTTATATGACCCTTTCGGCCTTGGGCTAGTTCAGGCCCATTCAAATTTCTAGCCTCTCACATAGACATCAAATGGAAACTACTGTTGTGATAAACTGTTATGAGTTTCAAAAAGAAAAGTTCACATATTACGTGCAAAAGAGAATGAGTCTCATTGCTCTATAAGGTGTACATTTTCTTAGTAGCTTAAGAAGCTCATGTATGAGAAGCATAAAGTGAAAATATTAGGTACAGTGACAGGGAATTCAAGGAACATATCATGACTTGTAGGCTTATAGCAAAGATGATACACAGAAGAACTCAAGTACTGGATTGCAGAATATGCTCACTTGAAAGGGAAGTGCTTAGGGTTGCACATTCAATCAAAGAACATAACAAGATATGCACATTACTACAAAGGCAGTAAATAGGGTGAAGGTTAAATCAGACAGAACCGATAAATTTTTGTTCTTCTTCCTTTGGAAGTAACAACAGAATCAATGACTTGAAATAATATGGAGGAAACATAATGTACAGATAACGAATTAGGGACTGAAAGAAATAAACTTATGTAAATGATGATGGAGTTTTGTAGGAAGTTGAAAATTGCTTTAGAATAAAAGAGTAGACATAAGGCTCTTGTTATTCTGTGTTTAATCCCCAAAAAAAAAAAAGCAATCCAGGTTAGTTGCTTTCAACCGAATTTATATCAAAACGTCAAAATAAATGAAAATTGTGTAGGAAGTATTACTTGCATATCTTAAAATTGAGGAGTGATTATGAATACTCGTAAAGGGTGAATAGGCAATTGAAAGAAGAAGATTTTTCACCAAATAATGAAATCTAGCAACGGTATTTCTCCATAGAGAAAGAAGAAGAAGAATGATGATGTAGCAATCTTCTAGCACAAAGAAAGTACAAGGTGAAACTGAATCCTAAGCTGTTAAAACATGTTTAAAACAGGCTAATAAGGTATAAAAAAGAATGATATTCATCAAGTTCTCAGTCTTATTTCCTTTATCTAATTACTATTATTGTATGCTCCTTTGACCCTCTGTAATCTTCTCTTCTGAGCTTTTAGAAGGTATCAGAAAGACCGAAATTCATTTTTTTTCCAAATTACAAAGTACAATATTACAATACATAGAGTCAATATGCTAGATGCTAACAAGGGAAGTAATCCTTCGACTCCTTTCTATCACTCTTCTTAACATGCTTATATATTGGTCTTTGCTGCACATGCTCAGGCTTTCTCAATCATCTCTAAATTTATGGATGAACTCCGATGTCTATGCAGCACATGCCTAATCCACCTAAGTCACCTCTAATTCTTATATATTAAATCAATCGTTATCCTAACTTTTTGCAAATAGCCAGTCATCCATCTAAAATGCTTTCATGTTAGCTATATGCATTTCCTAGATAATTTGTAACTGATATGAATGTCGTTGATGAAGCAACAAGAAGGATTTGGGGTGGACCTAAAGGACGTGGATTTGAGGCAGGAAAAAAAGGGTACTAATCAATGTAGCAAAAGAAATGTCTTTACTATAAATGAATGGATAAAACGATTCAGGTAGCCCACACAAAAGATTTGGGCTATGTTATTATTGCTTTGTCAACAAGGAAAGGCATATCATATCCAAAATAAGGAAGTAGAGGTACTTAAACAAAGGGAATAAGAAAATTGTTTCACCAACTTCAATACTAGTTCAAGATATACTTTCAACTTTTACTAATGCTTAGAGTCAATGAAATGATAAATCATGGCTAGGGGTGGAAATGAACCAAATAATTAACAAATAGTTCGATAATTGTTCGAATAACTTTTCGGTCATATTCGATTCGGTAGTTCATTTACCGCTAAACAAATATTTTTTAGTATTCGAGTTTACTAACGAATAGAATTTAACCAAATGCATATCCGATTCGTTTGTTTATTAAATATTCGTTTAAAATTTGATCGCAACTAATTATTTGTATTATTGCACATATGATGTTATATTTTTAACCCACTTATCATTTCTACTTAAGTTTTATACATTGATTTTAAGATTCAAATAATCTTAAATCTATTTTCTAATTAAAATCTTGATTTAAATATATATACATCATATATTATAAAGGAATAATTTTTATTTATGAATTTTAATACTATTTGAAAATCAAATTCTTTAGCAGAATAAATATACTTTGATATTCGATAAGTATTCGTGAATATTCATGAATATTTATCAAATACCAAGTATTCGAGTTCGAATTCGAAAAACTAGATATATGAATATTAGAGTATGCATTCGAATTCGATAATTTTAAACAAATACAAATACGAACACTTTAGTATTCGATTCGATTCGATCGTTTACCACCCCTAATCATGGCATTGGGAATATAGAATCGAAAATCAGGTTACCGTAAACATAGATTGGAAGAGGCAATGCAATTATTTATTAAAGTAGAGAATTATATGATAGGTTGCAAGAGATGATGAACAGAGATAAGAGCACAAATATTAAAGAGTTTCAAAAGCTCAGCATACACATCTTCACAAAAAATGATACAAACACAACCAGGGGTATTCACATCTGCATTATTTAGAACCTAGATGGTTACAGATAAGTAGATTCCAAAGAAAAGTTGTAGATAGAGTATGTGAACTGCGTATAATATTGATATTATGGTTTATGTCAATATTCAGACAATTAAGAGTTCACCTACTGAACAACTAGGTAGTAGCTACTGCACAAAGCCAAGAGCGATTCCAAAGACGACGTATGTAACTGAGAATTTCTGAATTTATTTTCTCAGAAACAATGATGTATAACATTACCAAACAATGGTCAAACCCCAAATGATATAGAAACACTTCAATGTATCATGCAGCAACATACCTTCATTGCCAATTCTAATCCACATCAAGTCCTTGGCAAAAGAACAGACTCTGCAAACGAATCGGAACCATTATTGGGAGCTCCCTTCAGCCCAAGAATCGAAGTCATCAGATTATAAATCTCAACATTCTCAAAAGACGGTATCTTCCTCCCCTTCTCAAACCGAGGACCATGTCCTACAAATATACTCCTCATCGAAAACAACTCGTTATCATACCCATGATCTCCTCCGCATTTATACCCCTGATTCCTACTCATCACAGCGCTATACCCCTCTTCAACTAAACCAACGACAGGACAAATTCTATCACTGGCCGAATAGTGCAATCTCTCCGGTAAATCCTCCTTCAAATAAACTCTCAACTTATTCCCATTCACTATCTTCCCTGAGCTTAATCCTTCATTCATCTTCTCCGCTAATTCAGCCACCGAAATCCCCGCGGGCGGTCGAATCGCAAGCAATGTCCCTTGCGACTGAACCCAACCACTCGGAATCTCAACCCAAGGCTTCAAATCCTCAAGATAAACGTACTTCTCCTCACAAGTACCCACCATCCCATGATCACCGACCAAAATTATACTAACCTCCTCAAAAATCCCCCTTTCCTCCAAACCCTCAATCAACCTCCCCAAAACCCTGTCCAAATGCACCACCGCCCTCGTAATCTCCGGGTGATCCGGCCCGAAAACATGCCCCTGAGCATCCGGGTCCGAGAAATACAGCGCCGTGAACACCGGGACCTCCTCCCTCGGCAGATCAAAGTAGCTCAGCACAGCGTCCACCCTCTCCTCGAAAGGAACGGACTTGTTGTACTTGGGGCAGAAGGAATCGCCACGGCACTTCCAAGATCCTTTCCTCACCTCGCCGCCCGCCCAGAAATAGACCGCGGCGGGGAATCCTTGATTGGCCGCGGTTTCCGGTTCGTCCGAGCCAGAAGGAGGAGTTGTGGTGTGGGTGGTTGAAGACGCCGCCCGTTGAGGGGATCGAGGAAGCTGTTGGCGACGATGCCGTGGTGAGGGGGTAGAGGCCGGTGGCGATGGAGTAGTGGTTGGGAAGTGAGGAGGGAAGACGGGGATGAGGCCGAGGTCGGCGGAGGTGGAGGTGGAGATTGAGGGCGGTTGAGGCGGGGGGTTAGGACGGGGATTTGAACTGGTAGCCGAAGCGGAAGCCGTCGAAGGAGATGAGGATGAGGGCGGGGAGGGGAGGGGATGCGGGAGTTGGGGGCGGAGGAGGAGGAGGAGGTAGGTGAGGGCGGAGATGTCAAGGAGAGGGAGAGGATGGGGCGCGTGAGGAAGAAAGAGAGGGGTTCGGCGTGGCGTTGGGCAGGAGAGGGGCCGTGGTTAGTGGGTTTTGGAGGAGGATTCATCGAGGGAGGAGGTCGAGGGCGGTCAAGCTTGGGTGTTTTCGGCAGAACCGAGTCTTTCATCGGTATCGGACTCTCGACCGTAGTTAGAAGTCACGAGTTCTGATGGATCTTACAATTTTGTGTTAACATTATTCTGTTGGGACAAACCCGGGGCATAATAGAGTAGGGTCACAGCAATAGTAAAGAAAAAGTAGAAATAAAAAATTAGACACACAGATTTACGTGGTTTGGCACTTGATTGCCTACGTCCACGGGCAAGGAGAAAAAACTCTGGAGTTACAAACTCTCTCTTTTTTCAAGAAGAAACTCTCCCTATTTTTTCTCTCTCACTCTTCTATATAAGAAGTTGTTTCTGGGATGAGATTTTCTTAAGGATTTTGACGCCTATTTATAGTTTTTAAAAAAATACTATGCATAATAAAATATTAATATTTTACTGTACATCACTGTGCAAATGGTTTGTGGGGCCCACGAGCTTTTCATTTGTCAAAATAAATGTGGACGGCTGAGGCTGCTGACATATTCTTCTTCCTCTTTTAATTCCCTTATTTGAGAGAGAATTTTCTGTTTAACGCTCCGTCTTAGAATTTTCTTTTTAACTTATTAGAAGAGGACAGATGCACCTCGTGCGCCTACATTCAGAAAATAGTGCATATTCCATTAAGAATTTGCCCCCGTGTAAAATCTTCTATAGACAAACTTCACGCATGTATATTAGGGAGCTAATGATAATGGCTCATGGCAACTTGAAGCACGTGTTTGAAATCGAGATAAGGGGTAGTTCATGGGCCAGGCTAGGTCCATCGATGGATTCTAGGAATACCTTAGAACAAGATGGTGAATAAAGCAGCTAGCTCCCAATCAGGCTCGTTCCGAACTAGGGCACGGTCTCTTCCCTGCACAAAATGGTAATGAATTCCTTTGAAGCTGCAGCATCTACATTCTATGACAACACATATAGTACTAAATTAGTGCAATTGGAAATGTTTTCTCCGATGAAAGTAGTTTAACCTAGTTGTTTAAAAGAGGGTTAAATATCATAAAACCCTTCTTAGCTTTCAAAAAATTGGAAAACACCCCCTTAAGTATATGGATTATCACAAAACCTCCCATAAACTTAAGGGGTTTTTTTTTTGATATTTTGAAAGCTAAGGGGGGTTTTCTAATAATCATCTAAAGTTAAAGGGGATTTTATGATATTTAGCCTTTATAAAAAATCTAATAGTTAATGATAGTTTATAATTTTTTTTTGTTTACACAATGTGCCATCTATAAGGGTCAAACTTGAAAGTGATCTTGATAATTAGGCCGATCCGCAAAGTATTGGAATAAATGTCCATCCATCAGGAATTTCATATCCTATTTTAAGTATATACGATGCGGATAGCTGTAGCTAACCCTGAAAAAAGCAAAATGAAACTAAGAAATGTTTGGAATTGCCTTTGTATTGGATTGGTTTGATTGCTTTCTGTAAGAATTGGGTTTAGGGTTTCTTCTGTATTCTCATTGATAGAATTATTGGCTTATATAGCCTTACACACATGTTTACACAAAGGCCCTCTAAAACCCTTTAATTGCATTACATTCTCAACACTATTCCTCAATATGGGCGAAAGATATCTATTAAGCTCATCTTGTCACACCCTCTAGCTAGATCTACTGAGCTAAGCCCTTTAGTCAAACAGTCTGCAGCATGCTCCTTAGTTGGAACATAGCCTAACTCCATTAGCCCACTGTTCAGCTTCTCCTTGATGAAGAATCTATCAATCTCGATGTGCTTAGTTCTGTCATGTTGAAATGGGTTGTTGGCGATGCTGATAGCTGACTTGTTGTCGCACCACAAACTCATCTTGGCCCCTTGGTCAAGGTTCAGCTCTACCAGCATGCTCTTTAGTCACATCAGCTCCACAACCTCCAAGGCCATGGCTCTGTACTCAGCTTCAGCTGTTGATTCGCCACCACAGATTGCTTCTTGCTTTTCTAGGAGACTAAGTTGCCTCCTACAAATATGCAATACCTTGAGGTAGACCTCCGATCATCTCCGCGGCTAGCCCAATCTGAGTCACAGTAGCCCTCAATGTTCACATGGCCACTCCTCTTGAATCTTAGTCATTTGCCAGGGGCACTCTTCAGATACCTTAGTATCTGGTATACTGCATCCATATGACCCTTTCTTGGGTCATGCATGTAGCGGCTCACCATGCTTACCGCAAATGAGATGTCTGGACGTGTGTGACTCAGGTAGATTAGCCTACCCACCAATCTCTGATATCTCTCACGATCAATAGTTTCACCTGCCTCAGCACTCAGCTTGAAACTCTGATCAATCGGTGTAGCAGTAGGCTTGCATCCCAACATCCCCGTCTCTGCAAGAAGGTCCAGTGCATACTCCCTCTAGGAGAGAACAATCCCCTTAGGTCCATGAGCTATCTCTATACCAAGGAAGTATCAAAGCTGACCCAGATCCTTCACTTCAAATTCTTTGCTCAATCTTACCTTGAGCTGTGCAATCTCCTTCTCATCATCCTCTGTGATGATCATATCATCCACATACACTGTCAGCATAATGATGTGACCCATATTTTTTCTAAAGAATACAGTATGGTCGGCATTGATCTGTCTGTATCCCATATCAACCATGGCTCTCCTGAACCTGTTGAACCATGCTCGAGGGGACTGCTTCAGTTCATACAGAGACTTCTTCAGCCTGCAGACCTTACCCACTGTCTCTCTTGTGCCACATCCAGGTGGTATCTCCATATACACCTCTTCCACTAGATCTCCATGAAGAAACGCATTCTTCACATCCAGTTAGTGTAGTTCCCATCCACCATTTGTTACCAGAGAAATCAGCATCCGAACAGTACTCATCTTCGCCACTGGTGCAAAAGTCTCATCGTAGTCAATGTCGTATGTCTGGCTGTACCATTTTGCCACCAGTCGTGCCTTGTATCGTTCAACCTTCCCTTTTGGGTTCTGCTTCACAGTAAACACCCACTTGCACCCCACTGCTCTTTTCCCTGCTGGCAGTATCGCTAACTCCCACGTGTGGTTTTTCTCAAGAGCCCCCAGCTCCTCATGCATAGCAGCCTTCCACTTTGGGTCCTTCTTAGCATCTTGCCAGTTGTTAGGTATAGTAACAGAATCTAATGATGCAATGAATGCTCCATGTGAAGGTGATATGTGTGAATAGAAAACAGAATGAGCTAGATCTAAACCATATCTCTTAGGAGGATTTCCCGCATTACTGCTAGTAATCCTCCTTTCTGACATTAGAACGGGGAGAGGGTTAGGAGTAGGAATGGTATTACCTAGAGTGGAGTGTGGTGTAGGTGTCTCAGGAGTGAGAGCAGAGCTGGACGAGGGACTAGGCATTGGCACTGTTATTGTAGGTACCTCTGGTTCCTTCCCCCTCCTGCTGTATGTAAGCAACTCCCCCTGAGCTGTAGGCCTAACACCCCTTTTCTCCTCCTCCTCCCCTTCGTCTTCATCCTCATTCTTTTCTGAGTACGGAATCATAATTGGGATTGGCCCCCTTGAGCTCTCACCATTCTCCCTCTCTCGCCTCATACCTCCAGTATCGGGTAAGTCGCCAAAAGGTGAAGTAACCTCTACTGTGTAGTACGGCTCCAGCTCCCGAAATTGCACATCCATGCTGACAAACAGCTTTTTCTCCACCGGGCTCCAGCAGACATACCCTTTCTGGGTGCCATTGTATCCCACGAATATACACTTCACAGCCCTAGGGTCTAGCTTCCCAATCGATGGTCTGTTGTCCTTTACAAAGCACACACATCCAAATACATTCAATGGCAGGCCCCCCTCGTTATCTCTCTTCAGTATCTCACGAGGAGACTTCCACTCCAACACACTCGAAGGCATTCGGTTGATTAAGTAAGCAGCAGTCAAGACTGCTTGTCCACACATCACCTTTGGGACATTCATCGCCATCATCATACTCCTAGCGACTTCAAGGAGATGTCTGTTCTTCCTCTCTGCTACCCCATTCTGAGCTGGGGTGTATGGGCATATAGTCTGGTGTAGAATTCCCTGAGCTGACAGATACTCCCCAAGTGTTCTATTGGTGTATTCTGTCTCATTATCCGACCTCAACACCTTTACTGCCGCACCATACTGAGTCTGGATGTGCTTATGAAAGTCTTTAAAATAGGCAACTACATCACTTTTGTTTTTCATAAGATACACCCAAGTGACCCTAGAGAAGCAATCAATAAATATAACCAACTACATCACTTTTGTTTTTCATAAGATACACCCAAGTGACCCTAGAGAAGCAATCAATAAATATAACAAAAAACTTGCATCCATTTATAGATAAGATACACCCAAGTGACCCTAGAGAAGCAATCAATAAATATAACAAAAAACTTGCATCCATTTATAGAGTTTACTGGGCAGGGTCCCCATACATCAGAGTGTATTACTTCAAACTTACAAGAACTCCTATTACCTGAACTAACATAAGAGCTTCTAGTTAGCTTTCCAAACTCACAAGCATCACAATACAGCTTATGTTTATTTCCTTTTTCAAACAAGGTTGGATACATTCTACCCAAAATGCCAAATGACGGATGTCCCATCCGTTGATGATAAAGCATCAACTCATCTTCTGCGCACACTTTAGCTCCTCCTCTTCCCGTCCTCTCCACCACAGATGTCAGCGCTGAGTCCATCCCTTCACGGTCCAAGTACCACAGCCCGCTACGTCATGTCTCAGTCTCAAGTCTTCGCCATGTCCCTTTCTCCTGGAAGATCACCTTGGGAATGTCAAAATAAACAATACAATTTAGTTGGAGGATAATGGCACTAATGGATAACAGGCTGATAGGGAATGAAGGAGCATGCAGAACATTAGATAAAGTTATAGAACATGTACAACTAACAGTGCCCTTACCAACCACATCTTGTGTTGTACCATCAGCGATCTGGATGCTTTCTGCTTCTGCTAAGCGAGTATAAGATAAGAACTCACTGGCATTGCCTGTCACATGTCTGGATGCTCCAGAATCCATTATCCAGGTGGTAGATCTTCCCTCATTTGGGTGTGCGCGAAGGGCGTAGTTAGCATAGTCCCCTTCAGAGAAAGTAGTAGATGCGCCCTCAGACACATCACCTACTGCGCTCTGCTTCCTCCTCAGTGTTGCCAAGAGTGCACGATCCTCAGCAGTGAAGATCATCTCAGCTTCTTCTTCTCTTTCTGTTACTGTCAAGTTTGCTCGGTGGCCTCCTCTTCCACCTCGCCTGCCTCCACGGCCTCCAGCCTGACTGCGTCCACCCTATTCCCTCTCTCTGGGTGGCTTAGGGCACATCTGTCTCAGATGCCCTACCTCTCCGCAGTTGAAGCACTTCCTAGTCTCCCCTCGGAATCCAGTGTTATCCGAGTTGGATACCACCAGTGCAGACTTCTCCACTGTAAGTCCACATGTCCCAGCCTATAGCCTGATACGGCTCTCCTCTTGTATCATGGCTGAGATTGTCTCCTCTAGTAGTGAGATCTTAGTCTGAGTTAGTAACAACGCCGTCCCTACTCATATGCTGGAGCCAAGCCTCGAAGAAACAACATGGTTCTCTTCTGCAAGGAGGCCTCACGTTCCTTGCACTCCGGGTCTTTACAGCTCGCTAGGGATGAGAAGTGATCGTGATCGAGCCACAAGCGTTCCAGTTCTGTAGCGTACTCCTGTACAGTCCTTTCTCTCTGAACTATAGCGCTGATCTCCTTCTCGATCTGGAGTACCCTCAGGTTATTTCCCACCCCATCGTAGGTCCTCCTCAGCTTCTCCCAGACATCACGTACCCTCTCAAGGTCATCCACTATGAGAGCAATTGGCTGGACTACAGAATTCAGAAGCCAGATGTACACCAACATATGAGTGGACTTCCACTCATCTCTCCCTGCTGAGCCCTCAGCTGGCTCAGTCTTCTCACCTGTCAGATATCCCTCTAGGCTCCTCCTAGCAAGGGTATATTTCACCCGGCGCGACCTACTCAGATATGTCACGGGTCCATCAAGTTTTACATCGATAGGTGGAAGCTCCACCTTCTTGGGTTGAGGCTTTGTCGAGCTCTCTCCCGCCGACAACCTCATTAGTTGCATCAGTGTTGAGATTTTCTCAGGATTCAACTTCTTAATGATCCCTTCCATCAGATTTTTACCAGTCTCCATCATCGATCTAACTTGTATTCTTGTGTGCAGTGAAAAATTTCGGTAGCACTTCGACAGCACCACAAGAGAGATGGATCAACAAGGATTCCTGTTTCACCAAGGAAACAAGAACCAGAAGCAGGATATCTCAACCAAGTGAGATATCAGCCCTTCCTCTCATCAGTTCTAGGACTGACCTGTCAAGGGAACCTAAACAATCTATTACACTTCAAATATTATCAACAAACATAGGCAAAACATATGAGATTTCC
>NC_033801.1:8763468-8778503 GCF_001876935.1 Asparagus officinalis | reverse complement strand
GACATCTATCTCATCATCAAGTTTACCAAAAAACTACTCACAACATTGGCCACCCAAAATAACGAAATTAAACGCACTGTTAAAAAGAGACAAACCACCGAAGAGCTATATAAAAAAACAAACCACCAAGCTCATTCCCTGTCAGTCCAGTCACTGACCTCTCATTCGCTATACTCCTCCATGATTCCTTTTACACACCACAGGTCCTCGGCGCACGATAGCATCTTCCAATGCGGGATCCCCGATCTCAGCGGCTCACAAGCTGGCGCACTCGCGCTCCTATCCTCGTTCTTTGCCGGCGTGACGCGGACGCCATGCTCCGACGACCTCACATTCCGCCGTCCTCCAGCACTAACACCACGTCGTCGATCACCCCCCCAGCAGTCCCGTTCAGAGATCGGCCTCTCCTATCGCATGCTGCGCAAGCGCTCCCCCTGCAACTTCCTCGTCTTTAGCCTTCCACGACTCGCTGATGTGACACTCGTCCCCGCACAGCTCCACGAGCGCCTCCCTCTAGCAGCTAGCTAGGGTTTCGAAGGACGGCTAGGGTTTCGAACTGGGGTTCGGGTTGGCAGCGCTCGAAAGAAGATGCGGTAGAGAACGGCGGCGGCTCTGATACCATGTAAGAATTGGGTTTAGGGTTTCTTCTGTATTCTCATTGATAGAATTGTTGGCTTATATAGCCTTACACACATGTTTACACAAAGGCCCTCTAAAACCCTTTAATTGCATTACATTCTCAACACTTTCCGATGAACAAACTTCACCGCATTTCCTAACCTTAAGCCTCATTGATGACGAACTGAGTGAATTGCATCTTCTCGTAATCATCCCATCCTAACCGCATTCACATTTCTCCTCTTCACCACCGAGGGATGCTCTTCCTATAACCAGACATATACCTTCGACATCATTAATGAGTAATAATCTATTAGTTCAGGAACTATATATAAAACGAAGCTTACCCTAAGTTCATCCAATATCTTAGAACCAGAGGTTTCACTGAGGAATTTCGCAATGACTGCAAGTAACATAGAAGTTGTCTCGAACCCTCAAAGCACCAAACGAGATATCTCTTGGTCGGAAATATTTTCATAAAGTTACTAGTTCATCTAGCAAATTAAGCCATGGTCTCGTTATTCTTCTCTCTATTTTCTCTTTGTTTTTGGATTTGCTTCACCTTCTTTTTACCTGATGCCTCGCCTGCCCACTATGAGCTAGCCTTCATTAACATCACAATATTCTTGGAGGGAAAAAGTTGTTCCGAAAAAGTTTAAATTCTTTATAAATTTATGTCGGCATTGGTTCCCCAGTTAAGCAATTGAGCCGTTCATTATCCTGTGTAGTAAACCTTTTTTTTATAGAAAAACTGTGAAGCATAGCTCTCTAACGTTTCATTGAAAAGATTTTAACGAAACAATCTATAGAATATGGATACCATAGTACTAAACTCACTTGTTTTGCTTTGGCATATGGTGTTGAAAAGGGTGTAGATCAAACTCACCTCCGGCGACGAAGGGCTCCGGCAAGCTCTCGAGCAGGCGAGCTCGATTTGGCGATCTCCAGGCGACTTCGAACAGGTGAGTTGAGGAGATCAGACGCAAACTTCGGGCGAACGCAGACCTCGATCTCTGCGTTCGAACCTCCCCCTTTGCTGTGCGTTCGCCCCCCCCTCCAACTCTGCGTTCGTCGACCTCAGCGTTCTTCGTTCGACCTCTGCGTTCGGCTCAGATTTTGGCGTCGAAGCGAACGCTGGCGACAGGCTGTCGCCAGCTCTCCACATCCGCCTATAAAGCCCCCCCTTTGGCCCTAGGGTTTCGTGGCTGATCTTTTTCCCCCTCCTCCGATTTTTCTTCTGGCGGCGACCAAGAACGCAGCTGCGTTCCCATCTCCAGTTTAAGAAGAGAGAGAGAGAAAATTAAAGAAGGGTTTTTTTATTGTGGGTTATTCATTTATTCTCAAGTGAGAATTGAAAGGGTTCATACCCTTTGATTATTAACACTGTAGCTACAGTGTTTATCTGAGAAATCTCAGTTTTGAGATACGCTCCTAAATTGTAATTTCTTGTTTAATTAATAAGAAATTATCTGTGTGGCTCCCGAGGACGTAGGCAGTTGCCGAACCTCGTTAAATCTTGGTGTACTTTTCTATACTGCGTTTCCGTTGCAATTAGGGGTTTAGGCGTTAAATTCCTAACAACTGGTATCAGAGAGTGAAACGATCTAGAACAAGTCAGATTCAAGTGGGAGCCATGGCCACAGATGAGGCAAAAATGAGACTTGAGAAATTTGATGGAACAGATTTCGGATTCTGGAAAATGCAGATAGAGGATTATCTGTATCAGAAAAATCTGTATCAACCACTATCGGGGAAGAAGCCAGATTCCATGAAGGCAGATGAGTGGAACCTTCTAGATAGACAAGCCCTCGGAGTTATCAGATTGACGTTGACTCGCAATGTTGCGTTCAACATAGCGAAGGAGAAGACCACGGCAGGTCTTATGGCAGCACTCTCAAACATGTATGAGAAGCCATCAGCCGCGAACAAAGTTCATTTGATGCGGCGGTTATTCAATCTGAAAATGGCGGAAGGCGCGTCAGTAGCACAACACCTCAATGAACTTAATACGGTTACAACCCAATTGAGTTCAGTTGAGATTGAGTTTGATGAAGAAGTTCGGGCGTTGATATTGTTGTCTTCCCTACCAGAGAGTTGGAACGCTACAGTCACAGCTGTGAGTAGCTCGTCGGGAAACAATAAGTTGAAGTTCGACGACGTTCGTGATTTGGTTCTCAGTGAGGAGATCCGACGGAGAGAAACGGGTGAAGCTACAACCTCTTCAGTATTGCATACAGAGTCAAGAGGTAGAAATTCAACCAGAGGAAACGGACGAGGAAAATCAAACTACAGAGGTAGATCAAAGGACAGGAGGTCCAAATCAAGGAATCCAAGCAACAGCTCGAAGGCTATCGAGTGTTGGAATTGTGGAAAGACCGGGCATTACAAGAATCAGTGCAAGAGCGCACAGAAGGAGAAGGAAGCGAAGGCAGAGGTGAATGTCACCTCCACTTCAGGAGGAGACGACGCATTGATATGCTCTTTGGAGAGCAAGGAGGAATCTTGGGTGTTAGATTCAGGAGCGTCGTTCCACGCTACTTCTCAGAAAGAATTCTTCGAGAAGTATACCCCCGGAAAACTTGGATACGTATATCTTGGTGATGATCAACCGTGTGCTATAGTGGGCAAAGGCGTGGTGAAAATTAAGTTGAACGGGTCAGTATGGGAGCTGAAGGATGTCAGGCATATTCCCGACCTGAGAAAGAATTTAATATCCGTAGGCCAGTTGGCTGGCGAAGGATACACCACAACCTTCCATGGAGATGATTGGAAGATCTCAAAGGGCACAATGACGATTGCCCGAGGCAGGAAGACTGGTACCCTATATATGACAGCAGGTGCACGTTGTTCGATCTCAGTTGCAGCAAGCAATGAGACTTCAAAGCTGTGGCACCAGAGACTCGGTCATATGAGTGAAAAGGGGATGAAAATCATGCACACAAAGGGGAAACTCCCAGGACTGCAGTCAGTGGAGATGGATATGTGTGAAGAATGTATACTTGGAAAGCAGAAGAGAGTCAGCTTTCAGACAAGTGGCAGAACCCCCAGGAAGCAGAAGCTAGAGCTCGTTCACTCAGATGTTTGGGGACCAACCACCACTGCGTCGATTGGTGGGAAACACTACTTCGTGACTTTTATCGATGATCACTCTCGGAAAGTGTGGGTCTACTTTCTGAAGCATAAGTCAGAAGTATTTGAAGCTTTCAGGAGATGGAAAGCTATGGTCGAGAATGAGACCGGTCTGAGAATAAAGAAGCTCAGGACCGACAATGGCGGTGAGTATGAAGACACCGGATTCAAGAAGTTCTGCTATGAGCACGGGATCAGAATGGAGAGAACCGTGCCCGGCACGCCTCAGCAAAATGGTGTAGCTGAGCGGATGAACCGAACGTTGACAGAGAGAGCCAGAAGCATTCGAGTACAATCAGGCCTACCGAAGCAGTTCTGGGCAGAAGCGGTCAACACAGCAGCTTACTTGATCAACCGAGGTCCATCGGTTCCATTGGAGCACAGAATACCAGAGGAGGTATGGTGCGGAAAGGAGGTAAAACTCTCACATCTTAAAGTTTTCGGTTGTGTAGCTTACGTGCATATTAGTGATCAAGGCAGGAATAAGCTTGATCCCAAGTCAAAGAAATGCACTTTCATCGGCTATGGTGAAGATGAGTTCGGCTACCGCATTTGGGACAACGAAAACAAGAAGGTGATCCGGAGCAGAGATGTGATATTCAACGAGAAGGTGATGTACAAGGACATGCACAAGACAGATGACTCAGAGAGCGAGTCAATATTTGTAGATGCAGATGATGTCCCGAGTAACCTCTCGGAAGAACCCAATGCAGAGGGTCCTCAGCAAGAAGAGCCTGTTGGACAAGATGGTGCGCAGGAGCCCGACGCACCAGCTCCGATATTAAGAAGATCTTCTCGTCCTCCTGTACCCAACAGGAGATACATGAACTATCTGTTGTTGACAGATGGTGGGGAGCCTGAAAGCTTTGATGAAGCTTGTCAGTGTGGAGATGCGAGCAAGTGGGAGCTTGCAATGAAAGATGAGATGAAGTCTCTCATATCAAACCAGACGTGGGAACTAGCTGAGTTGCCCACGGGTAAGAAGGCACTCCACAACAAATGGGTGTACCGGGTGAAAGAGGAGCAGGATGGTTCCAGAAGATATAAAGCCCGGCTAGTTGTCAAAGGTTTCCAGCAGAAGGAAGGAATTGACTACACCGATATTTTCGCTCCCGTGGTGAAGCTAAATACTATCAGGACCGTGATGAGTATTGTAGCAATTGAAGATCTTCATCTCGAGCAGTTAGACGTGAAGACGGCGTTTCTTCACGGAGATCTAGAAGAGGAGATATACATGCACCAGCCAGAAGGTTTCTCAGAAGAAAAGAAGAAAAAGAACCTGGTGTGCAGACTCAAGAAGAGCTTGTATGGCCTGAAACAAGCCCCAAGACAGTGGTACAAGAAGTTTGACGGCTTCATGCACAAGGAAGGTTTCCAGAAGTGCAACGCCGACCACTGTTGCTACTTCAAAAGATATCAGTCCAGCTATATCATCCTACTGCTGTATGTTGATGATATGTTGGTTGCAGGAGCAGATATGGAGGATATCAAGAGTTTGAAGCAGCAGCTGTCAAAGGAGTTTGACATGAAGGACTTGGGTCCAGCGAAGAAGATCCTTGGAATGCAAATCACGAGAGATAAGAAGAGAGGTCTCTTGCAGTTATCTCAGACGGAGTACATCAACCGTGTTTTGCAGAGATTCAACATGGGCGACGCCAAGCCTGTGAGCACACCCTTGGCCAGTCATTTTCGCTTATCGAAGGATCAGTCTCCTCAGTCAGAAGAAGAGAAAGAGAGTATGGCTCAGGTACCTTACGCCTCAGCTATCGGAAGCTTGATGTACGCTATGGTCTGTACGAGACCAGATATTGGCCATGCAATGGGAGTGGTCAGCCGGTTTATGTCGAATCCAGGAAAAGCTCATTGGGAAGCGGTCAAGTGGATTCTGAGATATCTACGAGGCACCACACAGAAGTGTTTGCACTTTGGTAAGGGAGAGGTAGAAGTGCAAGGGTACGTAGATGCAGACTTCGGCGGCGAAGTTGATCACCGAAGAAGCACCACCGGCTATGTATTCACCGTTGGAACTACAGCTGTTAGTTGGATGTCACAGGTACAGAAGATCGTTACCCTATCCACTACAGAAGCTGAGTATGTTGCAGTGACTGAAGCCAGTAAAGAGATGATATGGCTTCAAGGTTTGTTGACAGAGCTGGGATTCAAACAGGAGAAGAATGTTTTGCACAGTGATAGCCAGAGTGCGATACACTTGGCGAAAAATTCAGCATTTCATTCTAGAACGAAGCATATTGCGCTTCGGTATCACTTCATCAGATCCCTGTTGGAAGATGACGTGTTGAAACTGGAAAAGATTCCAGGAAGTAAGAATCCAGCAGACATGTTAACAAAGACGGTGACAGTTCAGAAACTGGAGTTGTGCGCAACTTCAGTTGGCCTTCATGCATAGATGATGAAGGCGGAGCCACACAGGAGAGGAGCTTGATGAGATAGCCTGATTGACGGCGGTTTGATCTCCAAGTGGGAGATTGTTGAAAAGGGTGTAGATCAAACTCACCTCCGGCGACGAAGGGCTCCGGCAAGCTCTCGAGCAGGCGAGCTCGATTTGGCGATCTCCAGGCGACTTCGAACAGGTGAGTTGAGGAGATCAGACGCAAACTTCGGGCGAACGCAGACCTCGATCTCTGCGTTCGAACCTCCCCCTTTGCTGTGCGTTCGCCCCCCCCTCCAACTCTGCGTTCGTCGACCTCAGCGTTCTTCGTTCGACCTCTGCGTTCGGCTCAGATTTTGGCGTCGAAGCGAACGCTGGCGACAGGCTGTCGCCAGCTCTCCACATCCGCCTATAAAGCCCCCCCTTTGGCCCTAGGGTTTCGTGGCTGATCTTTTTCCCCCTCCTCCGATTTTTCTTCTGGCGGCGACCAAGAACGCAGCTGCGTTCCCATCTCCAGCGCTCAATTGATTTTGAGGGAAGATTAAGAAAAAGATTTAAGGAGAGAGAGGAATATAAAAAGGGGTTTTTATAGTGGGTTATTCATTTGTTCTCAAGTGAAAATTGAAAGGGTTCATACCCTTTGATTATTAACACTGTAGCTACAGTGTTTATCTGAGAAATCTCAGTTTTGAGATACGCTCCTAAATTGTAATTTCTTGTTTAATTAATAAGAAATTATCTGTGTGGCTCCCGAGGACGTAGGCAGTTGCCGAACCTCGTTAAATCTTGGTGTACTTTTCTATACTGCGTTTCCGTTGCAATTAGGGGTTTAGGCGTTAAATTCCTAACATATGGTGTCCCTGGAAGAATATTGACAGGAGTCAAAACTAGGCCTTTCATAAACGCATTGGAATCTCAATTGTATCAGGATCTCTGACTTCTAAGCTGAGGATTTGCTTCACTATCACACCAATAGTGAACTGCAGGAGCCGTTGAAATATAAAAAAAATGTTAAATCTTATAAATATGGTATAAATGTGTAACTAAACCTAGCTTGGTCTGATATCATCCTAATACTCTTTGTGCACCAAAAATCTAAGGTTATGATGAATTCTCTAACACATGGTATTAATAATAAAGGATAGACCTTCCTAGTTTCGGCAACAAACTGCAAGGTTGTCCTTCCAAGGATCCAAAACTCTAAGGACGTTATCTTCAATGTCAGAGAAAAATGAACCATTCGGAGTCTTTGGTGAGGAAAAGAAGTTAAGAACAAAGCCTTGTAGATCAGCCACAACGAGCATTGCTTGGTCTCTGAACACTTCAGTAACATTCTTTGGATATCCACTATGAAACATACTGTCCTCATTTTGTAATACGTAGGAACTGAATTCGGCATCACAGGAGAAAATAAATGGATGACTGAAAAGGTGAGCTTTAAAGATCATACCTACAAAGAGACAAAACCATTAAATCATTAAGATGCTTGTGTTATGCTTGATAACACAAAATAACATTAATTGAAGATTACCTTCAACATTATAGGGAATTAGCTACTTACTGTTCCTAAATAATTTCACTATAATTTTGATCCAAAGATTTCGAAATGAAATTATATCCCTGTACAGCTAGCAGTCAATATGAATGCCACGACATTTCACTCGTGTTTCGGAGAATAGCTTTTTAGCATACACCCCTTAGAGCACAGGTACAGATGATTTGGCCACCAGGGGACCTAGATGCTAATAAATGTTAAGGATATTCGTATGCTGAGTATAGTTCCACACTGGAAGTTATATAGGAGTTAAGGTTAATACCAAATAGCTCAATCTTCTGGCTTAAAATTGATTCCCAGCCTTTTTCATGTATTTGAAATTAACCCAAAAAATAGTACAAGCCTTGTTAGCCGAAAATGTTAACAAATTAAAAAGGGGTGGGCCCCACAAACCGAAAGAGATGTTTGCCTAAATTTAGGCACCATCCCAGAGCAAAATTTTAGGCAGAGTTTGAAGAAAATAAAGTAGCGGGCCCCACCACAAGAAAATATAATATAATATTAGTACATAGTGTTTTTTCAGCCACTATAAATAGGCACAAAACTCTTCAGAAAAAATCATCCCAGAAACAACTCCTCATATATAAGAGAGAAAGAAAACATAAAGAGAGTTTGGGAGAATTCTTGGAGAGTATCTTGATCAAGAGAGGGTATTCTTTTTGATCTTTTCTTTGTAACCTCGAAAAGGAATATAAAAGAATTGAACGTCGTCGTCGCACCGTGGAGTAGCTCTATAAGAGTGAACCACATTATATCTATGAGTACTGTGATTGAATTCATGTTTGCTAGTTTTATTCCGTAATTTCAAGATCGTTTGGGTGTATTTTGCATCTCCGTTTGAGGCGTTCTTATTGGCATGTACCCTAACAATTGGTATCCAAACCTGACTTAGAGTACGTATATATGTTTATCGTATGCTCTGTGGCTGTCACTAAAAGTGGATCCTCCACATCAGAAAATAAGTTAGATTATCATTTACTCTTTAAAGGCATTGGACACTATTTAAGAGTACAATATTATTCATAAGTACTATTACTATTCACAAATACGGTTCGGGAAAAGACAAAATCTTTCGCCATGAGATCTACAGTTGAAGACAATAGGCTTCGGATTGAGAAGTTCATCGGTCAAAATTTTAGGTATTGGGGGATACAGATAGAAGACTATTTGTACCAGAAGGATCTCTTCCTACCCATCAAAGGAGTGGAGGGGAAACCTGAGAAGATGGACGATGATAAATGGAAGGTGTTTGATCATAAAATACTTGCCACCATCAGGCTCAACATTCAACAGGATGTGACTTACAACGTCTCGCATGCGACCACCACCAAGGACTTGATGGAGGCCTTGGAGGTACTGTATAAGAAGCCGTCTGCTTCAAATAAGGTGTACCTGATGAATAAGCTATTCAATCTAAAGATGCAACAAGAAGCTCGCGTGGCAGACTTCTTAAACGAATTTCAGGTTGTGGTGCAACAGCTTGCTGCAGTGGATCTTAAGTTCGACAATAAGATCCAAGCTATATATTCTGCTACTTTCTTGTCTACCAGATTCATAGGAGAATTTGGTGATGGCGATGAGCAATGCCAATGGCAATGACAAGATGTATTGCTCATCGCCAATGACAAGATGAAGCTTAACACGGTGATCGGGGCAATTTTGGATGAAGAATCTCGTTGTAAAGTCTCAAGAGCTGAGGCCTCTAGTGGTGGGAGTGCTCTGCATGTCGAGGTACGAGAGCGTGCACAAAGAAGGGTAGGGGACGACGAGGCCGATCAAAGTCCAGAGGGAAGTCTAAAGGGTCGGACCCGAATGATTACGGTGAAGGGAAGTGCTTCAGATATGGAAAGAAAGGGTCACTTTGCAGGGGACTGTAGAGCTTCTGTTCCAGTATCAGCAGAGAATGATCAAGCTGACGGTGCAGCCAATCTCATGCACAAGACGGATTCGGATGCGCTTCTCCTATCTATTGAAGACAAAAGTGATGTGTGGGTCATCAACTCTGGCGCATATTTCCATGCAACCTCACAACAAAAGCTACTTTTATTTTTCGTGAAGAAGGACTTGGAGACGGTCTATCTTGACGACGATCAACCTTGCAAGGTTTTCAGAAAGAAAAATTGTACCCTCAAGATGGAGAGCGGGACCACCTTGACGTTGAACGACGTTCAGCATGTACCGGATCTCAAGCGAAATCTTTTATCAGTTGGGCAATTGACTAACTCGGGTTATAGAGTATCCTTCGAGCAGGGAAGCTGGAAGGTGTCGCTGGCTTTTCGCGAAGGACGAGTGAATCAACATGTGCAATGCTGACATGCCGTATAGTCATGACAGAGGGTCTGACGATGATTCGGCGCTTGTATCTGATATGTCAGAATTAGATTCAATGCACGACATGTAAGCTAAGCCCTCATTATTTTTGAAGATAACTTCTCTGTCACCATTAGAGGCGTTATTTACATCGAGGCCCTCAAGGCTAATCACAACGGGATCAATGTCATTAAAGACAAGCCCATGTTTGTACTCGGGTTCGGTATCGGCCTCATTGCCACTATCGAGGTCCTCAACTGGTGATGCATCAGTCTGCTCACCATCTAGGTAATTGATAGAATCAGTAAAATAATTTTCTACACCCTTGAATAGTTGTTTTTCTGTGACCATTATTTTAACCTCATCACTCTCATCCACGTACTTCATGCACTGATATAGTGTGGATGCGACAATCAAGTTGTTGTGGATCCATGGTCGACCCAATAGCAAATTTTTGGATGTCTCTGCATTAATGACATAGCAGGTGACATTCATCTTTAAATCATCCATTTGGCATTTAAGCTTGATTTTGCCAAGAGGATGGGTGTTGGAGGTGTTAAAGCCGTAGATGGTGGTTCCTGTTGCTGACAGGCGGTGAAACAGGACCCTAAGATGATTGATAATCCTCAAAGGTATGATGCTGAGGGCAGAACCAGGGTCAACCTGGATTCGGTCTACCCGAACGGAGCCAATATATCCTGTGAAGTATAAAGGCCTATCATGCTTCGGATTTTTCACGAACATATCTTCTGGAGAGAACGTGATATACGATATCCGTTCTCGAAAGACTTGATGACACTGAGGGCATGCTTCCAGCGTTTCCCCTATCGAATCAGTGGAATGTGAGTGAGAAACGTCTCATTGTCTGCTAGTGCTTCGTGTAGAACTTTCCTGGTTGATCGGGATAAACGCAAGAGTTCAAACAGCATGATCCTTGCCGGTATATTGATTAGTTGTGTCAACACATCGAATTGAAAGCGGCCCTTCGAGCTTTCAGGAGTTCCGTTCCTGAGCGCTTTACTGTAATGGAGCTCCTTTGCCTTTGGATCATTAGCAGGCAATTGTGTCTTCTTCGTTGCCTCTTTCGTATTGGCTATGGTGAGGTGTCTACCGCCTCAGGGTACTTCTTCAAGTACTCCTTTCCACCACGTGTTCCCAATGTCTGAACAGGTTGTGTGGTGAATGTCTGTTGTTCACCACCGGAACTACTGAGGGAAGCAGTTTCAACCCCCTCATCTAGAATGGCAGAAATAACATTGTGGGACTTCTACTTTGCTTTGGACTTCTTTGAACTTGTCGACGCCCATTGCCCGTCTACAAGTAGGTCCGGATGGACCCACATGACTTTGACTTTTGGAGTAGTGTAGGGGACCATATCTTTCTCCTTCTGATGATGAGGATCAAGATTCATGACCCTGGTCTCGGCTTCTGGGATCTGTTCTACACCATTCTGAACCTGGAACTCTAAAAAGCCTATTAACCGCAAGGAAACCATGTTGACAGACACCTTCTTTTGTTCCGATTGAAGGGTCATGACGTCTGCGTCCAACAAAGCTTGGATTTTATCCTTCAGGATGTAGCATGCTTTTGTTGGGTGATGAACCATCCTGTGGTACATGCAGTAATTAGGATTATCTGTCCTTAATGCCTCCTCAGATCGTCTTGATTCTGGGAGCTTGATATTCTTCATCTTGATCAAGGATTTGAGGATTGGGACGAGTTGTTCGTCTTTGAAGTTGTACTGCTTCTGGAAGCGGTTATACGAAGAATTACCTTTTTACTTAGAAGAAGATTTAGTGGAGGAAGTCGTTTCCACTGCCATAGTATCCTTCACTTTTGAATGGCACTGAGGAGTAAAGTTACCTTGGTTATCCCTCTTCTAGGATGAGACTCGCGCGACTCTTCGACATCTATTCTTTTGAGCATGCTCTCGGCTTACTCTCCTTGCCAGATCAAGTCTTTCCATGAATGAGCTTCGATAGTGCCCATTTTGGATAGTATATTAATAGATAGGTTGTTTCAGCATGTCTCGATGAGAGTAACATCTGAAACTTGATCGTAGGAATGCAGTGATCGATTCCTGAATCTCTTGACAAAGTCACTGATAGACTTTGTCTTCTTTTATTTTTCGATTAGCAGGGTGGCCATATATAGTTCTATGTCATTGTCGAAGAATCTGGCAATGAAGAGTATTTCCATGTGCTTCGAGCAAGTGATGGATTCAGGCTCCAATCTACGGAACCATTCAAAAGCGATCCTTTTGACGGTACTAATGAACAATCGAGTCATAATGGGATCATTCCCTACTATGTGTCCAGTTTGTGCCTGGAAGTAATAAATATATTGGGTAGGAGAACCCTTGCTATCGAACTGCAGGAGGTTGAGTGGCTTGAACTTTGAAGGATAGAGGATGACGTCCCATTCAACGGGGTATGGTCTAGTCATCCCCAGTTCCTTGAAGTTTTTATGAAGCTTCAATGCATCTAGTTGCTTCTGGAAGTCATCCAACTTTTGATTTTGCTCCTTCTTACGAGGGTTGGATTCATCTTCTGATGATTCAGAATGAATTCTAAAAATCTCTTGATCATCATACTCCGTATCGACTCTCCCTTGATTTCAACGGCTAGATTCCCCCGCACCAGATTTAGGTCGCCGATATCTTGATCCTGAAGCTTCACCGACAATTTTCTTTTTCTTCTTCTCCTTCACCTTGGTGAGTTTGTCTATCATCTCCCTCATGAGCACGATAGTTTCTTATTGTTGGAGAAGAATAACTTGCTATTCTTCTAGCCTTTTCGCCAAGTCTTCTGCATTCCCGGCTATATGAGCACTCGCTTGTTCACTTTGATCTGTGCTAGATGCTTAGGAAGTTGTAATGACTGAGTTGTTAGGTTCCTCATTGGCATCATTAGAAATATCCGCTAAACATTGATAATCCAATGGAGTCAGTTTAAAACTGGGTTCTTCACGGTGGCGATGGAGTGCCTCCCTCGAATGCTTGCGTCGAGTTTGCTCTCCGTTGACGATCCGCACGTCTTGATTCACTGGAACGATGTCTTCTCCTCACGATTTGACGTTGTGGAGAACTTGCGTGGCAAGTTTGAGAACTCTGAATGAGTTTAGAAGAACTCTGTAAAAGAGTTGATTTGAACCGAAGATCGGTTAATAAGCCAAGGCTAGAAGAAAGCTCTCTGTTGCTGAAGTTGAAGATGATCTTCGTTGGAAGATGATGTCGATCTCCTCAAAAGCCTGTCTCCAGTGGTCGATCCAAGCCAAGAAAATCCAACCTCGTGCGGTTCAGATGCCAAAAATCCAACCTTGCTGCCAATTCTCAGATCCCAAAATGCCAGCCCTTAACTCAGTTGAGTTTACTCGCTTTTATAGGGGATTAAGGGGGTGTAACTGCCCTCTAAATCCGTTCCTAAGTGGGCGAAAATCCCTCAGAACGTGGGATAACGGTTTTGAGGCCGTTCGGCTTGTGTTTGAACAACTCAAAACGCCCAATATGGCGTTCAGAACCCAACTTCGCCTCTTAGAATTGAGACGCGAAGTTGGGTGTTGGCTGAACATTGATGAACGCGAGGGTCACTCGTGTTTTGGTTTGTTGTAGCTTAGAAACGCGGGGGTCGGTGTTGGCTGGACCCCTAAGAACGCGAGGGTCGCTTACATTTCGCTTGTTGTAACGCGGGTCCGACTCCAGCGTTTTGATGTTGAAACGCGGGTTCGACCTTGGCGTTTTGATGTTGAAACGGGGTTCGAGCCCTGGGTTTTGATGTTGTGACGCGGGTTCGACCCTGGTGTTTTGATGTTGTAAACCGGGTTCGACCTCGCGTTTTGATGTTGATACACGGGGAGACCTCGCGTCTTGCTTGCAAGAGATTATGCACCAGTAATCTCTTTTTGTCATAGCGTTGCAAAGATCATTTGTCTTGTAATCTCGTTGGCTCCTTGAGAATATGAGATCGTCAGATTGTAAATCTCCGATGTTGATTTGAAGGCTGTTTTAATAGACTCTCACGGTGTCGTGAAGGTCGTCAGTTGTAACTTAGCGATCTACGTGAAAGTCTTCAAATTAGCAGCTTTCTGAAGTCGTCACGATGTACTTCCATCATCGGTGTTATGGGGGATAAGCTATTATTGTGATTTTAGACAGCCTCCAGAACGCCCTCTCAAAGTTTTCGAAAGTTTCGCGGTGACTGGGACGATTTTCGAATACTTTGCGATCTCATCTGATCCTGAAGCTGTTGATTCTTGTTGTAAAGGAGTGCGTTCCGCACTTGCTTTGAAGGCACTTGATTGAAGGGATTTGCCACGTAGACCTTTGTGAACGTATGCGTCATATCCTGCTTCTGAATGCGGGGGTGCCCATGCGTTTTGAATTTGAGAACGCCGAGCTACTTCGGCGTTTGGATTTGAAACCGGGTGTGACCTCGGGGTCATGATTTTTTGTAACCGCGGGCTCGCCTTAGCGTTTTGGTTTCTGCATCGTCTGGTCTAACCTCAGCTTTTGACTACACCGCGCTATGACTTCTGGCGTTATCCGTCTTCGCGTCGCGGGTCTGACCTCGGCATTATGGTTTTTGCGACGCGGGTCTGACCTTGGCGTTCTGACTTAAAACGCGGCTATGACCTTGGCGTTTCGATGTGAGACGCGGAGGTGACTTTCATGCATTTTGACTAAGTCTTTGAGACTTGTCTTCAGCTTATTCGTTTCAAGTCTTGGCTCACGTCCATTAAGTTGGTGGGCCTGAAAACATGCATAGGATTTTTGGCAAACCCTCAGTCATCAACGGATTTGATAAGCCTTTACCGACTACCGTTTGAGTCGGGCTAGCGCATGGATTATCTAAGTCCGTTCCATATGTAACGTTGTGCTAAGAGAATGAACTCTCTTAGACTTGATGCTATGATTTTGAATACATAGACTTTGTCATTTTCACGGGAAAAAGACTAACCGGCAACGCGTGTTAGGCGTAGGCTTATCTCTAATTAGGGATCGAGATAAAGTCCCCCATGCGTGTGAAGCATGGATTT
>NC_033801.1:8754513-8763049 GCF_001876935.1 Asparagus officinalis | reverse complement strand
ATGCTATGATTTTGAATACATAGGACTTGTCATTTTGACGGGAAAAGACTAACCGGCAAACGCGTGTTAGGGTAGGCTATCTCTATTCATTTGGGATCGAGATAAAAGTCCCCATGTGTGTGAGGCATGGATTTTGATGTCCTTTTTCAGGTAAGAAGACTAACCAGCAACGTGTGTTAGACACTTGACTTATCCTACTTAGGATTCAGGGATAAAATTCCCCCATGCGTGTAAGGCATGGATTTTGGGGTTATTAAATAACGACTGCTACGATGATTGAATATGTAGGCTTTGCTATTATTACGGGAATAGCTACCCGGCAACATGTGTTAGATGCAGACTTATCTTACTTAGGATTCAGGATAAAATTCCCCATGCGTGTAAGGCATGGATTTTAGCGTTTTAAATAACAACGCACGATATTGAATACGTAGGTTTGCTATTATTATGGGAATAAGGCTACCCGGAGCATGTGTTAGATGCAGACTTATCTCAAATTAGGGATCGAGATAAATTCCCAGGCAATGAATCCTGGTGTCTTTTTCACGGCGGAAAGACTTAACCGCACGCGTGTTAGGCGTAAGACTTATCTTAAATTAGGGTGAGATAAAAGTCCCATGCGTGAAGGATGGATTTTTTGGTGTCGTTCTTCCGTGTGTTGAAACCCGAAAGAAAGTTGAAGTGCCAGAGGTATAGTATTAACTTGCATGAATTTTCACGCTAAGTGAAATCAAAATTTCTTTATTATCACTAGATAATCTAGAAAATCTTTAATTGCTGGGATTTTATATGAAACACTGCTAATTCTTGTTGAAAAATAGAATTAAAAGTTCATTAGGGGGTGATGTTAGAGGTGTGATTTAACTAACAGTATTTAATGGCTTATCGCTTCTATTGAAGAGAGTCGATAAGTTGATTTGGTCAGAGGTGTGATTTAACTTGACTGGTTCGTGGACTATCCGCTCTATTGAAGAGAAGTCGATAAGCTTTGATTGTTGCGATCAAGACAACTTTGAGAGACTATCGCTCTATTAGAGAGAGATCCGATAAGTGATTGTGTCAGAGGCTTGTGAATTTAACGTGACAGGAGGATGTTGCGATTGGAGCCTTTGTGGACTTATCATCCTATTGACGAGGATTGATAGTGGATTGTCAGAGGTTTGATGTTAAAGTGACAGGAGGATGTTGCGATTAGAGCAACTTTGGGGACTTATCATCCTATTGAAGAGGATTGATAAGTGGATTTGTCAGAGGTTTGTGTTAACGTGAACGAGGATGTTGCGATTGGAGCAACTTTGTGAACTTATCATCCTATTGACGAGGATTGATAAGTGATTGTCAGAGTTGTGTTAACGTGACAGGAGGAATGTTGCGATTAGAGCAACTTTGTGAACTTATCATCCTATTGACGAGGATTGATAAGTGAATTGTAGAGGTTTGATGTTAACGGTGACAGATTATGTACTTGTGACTTGCACAAGATTTTGGGAATTAGCGTCTCGCTGGGGAAGATCACGATTTGAGCATTTTGGGACTTATCATCCTATTGACGAGGATTGATAAGTTGATGTTGTCAGAGGTATATTGTTAACGTGCAAATTGGGAGTGATGCAAGTTGAATGCATACTCTGTGGGATGATAATCGTCAGAAGTGTAATGTTATCGACGGTGTGAAAGATTTGTTACTCTTAATTCCAATGATTCCATAACCACCCCAGTCTTGATTAAGACTTAGAGTGGAAGAAAAAGAGGCAGACAAGAGCATCGCCTAGTGAGGCACTATCCATGAAGTCAGAATAGAGACATCACCAGATAGGCCATTATCTGATGAGTTTGACTATCAAGAGGTAACTGTTAACGTGATAGTTTTGTGGACCTGCCATCCATTGAGAGGATTGGCAGAAGAATTTGGAGGGAGCAGACTATCAGAGGTGATCATTAAGTGATAGTTTTAGTGGACCTGTCATTCCTATTGAAGGCGATTGACAAGTTGATGGACTATCAGAGGTAAATGTTAACGTGATAGTTTTTGTGGACTGTATCCTATTAAAGCGGATTGACAAGTTGATGGACGTGATAATTTTGGTAGATTCTGTGGTTGACAGAGGTTATTTTATTAAACATAACAACTCAGAAAATATATTACTCAGAAATCCAATGAACTACAAATAAATCAACCCCAGTCTTGAATAAGTGCATGGGGAAAAGGGTAGTCATGGCACGTCGCCTAGTGGGCCACAATCTAACGAGCTTGACTATCAGAGGTAGTTGTTAACGTGATAGTTATTGGAGACCCGACATCCTACTGAAGAGGATTAGCTTCAGTGGTCGTAGTATCTTCTGTTCTGATTGGGAAAGAATGAGCTTGGTCTGTTGCTTTCAGGAGAGGATTGGGCTTGGTCTGATTGCTCGAGCTGATCTTGCCCACTTTGTTTCTTCAGCTTTGATCCTGGCAATAATCTTCTGAGCCTGTTCGCCTTGAGAGATCAAGTTATCTCCAAGAACGCATTTCTGCAACCTATCGGCTACGGATGTTGGTCTGGCAGGTTGTGTCGACATGGTCTCTACTAAGGTAGACTGTGTCTAACCTGACGGACACCGAGAGCCTGGTTCGGTAAACCTTTAACGAAGGCTTTGACGGATTCCCTCTTCTTCTGCTTAGTGCGAGAAGGGTATGGATGGAGAACTTCCTGTATCCTCTTCCAAAAAATCTTTGACAGGAAGAGTCTCTCTAAATTGTGCCCACCTTTGGATACATCCGGCAGGTAGTTTCTCCTGAACCATTCAAGGCAACTCTCTAAGGGTGGCCAATGTAAGCAATCGAGCCAGTATGGCAACGTTTGATATTACTTCCAGTCTGTGACTTGAAATGAAGATATGTGGGTCGGTGATCCTGTGCCGTCAAAAAGCTTGTAGCGTCGGACTTCAATTTTGGAGGATAAGGGCTGGCGTCCGCATTCGGTAGGAGTAGGGCCTCGACAACTCCCTCATCTTGGAGCTCCGCGTTCCTGTTAGCAATGACATTGGAGAGGCGGGCTCTAATTCCTGGATTTTAGCCGACTGAGGGATTTTTGTCAATACTCCGTCTCTCTCCTTCATCAGAGGAATGATTCGCAGGTTGTGGCTTCTTGTCAGAAGCCGTGTCATCACCATTTTTCCTTCCTTTTGCTTGTGTGGCGGCGACAAGACGTTCTTTCCACTTCGGGAAGATTCTGCCTGATGCTGGCGAATCTGTCATCTGAGATTTGCCCTTGTCTGCGACGATTGAGTCAACAGGCGCAGGAGTTCATTGATGGCCTCGTTGCCTGAGAGTTGAAGCATGGCTCCTCCTGCTCATCAATCTCTGCGCGAGATCTCAATGTTTCCCGTCATATAAGACGTCAGCTTTCTCATATTCAACAAAAGAGCATTGATGACTGGGCTTTCCTGCAATGGCTGAGTGTTCATGACATGTGAATTGTTCCCCTGCTAAACTTTCGATAGTTGACAGGGGGATGGCCTCTGTTCGCGTACCGAAGTATGTTGATAAACTCCATCAGAGCTTATTCAGGAAGTCTTTCAAGCGCGGAGGACCGATCGTTTCTGACTCATCGAACTAGAACTGATGATCTCCCTCTGCTGATCAGTAGAAGTGACTCTAAGGTATCCATCCTCAAGAAGTCTCTCTTCTTGTGTGAACTGCCGTCAGTTTGGTTTTGGTAAGCACGTATTCGTAATTGGTTGAACACCAGCGAGTTGGGCGCTTACAGCATTGCGTCCCGAGATGGACCGGTATGGAATTCAGTCCGTTCACGATTGGAAATGTACGAATGAAGCTTGTTGCATTCGTCTTACTCTCGATGTGACTCTCTCAAATCTGTTGTAAGATTCGAGAGAATTACTCACTGATTGTTGAGGTTTGTGAACTGGAACCCGCCAGTCCATGATTGGACAGGACTGGCTCTTGTGAATATGGATCTGGTTGAGATGCTTGAATCCATAAACTTCTTATATCCGTCGCCTCAACCTAGTCGCGCTACGGCAGAGTATCGGGGGTCTCGCTCCGCGGTCAGGCGAGCGCGGGTGTCGGGGGCGGCGCGCTCCCTGCAGGGGGTCCGGGGGAGGTATCCCCGAGTCGGGTTCGGGGCAGCGCCGCCGAAAGCTCACGATATATCAACAGGCGGCGGTATTGGTTAGCAGCGTTCTTCTTGGCCTGTTTTAAGGCTTTTGCAGCAACGTCGTTGACGTTTATGGAGCTGGTCTCTTCTATAGGCCGTTTATGACCTGTAGCACGTCGTGCTGACGCAGAGGTGAGATATTCAACTCGCTGTGCGAGTTCAGCAGAGGTTGAGCCCGCTCCTGGAGCGGAGGGGCCGTTCGACGAGTTTTGGCCAAAGGAGAGGACTTTCTTTGGCGGTCCAGCAACAGTTGGAGATTTAGTCTCCTTGGAAACTTTGTGGATCTTGCGCATAGCCTTGGGGCTAAGGGATCCAGAGGAGATAGCCTTCTCAAACTTGGCTTGATCAAACTCTACCACGAGAGTTTCGACGATTGTTCCAGTGAGATGAACATCGGATTGCGCCACCACTTCTTCATCAGAGAAGCTTGTCCCCAGCAGAGTCGCCATCTTTTGTTAAAAAGACAATGAAAGAAAAATTGACTTGTATTCCTCTCAAAATCAATTACAATTTGGATTCCGATTACAAAAGAGAGGAGAATGAATTTGACTCTCCCCTTTGTTTAAAACTGGGTTCTTTACGGTGGCGATGGAGTGCCTCCCTCGAATGCTTGCGTCGAGTTTGCTCTCCGTTGACGATCCGCACGTCTTGATTCACTGGAACGATGTCTTCTCCTCACGATTTGACGTTGTGGAGAACTTGCGTGGCAAGTTTGAGAACTCTGAATGAGTTTAGAAGAACTCTGTAAAAGAGTTGATTTGAACCGAAGATCGGTTAATAAGCCAAGGCTAGAAGAAAGCTCTCTGTTGCTGAAGTTGAAGATGATCTTCGTTGGAAGATGATGTCGATCTCCTCAAAAGCCTGTCTCCAGTGGTCGATCCAAGCCAAGAAAATCCAACCTCGTGCGGTTCAGATGCTAAAAATCCAACCTTGCTGCCAATTCTCAGATCCCAAAATGCCAGCCCTTAACTCACTTGAGTTTACTCGCTTTTATAGGGGATTAAGGGGGTGTAACTGCCCTCTAAATCCGTTCCTAAGTGGCGAAAATCCCTCAGAACGTGGGATAACGGTTTTGAGGCCGTTCGGCTTGTGTTTGAACAAGTCAAAACGCCAAATCTGGCATTACAAAGAACCACACTTCGTCTATTAGAATTGGAGACGCGAAGTTGGGGTTGGCTGAACATTGATGGACGCGAGGGTCGCTCGCGTTTTGTGTTGTGTAGCTTAGGAACGCGGGGGTTCGGTGTTGGCATGGACCCCTAAGAACGCGAGGTCGCTTACATTTCGTGTTGTAAACACGGGTCGACTCAGCGTTTTGATGTTGTAACGCGGGGTTCGACCCTTTGGGTTTTTATGGTTATAACGCCGGGTTCGACCTTGGCGTTTTGATGTGAACCGGGGTTCGACCTTGCGTTCTGATGTTGCAAAAGCGGGGTTCGACCTTGGCGTTTTGATGTTGTAACGCGGGGGTTCGACCCGTGGCGTTTTGGATGTTTGTGGACGCGGGGTTCGCGCCTGGGTTTTGATGTTGTAAGGCGGGTTCGACTCGGCGTTTTTGATGTTGATACACTTGGGGAGGACTCGCGCGTTTCTTGCCTTGGCCAGAGATTACACCAAGCTAATCTCTTTTTGTCATAGCGTTACAAAGATCATTGTCTTTGTTAATTTTCGTCTTGGCTCTGAGAATATGAGAGTCGTCAGATTGTAATAGTAACTCCCGATGTTGATTGTGAAGGCTGTTGAAGTAGAGCTCTCATCGGTTGTCGTGAAGGTCGTCAGGTTGTAACCTTTAGCGATCTACGTGAAAGTCTTCAAATTACAGCTTTCTGGAAGTCGTCAGATTGTAACTTCCATCATCGGTGGTTGATGGGGGATAAGCTATCTATTGTGATTTTTAGACAGCCTACAAGTCACTGAGCTGGTACGGGTTCGAGTACGTTGATAGACACCCTCCCCTTCAATGAGTAACGCCATCAGCCCTGGAGAGAACTTGAGATCAGAGGAGTCAGAAGAGTTAGCTGGACCTTTGCCCTTGACCCTGCTAACCATATTTACCGTGACTTTAGCAGGCTCATTCTTGGATGTTTGTCTTTTGGGATGAAAGCATCTTCTTCTAAATGAGAGGGCTTCCAGAAGTTCCAACAATCGCTCAAAGACGGAGGGCCTTGGTGATGGGCCTCCACATTGGCATTTGGAAAGTACTGTAGAGATGAGCTTCTCACAGCTGTATTGAGATTTCATCTAGTTCATACTGCATTTACGAACTAGGTAATCACGGAGATCGCAATAGGGCCACCCCAATTAACTTTGGTAGTGTGCATGTACAAGAATCTCTAAGTGTTAGAGATTGATGAGCCTGAGTGGTTGGACGAACCTCATGGTTGATACATGGTTCGTCAATTGGGTGAACTTGATTTGGGGGACGCACTTATCATCTTGGTCGAACCTCAACTTGGACACTTGAATGTGGCTCAACAACAGGGCGAGTTCGGTGCTGAGGACGCGGTTCATCCTTTGCATGAGACTGAGTCTGGCCAGTTCCAACGGCGGGGCTAACCCGGATAGAGGGACACACTTGTCGTCTTGGACGAATCTCATGTTGAAGACGAGGTTCGTCATCTACGCGCACTTGGACACTTGGGCGACAATGGAGAGCTTCACGGCGTGGATAAAGTTCGTCATCTTGATGCACCTCGGTTAGGCGAGTCTTAGCCCTCTTGTAAGTTCCAGCCACGTCATTTTAGGGCTGATAGTGGAAGCGATATAGCGAGACTAAGGCGTGGGCTTCACAACAAGCCTGATTCTGACGTTGATGACGCCTTTCCCTCCTTGACAACACATTGGCAGCAGGCTCCACAACAATCGATGTTTGACGAGATTGCTTAACGACCTATTGTTTAGCCTGATGGCTAGTTTTCAAAGCCTCGATATTCAGAGGTAGAGATTTCCCCTCGAGGTAGACTCGAGTTGAATTGTCGAGGTAGACTCGAGTTGAATTGTCAGAAGCAACATAGGCTAGAGTCTTATAAGAAATTTTGCGTGACTTGCGTTCCTTAGTGGGACTCGGAGTACGAGAGGAGAGGAGCTCATTGTACTTGGACTAGTCAAAGTCGATGAAGAGAGTCTCGACGTCAATTCCCACGACGATTTTGTCTGACTGCGCCACGACCAATTTATCTGACAGAATGGTTTCTCCTACTATGGTCGCCATCTTCTGTAGGGTCCCAAAAAGATTCTAAACCATTGGTTCTCTTAACTGTTTTAGTCATGAGACGAGATTTTATCGCTTGGTAAAAATCTCATTACAATCTCTCTTTCTCAAATACAGAAGAGGAGAAGGTTGATTTGACTTCTCCTTTGTTTAACATGGGTTCTGTGTAGTAATGAGATGCCTTGCTCGATGCTTGAGTCGAACTTACTTTTTGTTGACGATCAGAACAAGATCACTTCAACTCAGGAGGAGAATCAGCCTCTGTTGATAGCTTGGATCACAAGAACCGAGGTTCGGATCTCAAAAGAGGGCCTCTCTAGTTGGCTTATGAATTCTCTCTTGCTCACTGTGTGCGTCCGTGGTGCTCGTGGCTTTTTTTTCATAGTTGCTTGAGGCTATTTATAAGCCTTTAGCGCGTGACTGACGCGCTAATCGTGGGGTTGAGGAGCGTAACTGACTCCTGGAATTTAACCCATGTGGGCTGACTGGGTCTTCAAGACCGTTACAGTCAAACTTCACTTGGTGAGATGAGCCTCGTTGCGTGGCGAGGTTCGTCAGATGAGACGAGCCTTGATGCACAGTGAGGTTCGTTTTACAAAGTGAGTTTTGCTATATGGTGAGCTTCGTCTTGGATGGTTGAGTTCAACTGCATAGCAAGTCTTGTGGACTTCTTCTGACAAACTTTGTCTTCACTGACGAGCTTCGTCTTTAATAAGCTTCATCTTCATTGACGAACTTCATTTGCTAAAGGATAAAGTGTTGAGAGCCTTGTCTCTAGGCGAACTTCGTCTTCAATGAGGAGCTTTATTCTCTGAGAGGTGAGGCACTGTTTGATGAGGTTCATCTGCGGATGGACTTTGTCTCTTGAGTGGGCTTCATCTTCTAGAGGATTTTCGTCTCTAGGCGAACTTCATCTTCAATGACAAACTTCGACTCTAAATGAGCTTCATCTCCAATGATGAACTTTGCTGGCTAAGACGAGGTTCATCATGATGACGATCCTTATCATGATTGTAGTGAGGTTCGACCCTGTTTTGTTTCTTGGCATTTTTGAGTGCCTATAGGAGTTGAGTTACCCAAATTAACAGCAAGAGCAACAATATTAGAAGTGGAAGGAGTCTCACTGATTCTAAGATTCTGCACAACAAAACTAACAAAGGTAGACATT
>NC_033801.1:8746813-8754503 GCF_001876935.1 Asparagus officinalis | reverse complement strand
CTGAGAAGTAGTCGTATTCTAAGGATGATATGAATCATTCGTATGGCAATTCCGCCGCTTGTGTCATCAAAGCTTATAGTTGGGACATAGAATTGGAGGTGATACTGGGAAATCTTGCATCCAATGTTGCTCAAGCTTGTAGCTATGACAAACTCTAGGAGAAGTACGTACCCTTCTTATTCATGATGACGATGGAAAAACACGATGGCGTAGTGGCAAACATTGACGTGATCGGATTTCGACGATAGCCAGCGACAACAAGATCTGCTCGACGGGAAAGCACGAGAAAGACCTGTGGTGAACAGTAAGCCTTAATAAACAGAATGATAAACAGTAATCACGGGTAAACAGTAAACTGATAATGGTAGTACTACATCAGTTGGTTGATGAACTGTACACATGGATGAACAGTACCATCCATGAACAGTATCGATGGTAAACAATGATCATGCAGATAAACGATGTCATGAGGTAGCAAGGTTAGGCAAGATTAGAGCTGGTTTGGCTGAGATTTGATTGACAATGACGAGAGCGACGAGCACGAGATCAATGATGATCATGAGGTTCAATGGTGAACACAAGTTGATGACGATGACAGCGGGAACAAATCCGACCTGGTTGAATCTGGTGCCAACGACGCTAACTTAGGGTTAGGGTTTTAATTAGCCTATGATACTGTTGGATAATGTTTTTTTTTTGTGGGAACTCAGTCGCCCTCGTGTTTATCAAACCTGCCTTATTTTTTTTAATGCCTAACTTCTTTGACAAAAAAGCGTCCTTCTTTGACATTTTTGAAGAAAAACAAATTTGGTGGGTCCCACAAGTTTGAAATTAAATAAAGTGGTGGGCCCCACCGAAGAAATTTATAGGACATGGGTCCCACATGAATAGTAACTAATAATATTTTATTAGTGCATAGTGTTTTTCGAAACGCTATAAATAGACCTCAAATCCTTAAGGAAAATTCATTCCAAAAACAATAATCAATATATATAGATATATATTGTAGAATAGCTAGTGCTAGTAGGAACAGTGCCTAGACCGAGAAGGTCTGATAGATCGAGGAGATCTTTGCCTGAGGAGATCGAGGAGATCTTTTGCCTGATAGATCGAGGAGATCTTTGCCTTATAGATCGAGGAGTTCTTGACAGTACTGGGTTGGTGCACACCAGAGTACTGGACTGCTGTTCCTAGAAGCAATTTGACCTTGGGATCCTTGCACCGGAGTAGGCCAAATAATGCTTTAAGCACAGCGTTTTACAAACGCACAGCAGCACCGGAGTAGGCCAAATAATGCTTTAAGCACAGCGTTTTACAAACGCACAGCAGCTGAGTTGGAAAATTCTAAATTACTATACTTCAGATTTCTTTCAGTTATTTGCTGCTTTATATCTGTATTATTCCAGATTTAACCACAGGCGCTAACAATCTTAAAGCATTATTTTTAATCTACCATGGATCCTGCGAGGACTCTTGGAGTGGACTGTCTTAAATTAGAGAACTTTGACGGTTCCAATTTCAACGCATGGCGTCGGAAAGTAATCTTCGGGATGCAACTCCTGAAAATCTACTATGTGGTTTCTGAGGAAAACCCCGACTCTGAAGAAGACTCTGAAGCTGAAGCCTCTTGGGCTAAAGATGATCACTTCTGCAGGAGTTATCTCCTTAATTGTCTGGCTGATCATCTAGCAGATGCTTACACCAACAAGCCTTCTGCAAAGAAAATCTGGAATGCTCTGGAGGACCAGTACAAGGATGAGGAGAAGCTGTCCAAATCTCACCTTATTGACAAGTTTCTGGACTTGAAGTTTGAAGATGACACTGAGGTCTTGCCTCAAGTTAAAGAGCTTGAAAAGCTTGTTATGAAGCTGAAGGATAAAAAGATCAGTCTTTGTCAAACCTTCATCTCTGGTGCAATTGTCAACAAGCTTCCTCTATCTTGGATATCATTCTCCACTGACATTCGAAGAAGGAAAAGACAGGTGACTCTGTCTGACTTGAAGAGGTTCATCCGGATCGAGGACGAGACTCGTACTCGCACGAAGACTGAGCTACTTGATAAGCAGAAGGCGTCTGCTAACATGGTGGCGGCTAACTCTGAAAAGGGTAATTATTCATCTTTCAAGAAAAAGAAGTCTTTTAATAGAAGGAAGAACCAAAATCCGAAGAACCTGAACGTTCAAAAGAAGGAGTTCAAGAAGAGCGGCAAATGCTTCAACTGTGGGAAGCAAGGACATTTTGCCAAAGACTGCAAAGCACCAAAGAAGGATACAACACACAATGTCAATCAAATTGATGATTATGTGGCTATGCTCTTCCAGGTAACAACTCCAAGCAACATATCTAGTTGGTGGTTAGATACGGGTGCTACTTGTCATGTATGCTCCAATAGAGATATGTTCTCTTTTTATGTTGCTACCAAAGAGAACGTATCAATGGCTGATCGTTCTGTGGTTCCTGTTCTTGGAACGGGGACTGTGGTGCTGACTCTTTCTTCGGGAAAGACTCTCACATTGAAGTATGTGAAACACGTTCCCTCAATTGCCAAAAACTTAGTCTCTGGAAGCATGCTGTGTGATGCAGGCATGAGGCTGGATTTCCAAGGAGGAAAGGCTGTATTATCCTTTAAGAAAATGTATTTTGGCAATGCATATCGTACTGATGGCATGTATAAAATCAGTACGAGTGCACCCAATCCCGTTGTAAATAAAGTATCCTCTTCTGCTTACTCCTCTGTGTTATGGCACAATAGGCTGGGACATGTAAATTATAGAAAACTGTCTAGCATGGAGAAGTTAGGATTCCTTCCAAAATGTGGGGGTAACAAATCTGAGAAGTGTGAAGTTTGCGCGCAAGCAAAGCTAACAAGGAAGCCATTTTCAAGTGTTACGAGGAGCACCAACCTATTGGATCTGATTCATTCGGATACTTGTGACTTTAAAAGCTTCGTCACTCGTGGCGGCAAGAAGTACTTCATCACCTTCATCGACGACCATTCTCGCTTCTGCCACGTTTACCTGCTGAAATCTAAAGATGAAGCCTTCAGAAAATTTGTCGAGTTTCGGACTCGAGTGGAGAAGCAGTTTGGACTGCAGGTGAAAAGACTCAGGAGCGACAGAGGAGGAGAATACCGATCCAAGGAATCGGAAGCATACTTCAAGGAGCATGGAATCATTGCTGAAACTACTGCTCCGTATTCTCCGCAATCTAATGGGATTGCAGAAAGGAAGAATCGCACATTGACCGAGATGGTGAATTCGATGCTGATCACATCTGGTCTACCTACCTGCTATTGGGGAGAGGCTTTACTAATGGCAAACTGGATTTTGAACAGAGTACCCTACTCCAAAACTGATAATACTCCTCATCAGTTATGGTTGGGATATCCAGATTCTTTGGATAATCTCAAAGTGTGGGGGTGTCTCGCATACGTTCGAATACCAGATATCAGAAGGCCTAAGCTCGGACCAAAGGCAAATAAATGCGTATTTCTTGGCTTTGCTGAAGATAGTGATGCTTGCAGGTTCCTTAATCTTGGAATCAACTCCATCATTGAAGCTCGGGATGCAGAATTCTTTGAGGATAAGTTTATCAAACATAAAGGCTTATTGCTCAAAGATGTAGCAGAGAATGCTAGTACATCAGATGCACAAGAGGAGCCAGTCAATGATGAAGGAGTTATCGAACCATCTTCCAAACGCGTCAGAAGACAAAAAGATTTTGGAGATGACTTCATCACCTATAATGTGGAAGGAGATCCACAGACTTTTCAAGAAGCAATGCAGTCAACAGACGTTCTTCTGTGGAAAGAAGCTATAGATGATGAGATGGATTCATTGATCCAAAATCACACTTGGGAGCTGGTGGATGTACCTGAAGGTGCAAGGCCTATCAGTTGCAAGTGGATCTTCAAGAAGAAGATTCGTCCTGATGGTACTATTGAAAAGTACAAAGCAAGACTGGTGGCTAAAGGATTCTCTCAGAAAGAAGGTATAGACTTCTTTGATATTTATGCACCAGTTTGCAGGATCACTACCATCAGAGTGCTTATCGCATAGGTGGCGATTAAAAGGTTCGTCATACATCAGATGGATGTGAAGACTGTCTTTCTCAATGGTGATCTCACAGAAGAGATCTACATGGAGAAACCAGAAGGACTTGATGCTCCAGCTGGTAAGGTTTGTAAACTTGTTAAGTCTTTATATGGACTTAAGCAGGCACCAAAACTCTGGCATGAGAAGTTCGATGGGGTTGTTCGCAACAATGGGTATCAAGTCAGTGAATCTGACAAGTGCCTATACATCAAGGTCGCTGAAAGAAAGGTGGGTGGTTATTTGCCTTTATGTGGATGATATGCTCATCATCGGGAGTGATTTCGAGATAGTAACATCTACCAAGAAATTTCTCTCAGCACAGTTCAGCATGAAGGACCTTGGAACTGCGGACGTGATTCTCGGAATCAAAATCATATACTTTGAAGAGGGCATTGGATTGTCTCAATCTCATTATGTCGAAAGCATGCTAAGGAAGTATGGCTACTACGACCTGCCAGAACTGTCAGTGCCGTATGATTACAACAAGAAGCTTCGACCAAACACTGGAAGACCAGTAGAGCAGCTGCGGTACTCAAAGATCATTGGGAGTCTCATGTACGCGATGAGTTGCACAAGGCCAGATATAGCATTCGCTGTAGGAATGCTTAGTAGGTTCACAAGTAATCCTGGAAAGCTTCATTGGGATGCCATCCAGAGATTGATGAGATACTTGAAAGGAACTACAGGTCTGGGCTTATTCTACACTGGATATCCGGGTGTAATCGAAGGCTATTCAGATGCGAGCTGGTGCTCAGAACCAGATGAGTGCAGATCTACTGGAGGATTCGTCTTCACCATGGGTGGAGCTGCCGTCTCGTGGAAGTCTAAGAAGCAGACAATGATTGCACAGTCATCGATGGAATCTGAGTTCTTCGCACTTTGTGTTGCAGGAGATGAAGCTGAGTGGCTCAGTTGTATTCTCCGAGACCTTCCATTGACACGATTACAAGGCGCAATTACTATCTATTGTGATAATCAGGCGGCGAGTGCTGTAGCAGCAAACTCGTTGTTCAATGGAAAGAAGCGGACCATTCGTCTGAAGCATGGCTATTTGAGAGAGCTCATTTGTCAAGGAGTCATCTCTGTGATTGACGTCCGATCTTCAGAGAATGTGGCTGATCCTTTGACTAAGGGTCTGAAAAAGGACATAGTCGAAAGGACGTCTACTGGAATGGGTCTCAAAGTTTTGTAAGTCTTACAAATACTTACCATGTTATTAGTTCAAAGCTTATGCTACTAATAATAAAATAATTGGTTCAAAAGTCAAGTAAGATTTGTAAAGTTTGGTGAGTCTTATAAATACTTACCATTTATATCTAGTTATTAGTTCAAAGCTTATGCTACTAATGACAAGATAAATGGTTCAAAAGTCAAGTAAGATTTACAAGTGAAAGGGTTCAAGTTTTCTTGGATTAGTCGGTGTCTAAAGCAAGGTTTAGGGATTGCGTAACGCGCTCCACAATGAACGGGGTACTTAATTGATCTTTGATCCCCCTCTAGTACTATCCTTACCTGGCTGAACTATTTGGATAAATCTTTGATCTTTTCACGAGGAATCCTATCATGAGAGAGGATGACTCTAAGCCTAATGAGTTGAAAGCATTTCGGATGCATGATGTTTGATAGGAAACATGCCTAAAGAACTCACCTATGCATGGGTGGAGATTTGGCCATCTCCTATGATGTCTTGTGGAAAGATACCTAGAGCCCTAGCAGAAACCAGGACATGCACAGGGCCATAAATGTGCAAAGGCAAGGCAATGGCAAAGGCAAGTGTGGTTCAAAGTGAAAACTACCACAGATAAGTTTGATTTTGTGTGATCGCTGGATTTTTAGACATGTGCTGGTTCAAGTCTCTGCGACACCATGCACCTATCTTTTATTCAGTTGGTCTAATGAAGATTCAAGTCATTACGACATCTTCCTTATGCACAAGATTGAAACGTCGGTACTGTTACACAGCACTAGTTAAAAAAATGTGGGGGATTGTTGGATAATGTTTTTTTTTTTGTGGGAACTCAGCCGCCCTCGTGTTTATCAAACCTGTCTTATTTTTTTTAATGCCTAACTTCTTTGACAAAGAAGCGTCCTTCTTTGACATTTTTGAAGAAAAACAAATTTGGTGGGTCCCACAAGTTTGAAATTAAATAAAGTGGTGGGCCCCATCGAAGAAATTTATAGGACATGGGTCCCACATGAATAGTAACTAATAATATTTTATTAGTGCATAGTGTTTTTCCAAACGCTATAAATAGACCTCAAATCCTTAAGGAAAATTCATTCCAAAAACAACAATCAATATATACAGATATATATAGCTAGTGCTAGTAGGAACAGTGCCTAGACCGAGAAGGTCTTACAGATCGAGGAGATCTTTGCCTGAGGAGATCGAGGAGATCTTTTGCCTGATAGATCGAGGAGACTTTTGCCTTACAGATTGAGGAGATCTTGATAGTACTGGGTTGGTGCACACCAGAGTACTGGACTGCTGTTCCTGGAAGCAATTTGGCACAAGCTTAACAATGGACAAACTTACATCTGCTTTGCTTTAGGTAGCATAAATATTTAGTGTACACATTGTGTTCACACACACACACTATCTTAACATTGGACAAACTTACATCTGCTTTGCTTTAGGTAGCATAAATATTTAGTGTACACATTGTGTTCACACACACACACTATCTTAACATTGGACAAACTTACATCTGCTTTGCTTTAGGTAGCATAAATATTTAGTGTACACATTGTGTTCACACACACACACAAGCTTAACAATGGACAAACTTACATCTGCTTTGCTTTAGGTAGCATAAATATTTAGTGTACACATTGTGTTCACACACACACACTATCTTAACATTGGACAAACTTACATCTGCTTTGCTTTAGGTAGCATAAATATTTATTGTACACATTGTGTTCACAAGAATAAACATATATGCCTGTTGCTGAAACAAGGGCTTATTCTCATCAAATACTGCACATCAAACTGTACAAGATGCATTGGGGTCAGTGTAGTTTAGGAAGCAGATGATAATGGTTCGATAGCGATTTGAAGCCCATGTTTGAAATCAAGATAAGGATGGTGAATAGGCCAATCTGATTCCATCAATGGAGTCCAGGAGTAGTTGAGGACGAGATGGTGGATAAAGAAGCTGGTCTCCAACATCGCTAGCTCCGAACCAAGACACAGTCTCTTCCCTCCACAAAATGGCATAAAGCTCTTTGCATTTGCAACATCCACACCCTATATATGGCATATTTACATGTGGCAGCAAATTAAGTTAGTGCTTATAAACATTTGACCGGAAATGTGTAGTAGCTAGTGGAAGGATATTTCGGTTATAGTTTGGGGTAAACTTCACAATAAAATAAAATAAATCATTAAGTTCGTATGTTTCTCAGATAACTTTGTTAACATTCAAAATATGAAATAACCCCCCTAACAGCGTTAACCACAATTTTCACTAGGGTGGGTAAAATTATATAGAGGAATATCTTTGCCAATAAAACTTGTGGTTCACACTTTTAGGGTGGTTTTTTTTGGAAAATATTGAAAGTTGAATGGAGTTTTCTAAGAACCCTAAAACTTA
>NC_033801.1:8706578-8746718 GCF_001876935.1 Asparagus officinalis | reverse complement strand
AGAAGAATATATTACGAGAGAGTAATAAAGGAGAAATACTCTTTGAACTCCCTACAACACATTAAAATCGCATGACAATCCCAGGACAAGTACTAGTCAACTTCATCTATATAAAATGCTCAAAAAACAGTTTAAAAGTAACCGCCTAACACTACACACTACTAAATAATGAGGCATCAAATTCCGTCTAGGAAAATCAGAATTCCGTCTAGGGTAAGTATCCTAGACGGAATTCTGTCTAGAATACACGTCTAGGAAGTTTCCGTCTAGAATGTAGTATTCTAGACGGAAATTCCGTCTAGAATACATCCTAGACGGATTATTGATGGAATTCAAAACCGTCTAGAGTACATCACATACATAGTACACGGGAAGTTTCTGCAGTTAGCTTACATAAAAGCATAGTGAAGTTGAGAAACGTCCGTCTTGAAATTACCTTTGTATTGAACTGGTTTAATCGCTTTCCGATAAACAGCCTTCACTAGATTTCCTAACCTTAAAGCTTCATTGATGACACACTGAGTGAACCGCATCTTCTTGTAATCGTCCAATCCCAATCGTCCGTTAACATTTTTAGTTTGCATCACTGAACGATGTTCGTCCTATGTATAACCACACAAATATCTTGGTTGATTTATTAATCTAGCTCACAAATGATAATAATGTTGGTAGGGGTAAGTTACACATGTATAGGAGGAAGATTACCCTTATTTCAGTCAATATCTTAGAGTTAGAGTTTTCACCGAGGAATTTCACAATGGTCGCGATCAACAAAGACGGCGTCTCATACCCTGCAAGCAACAGATCAATAACCAGACTCGCTATCTCTTCGTCAGAAATGCTTTCTTGCCTTGATAACACGTCCAGAAAATCAACGGTTTCATTGTTCTTATCTCCAATATCACGCTGCCTTCGGATTTGTATCACCTTCTTCTTTATCCAATGCCTGGCCTGCTCATAACGAGTCTTCATTATAACTTTTGCAAATTCCTATATTGCTTCATTCATAAGTACTAGTGTGCACCCCGTGCAAAGCACAACCCCCTATTTTTTATGTATTGCATTTTGAACTTACCTCCCTCTAAGTTTTAATACATTTAATTTGATTATTGTATATTTAAAATTAGAAATCATAACTACTCCTCTATACTTAAAGGAGGATTCAAGTTTAAATACATTTGATTTAGAAATCATATCTACTCCTTGATGCTTAGAGGAGGATCTAAGTTTTAATACATTTGATTTGATTTACTATTTATGATACAGTAAAATACTGTAGCATAAGCAGTAACTTCAAAAATATAGTGCCAGATTTGAGTTATCGTTCACGGTACAGTAATTTACTGCTACGGAAAGGGTCAATCTACTGTAGCATAAATAGTGATTCTTTGGATCCTCCTATAAGTATAGAAGAGTAGATGTACTGGCTTTGTAAGGGAAGATAATATCTCAAAAAAGTTTTAACTTTTATGACATATTCACGTAGGATCGGGGTGAGAAATTAAATTGTCAAAAAACCAACACATAATTAAAATACTGCCAGGGTCGATTTACAACAAAGTCCATTGTTAGAAGGGTTTTTCTATAGAGTGCCCTTGGGCACTCTATAGGAGAGAGATAGAGAGAGGTGAATAGTGGAAACGAAAATAAATGCAAACAGTGGGCCCCTTTACTATTCACTTCTCTTTATCTCTCTCCTGTCTTATAGAGTGCCCTTGGGCACTCTTTAGAAAAACCCTTGTTAGAAATCTAATCTAAACCAAAATTGATAAATTTGGGAGAGAGAGTAAAAACGCAGGGCCAACTTATTTATGAAACTTTGAAAAGCTTAAAACTTAAAGGAAAAGATTTGAAAAGATCTAAAAGTCCCTAAAAGAAAGTTAAAATAGTAAATTCTCAAATTTTTACATTTTAAACATTCGATAGGTTCTTTATTTTTTTTTTCAGAATAGTACTATTAGCAAATACCATATATGTAATCATTCCCTTTCAAATTAAGTCAGTTTCTTTGAAGGAAATACTATTTTTACAAATCCGAAAAAGTTCCACATTCTTTAATACGAATTAAAAAAATTTAAAGTTTTGGAAAGTTAAGAACTCCTTGGATTTCAGAATACTAAAATACAATTATCGAAGCCAAACGGCTCGGTTCCTATGTAGTAAAGTTACTTGGATTGCTTTGGCATAGGGTGTTCCTGGGAGGTTGATGGGCACTGAAACTATTCCTTTCATAAACAAAAATGAGGTTCTTGAAGATCTGGACTGCATCAGGATCTTCAAATTCCAAGCTCAAGGTTTGTTTCAGGACCGCGCCGAAAGTGTACTGCAAGCGCAGTTAAAGTCACCACAAAAAAAAAAAATTAGTTAAATCTCTTGCACTGTATTAGGTTAAAAACTTAAAACAAACTAGAAACAAACCTTTCTAGCTTCAGCAAGAAATTGCAAGACTTTCTTGTGCTTCCAAGAATCCATAACCTTAAGAACATTATCTTCGATGTCTGAGAGAAATAAACTACTTGGAGTCTTTACTGAAGAAAGTAAATTGACAGCAAAACCTCGTAGACGCTTGTGCACGTCTCCGGTCACAGCTAGTAGTGTTAGGTCCCCTAAAACTCCTGGAATATTTGGCGGATATGCAGAATGGAACAACCTGTCCTCGTTTTGTAATACAAAGTAATTGAATTCTGGGTCACAAGAAACCACGGTAGGACGGCCGAAAAGATGAGATTTAAAGATCTTCCCGTACCTACAACGCAAACAATTATCATCAAATCATCAAATTAAATACTTTTTTTCTTTTCTAGTAAATTTTAGCGATATATCAACCTTTGGATGTTTTTGTTTAGAAATGGGCCTAGAGATGAATAACGATGTGGTTGTTGGGAATATTGGCTGTTTAGACAATAATGAAAATCAGATTAAGCAATTTAATAATTAACAGATAATCACTATTATAACACAGATATAAGAAATATATCAAATGAAAAGTAAATAAAGTTTAGAAATACGGCCTGATGGTCGAGGCGTGCAAGCACTGTCCCAAGAAACTAATTGCCCCCTCTCGTACAGGGCTACGCGGCAAAAGTCCCCGGAGATACAACGACCCTCGGTCAGGCGACCTCTTTCTCGTCGGCACGAGCTTCAAGAAGGCTTTGCGAACTCTTCTAGACTTTCAGGGAACCAGCAAGTTGTAATAGCAAGCAAGTGTAAGAAGAAGAACAGAGCTGAGAAGGAAGAGGAGAATTTTGTGTTTTTCACACTGTGTTTTCTACCCTCGCAGCTTGCTGTTTATATAGAGGTTGAGAATGAACGTTTTTCAATATCGAATTAAATCCTCATAAAAACCTTTTTCCGTTTTGATTCTGTTTTAATTCTCATGAATATTACCGTTTCATTTACGTTTTAATTCAGTTTTAAAGTTCATAAATCTCTCCAATTAATTCTGGCCGTTAAACATTTTAAAAATATTAATCACGTTTTAAACAGTTCCAATTAGTAAAAATAAAAATGTTAGCATATTAAGGGCCCATTAAGCCGGAGCTGCATTCGTGTCCGCAGGTCGTGTGCGCGCGCCACCCGACCCGACCCGAACCCGAGCCCGAGCCCGGCCCGGCCGGCGCGCGCGTGTGTGGTGTGGAGCATAACCTTTGTTTTCTTCTAGGCATAGGAGAGAAAGGGAAGGCTTATAAGGACCCCTTTTTTCTATCCCATTTCCTATGTGGGACTAAACTTTCCCTCTTTTCCTCTACAAAGTCAAGTTTTAAGTTATCTTTTATTATATAATTCCAACAATCCCCCACATAACTTAAAACTTAAAATAGTTCAGAAATAACAATAAAAGAAGAACTTAAAAATAAATACGATTGCTGGTTCCCTTATACTATGTAATAGGTGGAGGTACCTTTCGGTTTGAACCTTCACTTAGTGACAGTTGTATAGATCCGTGAGAGCTTGGTGGACTTCGCCTTGAACCAGTCTCATTTATCGGATTTCTACAGAAAGCACACATAGTACAGTTTTGAAGAATTCTAAACGGGTTGCGCTATTATCGGCCTTGCGCAGGTATCTTTCATGTGTGTTACTAGGGAGCAGCCCTGATCCCATAGTCGCGGCCTCACAACTACACACATATAGGTGAATCCTAATAAGGATGCGAGCAAGTAAGCATCCTGCCTCATGGGTCTTGGATTCATTAAGAGTTAGACTCAACCTTTCACTTGCTTTTTATGAGCACTGATCACCCTAGGGATGGGAGCAAATGAATTCAGTGCTCCTCACAATTAATCACTCATTCAGTTTGTTTCTACCCATTGAACCTCTGCGAGGTTGGGTTGCCACTGCAGTGATTTTTCTTATGGGCTTAACCCCATCCCCCTCGATGATTCTAGGACCACTGCCCTAGATAAGCCTTTAGTTAAGTGATCTGCAAGATTTTTCTCTGATCTTACAAAATCTAAGGCTATTATATGGTTTTTCATCTTATATCTCAAGGATTTATGTCGCACTTTCAAGTGTCGATTCATCTTCACATTTGCATTCTCTTGATGGCATTTGTCAATCGCTGACCTGCAATCACAATGAATAGAAATAGCTGGTAATGGTTTTTGCATTAGTGGAATTTCAGTTAGTAAATCTTTCAACCATTCAGCTTCTATACTAGTAGTATCAAGAGCTATCATTTCTGATTCCATTGTACTTCTAGCCATTACAGTTTGTTTAGTAGATTTCCAGGACACAGCTCCTCCTCCTAAAAGGAACACAAATCCTGTGGTGGATTTTACATCTACTGAGTCACTAATCCAATTTGCATCTGAATAACCTTCTAGTACAGATGGATTTTACAATCTCCTTGGGTATGGTTAAGGTTTTTGGCAAAATCTGACCAGGACTCGGGAAGTTTGTCTATAAGACAGGCTATCTGAAATGTTTCATCTAGGATAGATCCATTCACTTTTAATTGGTGAACTATATGTTCGAATTCATGAATTTGCTCATTCATTGGTTTAGAATCTACCATTTTAAATTTGTTAAAATCAGAAGCTTTAAATCTTTTAAGGATTATCTGGTTCTATGGCTGTTATTAGGTGTAGAGTTGTTAACCAAAATCTCATTTGGTTTTGCCAACGACGAAAATTGTTCCCATCAAACTTCTCTGGTTTAGCAGACATAATTTCACTTGTAGCCATAATCTGATGATGAATGAATAGTTTTGTTATTATAATGCGACAGAAATATATAAAGCATTCATTCAACAGAATTATCATGCAGTGTAACATTTTGTTTTAAGTATTGCAGACATCATTAACATAAAAAGCAGAATGCTAATCATGATACTATTCTAAACAGCAAAATTAGTTTCTTGGAACAGTGCTTGCACGCCTCGACCATCAGGCTATATTCTAAACTCAGTTTAATTTTATATCTATTTTCAATCATTATCTAATTCTGTTAAAACTGCATTTTGTGCTAATTATACTCTAAACAGATTATATTCCCAACAGTGGTGCGTAGAAGGAGAGGGTATCACCGATCAACGGGTACCATCCAAAGGATCCTGGTGGGAGTTTCGAGCCATTGGATTGAAACTTGAAAATTTGGCCAACTGAAGGGTGAAAGAAGAAGAGGATGGTTAACAGTGGGATTATGAATGGAAGGAAAAGAAGAATCATGATCTGAATGATTTAGTTTCCTGAAGATTTTAAGGAGACTTGCCAAGATATATATAGCGAATACTTTATTTCTATGTAAATGAGGTGAAATATTATGTTTACTTATATAGGCCTACACTGGGGAGGTCAATGTCCATCTGGCTCTGGCTCTGGCTCTAGCTGAGGATGAGTCGACGAGGTACTTAATTTTCCTTGCTTTCCGCATGTGATTTTCTTTCTTTATTTTTCCCCCTATCTTTTTCCTTTTAAATGTAGATGTGATTCTTGGCAAACATTTTCTTGTCGTTGATCATCACAAGTTGGTTTTAGAAATTGAAACCAAGGAATGATTAGCTGTTTTGAGGGAGGTCAACGTTTGGAGGTTGGAGTTATGAACAATTTTCGTGCAAAGTTGGATGATCGGGGTCACGAAAATATAGGGGAAAGATGCCAATAATAATAAAAATGAAGGGTGGCGTGATTTTCGTTCACTTTGAAACTTAAATATCTTGCTACGTAATATGTTAATATTTACTGAATTGATGTACATTCTTATTCTAGTGCTGATAGTGATACTCGGATTAGTATATGCTAGTCATAAAAGATCATATTACAACAGAGTATAATGAGTTGACCATGATGAGTAAAAATAAAGTAGTGTAACCTCTTTCTAATTAGGTGGTAATAATTGGAAAGTCTCAAATTCCTCAATCATCGCCGTACATTTCGAATTCAATGAAAAAGTGTAGGATCCACTACCACAATAGTGATTTTCAAGACTATAGTGTTTTTATCCCATGACCTAATCTCATCCTATGGATGTGAAATGTGTTGAAAATAATCCAAGTCAGCAGCAGAGTGCATAAGAGATATAGTTTCTAGAAGTTGCGGTTTAGTTGCAGGTTTATTTTGTTGTTAAGAATTAATTATAAACTGGTTGTTAAATTTAGGCAGCACGTTCTCTGTTTAGAGGTGTGCAGGGAGTAGTGGGTAGTTTCTATATTTAGTTTAAGTCATGTAGTGGGTTTAGTTATAGGCTAATTAGAGCAGCAGTGTATTGGAGTTAGTGGGTGTAAATTTAGGAATATGCACCATCTTAAGTACTGTGTCTGTATCTGTTGATGAATTAATTAAGTTGTGAGTACAATCAATTGCTGTGTTCTGCTTGTTTCTTAATTAAGTTGTGAGTACAATCAATTGCTGTGTTCTGCTTGTTTCTTTTAAAAAGTTCCAACAAAATTGGTATCAGAGCGTAAGGTTGATCCAATGACTCTGCTTGTTTCTTTTAAAAAGTTCCAACAAAATTGGTATCAGAGCGTAAGGTTGATCCAATGACCGAAGCATGTAACAACGCAACCATCAACATGTCTAAACAGACGGTACCTTTGTTCAAGGGTGAGAGTTACGAATTCTGGAGCATCAAGATGTGAACTATGCTGAAATCTCATGGCTTCTAGGAACTAGTAGACAAGGGAATACCGGATCCTGATCCGATACCAATTGACACAGCCAAGCGAGATGCAAAGGCGCTCTTCTTCATTCAGCAATACGTACACGAATTGGTGTTTGCGAAGATTGTAGCAGCAGAAACAGCAAACGAGGCCTGGTCTACTCTAAAAACCGCATTTCAGGGAAGTTCCAAGGTGGTAGCTATCAAGTTGCAGGGCTTGAGACGAGAGTTTGAGACATTGAACATGAAACAAGGCGAGTCAGTTCAATCCTTCTTCACGCAAGTTACAACAATAGTCAACCAAATTCGAAGCTGTGGAGAAGATCTTCCAGAAAAAACGGTTGTGATGAAGGTGTTGCGCAGCCTGACAACCAAGTTTGATCATGTGGTGGCGACGATCAAAGAATCAAAAGATCTGTCCACCTACACGTTTGATGAATTGATGGGATCACTGCAGGTCCATGAAGTTCGTTTCAGCCGATCAGAAGTGAAGGACGACACCAAAGCTTTCTATACCAAGGGTGATTCCTCAAGAAACCAACAACAAGGCAGAGGTAGAGGACAAGGTAACAGCAGAGGTCGAAGCAGTCAAGGCGGCAGTGGCAGAGGCAAGCCAAGTTATAATCAACCGCATTCTAATCAACCGAAGAAAGATGTAGAATGCTACTACTGTCACAAGAAAGGGCATATGCAAGCCAATTGCTACAAGAAACAGAGAGAAGAAGGTCAAGACGTGGAGTGCTATTACTACCACAAGTCCGGTCATGTGGAGGCTGACTGCTACAAGAAGAAAAGAGAAGAAGGACATGGAAGTTTTGTTGAAGAGAAGAGCAATCAGGCACGGTTGTTCATGGCCAAAACCGATGAAGAATCAGATGTAGTTTTGTTGAAGAGAAGAGCAATCAGGCACGGTTGTTCATGGCCAAAACCGATGAAGAATCAGATGTGAATCAAATCTGGTTTTTAGAGCAATCAGGCACGGTTGTTCATGGCCAAAACCGATGAAGAATCAGATGTGAATCAAATCTGGTTTTTGGACAGTGGGTGCTCAAACCTTATGATGGGTTTCAAACATCTGTTTGATAAATTAGATGAGTCATACAAGAAGGCAGTAAAGCTTGGTGACGATAAAGAGATTCATGTTGAAGGAAAAGGAAGAGTAGCCGTGCAGACCAGCAGTCATAATACACAGATGCTACATGATGTGTACTATATTCCTCAACTATCCCAGAACCTACTCAGCATCGGTCAGATGATGGACAGCGGGTGTACCATCAAGTTTGAAGGCGACAGCTACAGAATTATAGTTGCATCCACGGATCAGACGATGGCAACAATCAAGAAGACACAAAACAACTTGTTCCCTCTGGAGATAGCCAAAGTGAAAGACAAGGCACTTGCAGTCAAGGAGATTAGTACCAGTGAGCTATGGCATTTAAGGTATTGTCATCTAAACATGAATGGTTTGAAAGTGTTGGATCAAAAGAAAATGGTGAACGGGTTACCCGAAATTGGTGAAATCGGTTTATGTGAAGGATGTGTGTTTGCCAAGCAATCGAAGCTGCCATTTCCAAAAGATTAGTTGATGCGTGCAACCAAGGTACTCGAGTTGGTGCATACTGACTTGTGCGGGCCTATGGAGGTTGAATCCATGGGAGGAAGTAAGTATTTCATGTTATTTATCGATGATTACAGCAGGATGACCTGGTTATATTTTCTTAGTTATAAAAGTGAAGCATTTGGGTTGTTCAAAAGATTCAAAGCCATGGCAGAGACACAAACAGGGGCTAGGCTGAAAGCTCTAAGATCAGATCATGGTGGTGAGTTTCAATCAAAAGAATTCAAGCAGTTTTGTGAGAAAGAAGGGGTGTTACAGCAGCTGACCACTCCATACACACCTGAGCAAAACGGTGTAGCTAAACGTAAGAACCGCACGGTAGTAGAACTAGCAAGAAGTATGCTGAAATCTAAAGGTATGCCGAATAGTTTTTGGGCTGAAGCAGTAGCAATAGTGGTATATGTTCTAAACCTGTCACCAACCAAGGCAGTGATGAACAAAACACCATTTGAAGCGTGGTTTGAAAGGAAGCCAAGTGTGGGGCATTTGCATATTTTTGGGTGCATTGCTTACACTCTCATAAGTACACAAAACCGAAAAAACTGGACTCAAAATCTGAAAAGTGTGTGTTCATTGGGTATTGCATACAATCTAAAGGTTATAGGTTGTTTAATCCGGTGACAAAGAAGATTATAGTCGGTAGAAATATCATGTTCGATGAGAATGCTAGTTGGAGTTGGTCTATGACGGAAAACAACACATCAATAGCTGAAATAGAAGATAAGAAGAAGAAGACAGCAGTGAGCAGCCACAAAGCAGCCCAAGCTCGAGTAGCACTTCAAATCGGATGGTTGATCCGGATACACAAGGAAGAAAGGTACGATCCTTACAAGAATTGTATAAAGTAACTCAAGTTTTGTGTGTAGCAGATCCATTGTCCTATGAAGAAGCCGTAGAAAGAAAGGAATGGGTGCAAGCAATGAAAGAAGAAATGAGCTCAATTGAGCAAAACCAAACCTAGAAGTTGGTGGAATTACCAAAAAATCGCAATGCAATTGGAGTTAAATGGATTTACAAGACTAAATTTGGTCTAGATGGCAGTGTATTAAAATACAAAGCAAGATTAGTGGCAAAAGGATATGCACAAAAGCAAGACATAGACTATGAAGAGACGTTCTCCTCGGTGGCCAGATTTGAAACAGTTCGGTTATTGATGGCAATGGCAGCCCAGTTGAGACAACCTATCTATCAATTTGATGTGAAGTCAGCATTCCTCAATGGTGAACTAAAAGAAGAGGTTTATGTTGAGCAACCAGAAGGGTTTGAGATGAAGGGCAAAGAACATTGGGTGTATCGTTTGTTCAAAGCATTATAAGGTTTGAAGCAGGCCCCTCGTGCATGGTACAACAAGATTGATGCACATTTTCAGAAATTAGGATTTGAGAGAAGCAAGTATGAGCCTAATCTTTATGTCAAACACAAAGAAAAAGGAGGTTTAACAGCGTTATGTCTTTATGATGATGATATGATTTATTTTGGCACAGATGACGCAATGGTGAAGGAGTTTAAAGAGCAAATAATGCGTGTGTTTGAGATGACCGATCTAGGAGAAATGCATTACTTTCTAGGTCTGGAGGTTGAACAAGAGAAGGGGAGAATCTTTGTGTCTCAACGCAAGTATGCAAGAGACTTGGTAGAAAAGTTCGGATTAAAAGATTTCAATCACGTACTAATTTCAATGAATACAAACGAGAAGTTGACAGCAATTGATGGAACCAGAGCTGCAGATGTAACTCGGTTTAGGAGTTTGGTGGGAGGTCTATTGTACTTGACGCACACAAGACCAGACATCACACATGCAGTTGGAATGGTTGCGAGATACATGCAGAGTCCAACTAAACAACACATGGGAGCAGCAAAGCAAATTCTTAGGTACATTGCAGGTACAACAAGCTATGGTCTATGGTACAAGGGTGTTGATGAACCATGTTTGACACGCTATAGCGATAGTGACTGGGCATGCAGCATAGATGATCGAAAAAGCACAACAGGTCAGGTGTTCTTCTTTGGCAACAACGTAATAAGTTAGAGTTCGAAGAAACAGTCAACAGTTGCACTATCAACCGCAGAAGCTGAGTACAATGCAGTAACATCAGCAGCATGCCAAGGTGTATGGTTAAGGCGCTTATTGGAAGAGTTAGATTGTGAGCAGAAAGGTGCAACAATACTCTATTGTGATAATCAGTCGACAATTGCAATTGGTAACAACCCGGTGCATCACAACAAAACAAAGCACATAGACACTCGGCTCCATTTCATACGAGACCTGATTGAGCAAAAGATGATAGAGTTGCAGTATGTGAACACGAACCAGCAAGTTGCAGATGTGCTGACCAAATCACTCACACGAGAGAAGTTCGACGGGTGTCGAGACATGGGGGTTGAAAATAATCCAAGTCAGCAGCAAAGTGCATAAGAGATACAGTTTCTAGAAGTTGCGGTTTAGTTGCAGGTTTATTTTGTTGTTAAGAATTAATTATAAACTGGTTGTTAAATTTAAGCAGGTTCTCTGTTTAGAGGTGTGCAGAGAGTAGTGGGTAGTTTCTATAGTTAGTTTAAGTCATGTAGTGGGTTTAGTTATAGGTTAATTAGAGCAGCAGTGTATTGGAGTTAGTGGGTGCAAAATTAGGAATATGCACCATCTTAAGTACTGTGTCTGTATCTGTTGATGAATTAATTAAGTTGTAAGTAATCAATTGCTGTGTTCTGCTTGTTTCTTTTAAAAAGTTCCAACAAAATGTATGGAAAATGATTGGGGGAGTTGGAGACTCCAATTACCACATAATTCAAGAGGATCCGAATCCATAATCACGAGTTATTTTTAGTTGCTCAGTTAATTTCAGTTTGATAATGACCTTAATGAAAACGCAATCCGGAGAGTGGACTGATTCGTTGAAGCAATAGTTTCACATAGTCCAGCGCACAATTGCTTTCCTTGCGTGTATGTACACTTCCTTTGATTTTGATTGTTAATCCTTTGCGGAAGATCAATTTCAACGTTACAACTTCAAGATAGACTTCCACATCTATACGGGAGCACATTTTATATGCTGATCACAGCTTTGCTATTCCAGTAGATATTTTTTCGAGTACCGATGACAACTACCGTAAACAAAATCATAAATTTCCGACCTGTCTTCGGAGAGAATCGGTTGCCGTTCAAACTCGAGTTCCGCACCTAATCTTGTAATTATTATGACTTTTAAGGATAGTTATTAACATTTGAGTTAACTTCCATCTTCTTCCTTGAAATTTTAGTCTTCTCGTGTGACTTGACCGCCGATTTACCCACCGATTTGATTGTTCATGGTTAAGATTCATTTTGCTAACATCCACATTATTGATCATCCTTTATTTTCCTTGCATTTGGCCAGGGATTTGGCCACGAATTTGATGATCATCTATGATTGTTCAACAGTTTGCTATTTGATCCAACTTTTTCTTATTCCACCCTCTATCCATCTTGGCATCACATCCTTCTAGTGGATGTGCTTCAATGAATTTGGTGGATGATGGAGTGCAGTTTTGATATTCTTCAATGGATTTGCTTCAATGGGCTCCAAAAAAAAAAAGAAAGAAAGAAAGAAAGAAAGGAACATATCTTTTTCTTGAAACAATTCGTATTTTGGTGCAAGCAAATCTCTTACATTAATGTTTTAAATATTTAAAATCTATGGAATATTAAGTACTTTTAGTTTTGTCAAGGGAAGGAAGCGGAGAAATATGGGAGAAAACAATATGGTGAAAATAATGAAAATATGTTATGTAACGCTTGGCCTCTTGTTAAGAGTTAAGGGGGAAAATGTTAAAAAAAATATAACGCATAATGTAGGTTATATTGTTTATTAGTTATTTAGATAATTTATAAATACTAACAATTCATAATGACTTTAATACTTAGAATAATAAAACTTTTCAAATGTAACATCATAGTTATCAAATATAAAAATATAGTATTACAATTGCTTAACAAAATTTAGTCATATATGATTAACAACCATTCCAAAAAGCATCATCAAATTATCAAATACGTTAACATTGTTAAGTTTAAGGCAGTCATCAAATTATCAAATACGTTAACATTGTTAAGTTTAAGGCAATAAAAATAAGTCTAAATATTTTCAACTCTCGAGTTCTTAACTTCACAAGAATATTCTCATTCCTAATGAAGTTTACTACATCAGCCAAACTAAACGTGATTATGTAACAACCATAAGAAATTTTGCATAAGCAGAGATTGTGTGCAAACTTAATTTCAAAAACTCTAATATTAACTTAAAATTGATTAAAACCTAATTAAAAGCAAGTAATAATTGAAAGTAACTATCTAAGTAACACAATTCACCCCACTAATTAATCTCGTATTCTAATTTTGTATTCTAATTTTGTGACAGTATTTAAAAAAAATTATTTTGAAGGATAAAGTAATGGAGCAACAAGTATGATATAATTTCCAATATATATATGGGGAGCCAATGGCGTGGTTAACGTTGAAGAGAGATGATGTTTACTTGGCTAAGATTTGTGCATGTGATTCAAGCTAGCTATTTTCTGCTTACTAGGTTTTATGCACGTGCAATGCACTTAGTCAAATATCACGATTAAGTATATTTGGTTCATTTCCTTACTAAAACTTGATCCTCGGTTCCACTTTGATGGTTTTTGCTTATTTATATCTCTAAACTTTAGCATTATGATTATTTATTTTCTTTAATATTCGTTTAAATGAACTACACCAATTTAAATTTCTATATTGATAATTGAATTGACAAAAAAATAAATGTAATCCGAAATCAATTTGAATTATCATGTCATTGAGACCAACATGAAACCAAGCTTGTCCTGAGAAAATATAGCATTGTAAAAGTGAAAAACACTTTAAAAAATAGCGTTCTAAAAGAAAAATGAATAATTAAAGCTCATAAGACAAAATGATTGGTTAAAAGTGGGCTAAAATGACATAAAAGATAATATAGAGTTTGTTCCTAATCCTTGATAGATTTTAAAAAATTATAAAATAAAGATTAATACTAAATCTAGTGTTGGCCTTCTTGTTTTGATGATGATTTATAAATAATTTACATCTAATATTGTTTGTCTAGTGTTTGTGTTTTATATTTATTCTAGGCAAACAATATGTTGGAGGATGGATGGTATTGCGCTTTCACGATCATATCCAATGGAGGTTGGTAGAATAGTGGTTGAAGCCTACGTAATTCAAAGTTAAAGATTCAAGTTCAAGCTTCATCTGTAAGTTTACCAAGTCGAGCTTATTGAAGACTTTCAAGCTTGGGTAAATTTAGTTTTAGGTTTTATATTATGCGTGTTGATACTTTAAGCTCAATCATATACACACATACACGTTTTGGTTTTGTATATATATAGTTATATATATACATATATGTTTTGGTTTGATAGTTTTCAAGTTTTAATATAAAACAATTGAATATAATTAGAAAATATATTTTTTGTTTCATACTTACATGCATATATATGATTTCATCAATATCAATTTTATTTAGTTCAATGAAATCGCAATTTTGTAAAAATATTGTTTTCTTGGTTTATGGACTTAATAACAATCATATACATCTTTTATTAAGTCTATATAATCATTTTGTAATGTTTTAAAACATGGTTAAGCTAAAATGTCAAAACTCATATGTTCACATTTTCATGTTTTGGACTATTTTGTAAAATGATAATATTTTTTATTTGGGAGGTCCTTTTTGAAAACTAGTTTTTGTAGCATGTGTATTATCATGTCTAAAATCATTTTACAAAGTTTTATATTTTTCTGAATTTGTTTGATATTTTTAAACAGGGTTTCAAAAAATCGAAAAACTGCTTCAAAACCTGTTTTTCTCATGTATCAGTTTGCGATCGACCGCGGCAACGTCAGACCAGCTCTTGTCCACATACTCAGGATATTTTCAGAGGCTCCGCGGTCGACACGTGAAGATCGACCGGATGCAGTTCAGGAAGTTTCGCGGTCTACCGCCACGGTCGGACGCGCTGATGTCCAAGCCAAGCTCTGTTTCTGACCTGCTCGCGGTCGACCACGTATTTCCTACGGTCGACCGCCGATCTGTCATTCAGTCTCCAACGACTAGTTTCCAGAGCCGTTTTTGAGCTGGTTTTTGGTCTTTTCTTAGCTTTCTCTTGGCTTTTGGGTTTCATATAAATACCCTCTTATACCTCAATTTTAGTAGCAATCCAAGAAATATTTTAAACAAGTTTTAAAAGAGTTTAAGTTTGATTTTAAGTTTGTTTAAGGGTTTGGTTTGTGAAGAATTCCACAAGAGGAAGTGGAGATCAATTCATTGATATTTGAGCTTCAATCCATCTCTCTCTCTCTTGTCATCTAGAGAAGTTTTCCTAAACTCAATTCTAGTTTTTATTTATAATTATTTGTTAATTATCATTTCTATTAAGCTAGTATTTACATTTGAGTTTAGTTGATTTTATTTCACTCACTGTTTATACACACCCACTTGAGCTTATTGTATTTTCATATATAGTATACTTGGGTTGGTGAGATTTGTAATAATTGAGTGTGAGCTTATATTGTGTTCTCATCCATATTAGAGAACAAATCAATTGTATTGTGAGCCTATTGTGAGATTCACTTTGTATTACACTAGTACACCGAGAGGAGTGTGTGGTGAGAGACGGGGTCGCTTCTAAGAGGAGTGGCGTCGGTTGACGAACCTATGGAGAGGTTGTATCCGAGCACTTGAGGAAGGACACAGGCTAGAGATCAACACTTAGAGGGTGTAGAGTGTAGTTACATTGTGAGATTGTGAACGTTGATCGGCGAGCGTTGAAAACCGATATTGTATGGTGTAAACGTTATTCGGGTGAGCGTAAAAAACTCAGTTGTGTTAGTGGATTTCTCCCTGGGAGTGGGGAGCGGATCGTAGGACGGAAGGTCCGAACTCCTTGATCATATCGTGTGTTTAAGTTTACGTTGGCGCACTTACTCTTGTGATTATATTTCTTATCGTCATTGTCCATTGCTCATTATTTATATCATCCACTATCTTGTTTATTTTGTTTAATTGCTCATTATTTATATCATCCACTATCTTGTTTATTTTGTTTACCCTTGTGTATATCATTTATCCTAGCTCACATATCTTGTTCTTGTTTATTTTGTTTACCCTTGTGTATATCATTTATCCTAGCTCACATATCTTGTTGTATTTTATACTTACTAGGATAACTTGTTAATTAGTTTTACTTGACATAAAATCGGATAAGATTAGCATAAGACCCTAATCATCTCCCCTCTAGGGTCTAACATCTAGTATACTTTTATATAATGAAAATATCCACATAAACATATAAAAGTACTAAACAAGTTTATGAAAACCCCTTCCAAAAATTCCTAATTTACTAAAAAAACCTATTCTATAAAATATTCAGAAAATAGTGTCTTTCATTCCTTCTATTTTATTTTTTATTGAGACGTTATCAATCATTCTCCACTTTTATCTTTTTTTATAAAATTAGACTACTTTTAGATGCCAAAAAAGGATAGTAAAACCTAATAATAAAAGTTAAATTTACATATCTTAATGAAAGAATATCAAACAACTGTTGGACCCTAGAGGGGGGTGATTAGGGTCAAGAGGCTAAAATTATGCAATAAAATTAAGACAAGCAAACCACAATATTCTAATACAATCAAAATGGAGGAAATAGAGTTAGGAATCGTTATCCTGTGACGCGCGATGTGTTAACGAGGTTCGGTCCGCTGACCTACGTCCCCGCTCCCCACTCTCGAGGAGAAATCCACTACACAACCCGGTTTGGAAGCCGGAACTTCGTCTACATAGCGATCCCCTCACGATCTCACACTACACAGTTGATCTCACTAGATCACACTCCCTCACAATTGATCTACACAAGATCACACTCTTAAGATAGTAGAAATGGTGTAAGACTCTCTCTTTACAACGTCCCTATGGCAAAGAGAAAGAGCACACTGAAGCTGGGAAGTGAAACACACAAGAACTCAAAAAGATCAGGTTTGAAAATTTTGCTCAGTAAAAACAACGTCTCTGGTTTTTGTAAAGGCTGGGACACTGAGGAAGAAGAAGAGGTTGAGTTTAAATAGAAGAAAAACAACTATTTAAACCCATACCCTTAATCCCCCAAAATCTGGAAACAATCGTCGCTGAAATCTGTACTGAGCGGCGCTGAAAAAGGACTGAAATTACCGTTTGAAAATCTTGGCGGTCGACCGACGAAATTTGCGGTCGACCGCGATCCAGATCCGAAACTGAGAAAACAAGCAGAGACTTCTTCGGTCGACCGATCGGTCGACCAACAAACTCTCTGCTGCCCACTGACGAATGAACATAGGTGCGGTCGACCGGTGCGGTCGACCGCATTCTGATACATTCTAGAAAAACAGATTTTGACACACTTTAACAATTTGTAAAATATTCATTTGACTTCTAAAAATTGTGAAACTTTGTAAAATGTTTTTAATGCTAAAAATAAATTGTTTAGAAAAGGAATTTTGCAAATAGGTCCTCATACTTATAAGAAATAGTATTTTATGAAAATCGCTTAAAAACATAAGTATGAAAACGTGTGTGTGATATCCCAATAGCTTCAAGTGAAGTCAATAACTCTTTGCCTACATTCTAGCACTAGAGAGAAAAAATAAAAGCTAGCTAATATCCTCATATAGAATGCAATTCTTGAGTCTTGATATAGCTTGAGTTGGATGAAGCTTCTATTAGAATTTGTTGTTCTTGAAATAACGTTGCTTCATCACTATGCCTCCTCCTCCTTTGGATATCATCGTTGTAGCGCATATTCTATCCAATCCTCCATTTATGGTACTAACAAGCTTGATATATGAATTCACTATATTTGTACTTAATAAGCCATTAGTACCGATAATGGTGGTTGTAAAACATCATCAAAACATAAGGGCTAACAACAACTACTCTTTTTTTTTTGGATGAGTTTTGAAATTTTAGTCGCTTTTTTGTGATTTTAAATTTTTAAGGGTGTGTTTTACAAATTTTGAAACTTTGAGAGTGCTTTTAAAAATTTTAAATTTTAAGTTGAGTGTTTGTAATTTTCATATTTCATGTGTTGGTTGTAAGTTTTTTAATGTCAATATTTCTTGCAATTCTAAATTTTGAGGGTATTTTTTGTAATTATTGAAACTTTAGATTGTTTGTTGCAAAATTTAAATTTTTAGCTGTTTGCTGATAATTTTTAGATTTGATATGTATTGGTTATAAGTTATTAAATTTTAGGGTTTTGTGTGCTTTTTAATTTTCGTAGGAGTTTTCAAATTTTTATAACTTTGAAGTTATTTTTTATAAATTTTAGTTTTTTAGTGTTTGATAGTAATTCCTTGAATTCATCTTTGTTGTTCGCAAGTTTTGAAATTTTAGAATTTCATAGTACTTTTTTTATTATTTGAACTTTTGAGGGTGTTTTTATAATTTTTAAAATATTGAGGGTTTCATGTTTGTTGTTTTAAGATTTGAAATGTCTAGATGTTTTGTGTAATTTTATACTTTTAAGGGTGTTTTGTGTAATTTTTGGAACATTTTGGGGTTTTTTTTGCAATCTTCATATATTATAGCTTATTATTTTTTAAATTATTGACCTGTAAGTATTTCACATAGGATTAAGATAGGATATAATTATGATTATAATAAATTAAATTTAAATAAAATATTCAAATAGTCAAGGGTAATACTGACCATGGAAAGATTTTCCCAAACTCGAATAATTTTGAAATTTGATATGTATTAGTTATAAGTTATTAATTTTTAGGGTTTTCTGTGTTTTTTAATTTTCGAAGGAGTTTTTTAGAATATTTAAAACTTTGAGGTTACTTTTTACAAATTTTAGTTTTTTAGTGTCCGATAGTAATTCCTTGAATTCGTCTTTGTTGTTCGTAGGTTTTGAAATTCCAGAATTTCATTGTGTTTTGTTATTATTTGTACTTTTGAGGGTGTTTTTATAGTTTTTAAAATATTGAGGGTTTCATGTTTGTTGTTTTAAGTTTTGAAATGTCTGGATGTTTTGTGGAATTTTATGCTTTTAAAGGTGTTTTGTGCAAATTTTGAAACTTTTTGGGGGTTTTTTGCAATCTTTATATATTATAACTTATTAATTTTTTAAATTATTGAGCTGTAAGTAGTTCACGTAGGATTAGTATAGGATATAATTATGATTATAATAAGTTAAAATTTAAATAAAATATTTAAATAGTCAATGGTAATATTGACCATAGAAAGATTTTCTCGAACTCGTACTTTTAAAGGGAATATGATTGGTCTTTACAAGTTGGTTGTAGAAGTTGAAACTAAGGAAGGATGACTTGTTTAGGTGTGTGGTACTGTGTATATTCAGTCTTCTAAGATGGGAAGGTGTACACCGGTAGTACTGTATGATATGTGGTATGCTAACATTTGTTGAATCGTCGTACATTCTTATTCTAGCGCTGATAAGTATACTGAGATTTGTTGCACTATTCTACATCGAAGCCCTAAACGCCACATTACAATAGAGGACAATGAGATGATGATGATGATGATTTAAAGTAAACGATTAGGGTAGGGATTGATTATGTTTTTCTATGTTCCAGGCCCTAATGCTAACGTTACATCACAACCAACTCGTAACATTCACAACCAACGCATAAACTTCACAACCAACTCGTACCATTGGCAACTAACTCGTAAACTTCACAACCAAAATCGTAACCTTCAAAACAAACACGTAACATTCCTTCACCACCAACTCATAAGCTTAACAACAAACTGATTACAGTGAAATAACAACAATATATAAATTTACATACTCTAATTTAATCTCAAGTCATCAATTTCAAAAAAATTACAATAATATGTAAACTTAAGGGTGTTGGCGACGCAACTCGTCATTACCGTCTTCAAGATCGCATTTTTCTTTGCCTCATGAATGAACGCCGGGAAACTTTCACCACCGATGTCGACGGCATTGGAAAATTTTGGAGGGAAGTAGAATTTTTCCCCCAAAACCCATTTCAAATTGTCATAGTAACATCATGAAAAGAGAGAGAGAGAGAGAGAGAGAGAGAGAGAGAGAGAGAGAGAGAATTATGGTCTTCATATGTTTTAAACTCTTGGGTTTTGTGTTTTGGGGTCTTAGGGAATTATGAGTTTGCTTTTGGGGGTTTTGGGAGCGTTGAAAAAGTCTAGGGGAGGGGAGGGGAATACTTGTAAAAAAATTGGGGGCTGGAAGCAATTTCCCCTTATTATAATTAACTTCAATTTCCCAATTTATTGTTATTTAGTTGACAATGACCTTAATAAAATTGGAACGTATTTTATGCCAAGCATCAAGCTATATAGCAGAATAATTCAACGAGGCAAATGCTTTCACATAGACTGACCATGTGGTTAGTGTATTAAATAATTTATACTTGTTACATAATCTAGTGCGTGATTGCTTTTCCTTACGTACGTATACTTTTCGCATATTCCTTAGGTGTTTACTTCGATTGTTAATCTTCTTCCGGAAGATTAAATTGGATTGTAGAGGAATATTACACTTAAAGGTAGACTTCCACTAGGAGGAATCGTTCTTTCTTTCCCAAAGAAAACTATTTGAAGTTAAGTGACGTAGCAATTAAAGTTAATCTGTTTCTCTTAGCCATTTTATTAATACTAGTTTTTACACACTTGCAATGCACGTGATTTAATATCATGATTAAGTATTTTTGACAGTTTGTGCTCATTTTTTTCTTTAAACTCTTACATCCCAATTATTTTTTTATGTTTGTTTAAATGGGATACACCCAATTTAAATTTTCATGTTGATATTTGAATTGACAAAAAACAAATATAATTTAAAAATAATTTAAATTTTCATATTATTTTTGACCGATATGAAACTAAGCTTTATTTGAGAAAGTATAACATTGCAAAGTAAAAAATATTAAAATAGTGTTATACAAGGAATGTGAATATTTAAAACCAATATGGCAAAATGATTGATTTAAAGTATGTTAAAACGATGCAAAAGAGAATATGAAGTTTATTCCTAATCATTGATAGACTTCATAAAAAATATAAATTAAAGATTAATGCTAACTCTAGTATACTTTTATATGATAAAAACATCCACATAAGAATATAAAAGTACTAAAAAATTCATGAAACTCCCTTCTAAAGATTCCTAATTTCACTCAAAATAATTAAACTATTCTATAAAATATTTAGAAAATATTATTTTTTATTTCTTCTATTTTATTTTTTATTGAGTTAAGATCAATCCTTCTTCAGGTTTATCATTTGTCATTTCTCGGGCAATTCTAGAGTATTGTCTTCATCATCTACATCAATTGTGACATCAGGCCAATTTTGTATTTTTTTATGCTATTATATTTCCTGGGCTCGTTAATTTTTTATCATCTCATTTAACTTTACAAAGAAGTCAAATGTACTTATGATGTTCAACACAAACTGCTCAAAATATAGACTTTGATTTTTTTTTTCAATGAGAGAGAATAAATATTAATTTCATATATATAAAATTCTTTGTGTTCCTAATTTATTACTTAAATAAATTAGAAGCTATCTCTTTATTTTCCTCTAAAATGAATTCTTCTGATGTGCATCCAATAAGAATTTCTGTTATTTCAATAATATTACCTTTGCTCTATCCCTGTCATTTTCCATAAAGATCTAAACTAAATACCTGCATTATTCATTACCAATTTCTCTTAGATTATAATATTAATATTTAATTTGAAGAACACAGTATGGAATTTATGAATACTTACTAATTTTTCTTATGTCTTCCATGGAGATTTTTTCTTTGATTAGGATAAAGTTATTAAATTATTTTTTAATGTAACTCATTCAGTGCTTCATTAATAGATATGTCTTATGTTAATGCCAATTCAAGTGATTCATTGACGTTTTCTGAATTTTAGATTTATTTCCATCACTTTCCCATTTGCAATGGAAATAACTCAATTCTTTTAAAGTTATCTCTAAATATTCTAATAGTTTCTCCATATGTAATTCCTTGTATTCTTTTACCCTATAAATATTATTAACGTCAAAGATTAAAGTTTCTAAATTAAAATCAATTAATGCTAAGGTATAATATTATAGTGTTTTATCATTTCTATGGATTTAAACATCTATCAATTAATGTTACGAATGTATTTTGGCTACCCCAACTTATTACTAAAATTATATGAAATTACTTTAATTTATATAGTGCCGATAATTTTTAATCTATAATATTTATGAAAAATACCAAACAATTACACTTTTCTTTGCCAAGTTTTAAAATTTTAGCCCATTTTTGTGGTTTTGAACTTTGAGGGTGTGATTGTAATTTTTAAAATTTTGAAAGAGTTTTTAAAAAAATTTACTTTTAAGTTTGGTAGTTGTAAATTATATGTTTCATGTGTTGGTGGTAATTTTTTAAATATTAGTATATTTCTTGTAACTCTAAAATTTTGAGGGTGTCTTTTGCAATTATTAAAACTATAGATTAATTTTGGAAAATATTAAATTCAGTGGTCTACCAATCGACGAATTTGATGTGCGCTAGTTAAAAATTTTGAAAATTTAGAGTTTTTTTACAATTTTTAAATTTTGAAGGAGTTTTTTAAAAATTTTGAGGTTAATTTTGGCAAATTTTAATTTTTCAGGTGTCTAAGGGTAATATTTTGAATTCATCTTATGTTATTTACAAATTTTAGAATTTTAGGGTGGCTTTTTATAATTTAAACTTTTGAAGGTGTTTCTATAATTTTTGAGATATTGAGGGTGTTAATTAAAAAATTTAAACTTAAATGTCAAAAATTTTAGGTGTATCATGGTAATCTCTTGAATTCATCTGTGTTGTTTGTAAGTTATAAAATTTTAGAATTTTAATGTGCTTTTCTGTAATTTAAACTTTTGAGGGTGTTTCTATAATTTTTGAGACATTGAGGTGTTAACTGTAAATTTTAAATTCTTTGCAAACTGATGTTAATTTTTTAATTTCATGTTTTTATTTTAAGTTTTGAGACATTGGGATGATTTTTATAATTTTAAACTTTTCAGGGGCTTTTCTACAATTTTAAAACTTTTTATGGGTTTTTTGCAATACTTCATGTATTATAATATGTTATCTACTTGTAATTTCTTTATCTTAACAAACTAATATCATTTTTATGTTTTATATATTTTATTAATATTAGTTTTTTTAAATTGTTAAGCTAAACATGGTTCACATAGGATTAGGATAAGATATGATTATGATTAGGATAGACTAAGATATAAATAAAATATTCAAAATAGTGAAGGGTAATATTGACCATTAAAAATTAGAATTTGATTATAGATAAGGTAGTTCAAACTATAAAGGGGTATATTTGTCTAGAAAAAATTTTCCTAACTCGTGCTTTTAAAGAGAGTATGATATGATTTGACTAAGTGATTAGAAGGAAATAAATTACTTTTATTTATTTCCTTAGAATAACACCCCTGGTTAAATTTAACTGTAGTTACTCTGTTTTTATTGTCACTGTTAACGTACTTTGTTCCTGAAATTATACCCTTGATGAAGGCAACAGTCGAGTTTTGAGTGTATATAAGTAATATTATTTATTATGTATTATATACAAATATTTTGCCTGTGCTCACACATCTTACATGTAGAACAAGTACTATGGAGAGGGTAGCGAGAGCTAAACCCGCATCATTAGCTTGGAAGGTTAGCGAGTCTGCTTTTTTGATATCTAAGGTTTGGTTTTTAGATGTTTCTTCTTTAGTCATGTGCATTAGTTTCTAAATTAAATTTAACAGAATTATTTAGAACTGCTATTTTTTCTTTTCTAAATTAAATTAGTTTTTATTTTTTTCAACTAATACCACTGACTTGTAGCGTATAAATTATTGAAAATTAGGTAATTTGAGTTGGAGTTTTTTTTTTCAAAATAAGGGGGTAGATGGTTTTTATTTTGAAATTTGAAATTTAAAGTTAGGCAGTTTAACTACCGGTCTATCCTTTATAATATTCCTCTTTATTTATAATATTCAAAGAGAAAAAGAAAAAGTCTGCTTGTGGAACGAGCAAATGAATATTTTTTATTTTAAAATTTTAAAATTTTAAATTTAAGATTAGATAGCTTAACATCAAACTCTCCTTTGTAATATCTCTCTTTTTTATAATAGTTAAAAAAATAAAAAAGAATAACAAATTAAAAAGTTGGTCATCCATGTATAGTCACAACATCAGATATATATCTCTTGGATTTAGGAGTTGCAAAGATTTTTCTAGCAGTCAAGGTCATATTCAGTTGATGTTTTATTATAAAAACTTTTGAGATTTGATGAGAACTAAAGAGTATATTGAGTTAAACCTAGCAACATGAAATAATCAAACTGGATATCAATATTAGATGAGATATAAGGCCATCACATATTGATCTAATCTAAAACAATCTCATACTTAAACTTCAATCATTTGATGCTTGCATTAGTATTTCAACTTAATTAGAAAAGTATAAGTGGTTTTAACATATCCCTAAAATATCTTAATAATGCAAATATTTATTCTTAGAATTATCTTAAGAGCCCTTCACAAATTCAATCTATTTATTAGAAAAATTGGATAAATCAGGGAAATTTTGATTTCCTAGCCTGTTTTGGATTAGGTGTTTATATAGATAGCAAAGCACGTTTTCTAGGGTTTCAAAATCAAAGAATTTGGATTTGTTTGAGCACTTTGAGAGGGAGATTATTGTGATGGAGCGAGAGATCATTGGTTAGGGTTATTTTGAGAGTTTGTGTGAGTTGTAACCCGTTCTTTTCTCCTCCATGTAGTGAAATCTCCCAATCCTCTCCCCGTGGACGTAGGCAATTTGCCGAACCACACAAATCTCTGTGTTTGTGTGTGATTTTGGTCGTTCTTTTGTGAATTGCACTCGTTAGTTGTTCTCCTCTCATTTCTCGATGACTCGTTTGGTTTGTACGCATGCTTCCGCTGACGGGCAACAAAAATTTTCAAGAAAATCAAAATTATGAAACCACCTATACAAAAATTCCACTCATGCAAAGATCATCATTTTTTCAAACTTCACACCAAATTCTCCCCCTTTTATTATTAGCAAAGTTTAAAACACACCAACGACATACTCATGAAGTTCAAATAAAAATCATTCAAATGTGTAAGGAAAAAATACACACGTCCACACAAAAATACACACATCTAGAATAATACGTGTAGGATGTATTCTAGACGGAATTTTTGTCTAGAATACTACATCCTAGACGGAAACTTCCTAGACGCGTATCCTAGACAGAATTCCGTCTAGGATACTCATCCTAGACAGAATTCTAATTTTCCTAGACGGAATTTTCCGTCTAGGATGCCTCATTTTTTACTTGTGAATCTAATCACAAAACACATGAACACGAGAGAAATCACATCAAAAATCATACATAAAATAATTATGTATCATTATAAAGTATGTGAAATAAATAGTAGATAGAATTATACTAGTTCATAAAACAAATTCAGATATATCAAAGAGAGCAATGAGCTATAACAAGGCTAAAACTATATTAACCTTAGAAACTAAGGACCAAAATATCACCCTATCACTTCAACCATCTAGCTAGAAGTAATGACTTATTCTTAGGTAGTACACATCAAATAGTACAATCTATTGATCCTAATTAATGTACTTTAGGAAGCGGATGATAATGGCTTGATTGCAAGTTGAAGTCCGTCTTTGAAATCAATATAAGGGTAGTGCATGGGCCAGTCTGAGTCCAGCAATGGAGTCCAGGAATAGTTGAGAACAAGATGGTGAATAAAGAAGCAGGTTTCCAATCGGCTGAGCTCTGAACCAGGGCACAGTCTCTTCCCTCCACCAAACGGCATGAATCTCTTTGAAGTTGCCACGTCTACATTCTATGACATTGTGCACAACAACAAATTAAGTTAGTGCTTTTATTTGATGGAAAATATGCAGTGAAAAGGTGCTATTGTAATTTACACAACCTGCCATCTATAAGGGTCAAACTTGAGGGGGTCTGGGTATAGAGAAGGATCCAAGTGGATACTGCTGAGTATGAAACAGTAGAATATGAGAGATGAATACAGAAGAAAATTGTTATTATGCAAAATGATGTGATTAATTACAGACTGAGATACCCCCTTTAAATCAAGCATTCAAATATCCGTGCAACCATAGTACAAATAACTGGTATCAGTGAACTAGCGGCCTCCACAACTAGAACTGTATAACATACTCAGTAGATCGAGTGTTACTTTTAGAGGATTTTCTGAAGAGCCGGGGTCTTAAATATTGAAGTTCCTAGGAGTTTCGTGGAACATTATGGTTGTATCATGGATTACTGTCTATGTTAAATTCAGAACTCTGCATATAGCTAACTTTTGGGTGTCTCATATATCTTGATTCTTCTACATTAAGAACACTAGTCCAAACTAGTGGAATTGGCTAACAGTGCGACTTGATATTTGAATGGATCACTCTTGCCACCTAGTATAGAAACCTATCTGTATCCATGGAATTAGGTTTTCCCCTCATTAGTAAACTCTTTGGATCTCATTTTCGGTTGGATCTCTAGCTTTGGTTGAAGAATTAGTTGATTAGCATGTCATCTAATTATTTGGTTGACTGTGATATTTTGTACATTTTACTTTAGATATAAATCACTTGAATGCAACAGTTTAATCTGACTATATAGACTAAGCTTTGGCTTTTTTTTTTCTTTGTAAGCCGTGGACTTTTGGCTTTTTCCTTGTGATTGTTTTGATGTTTTGTAGTATACAATGTGCTTGGCTCCAACTGAAAACGCATGTTCTCTTCTAGTTTTTCGGTTGTTCTTTTGCGCTCGCAGTTTTCTTTGATCTTTTCGTTTAACCTTATTGGTGATAATTGAAACTTGGTGGATCCTATTTTAGGAAAGCTCTTTGTTTCCTTAATTAAAATAACAAAAGAACACCTGTTGCTAGTAAATGTTTCATCATCTCACAATGCATTTAACAAAGATAAGTTGGTTGTTGTTTTGCACTATTAGTTCTTTCCTTTGCTCCAGATTTCTTGGGGTTCGTATGATGAAAGGTTCGTGGATCCAATTATTGATAAAGCCTGCCTTCTGTTAGGTTGGGGGTGGATACCAACCTCCGCCGGCGGAGGAGCTCCGACGAGCTCCAGGATGGCGCAGGCGATAGTGGCGGAGTCGACGGCGAACTCCCCTCAGGCGAACGCGATGGTCGTTTTTGTGCTGACGCGACCCTCGGTGTTGACACGACCCTCGGTGTTTTTTGGCACCGACCTCGGCGTCCAGACCTCCCATGCTCGCGTCCGAGCAGATCGCTGGCGACAGGCTGTCGCCAGCCTGTCATCCCCCTCTATAAATAAGCAACCCCGATCCTAGGGTTTGTTGTCTTTTTCCCCTTTGTTCTTCCTTGGCGGCGGATCCCATTTAACGCAGGAGCGTTCCTTTTCTCAAATCGCAGCAGTGATTTTAATCCCGGCTTTTCAACAGTGTTTTGAAAGGGGATTTAAGAAGAGAGAGAAAAGAGAAGAGGGGTTTTATATTGTGTGATTTTATTTAATCTCAAGTGAGATTTGAAAGGGTTTATCCCCTTTAATTATTAATACTGTAGCTACAGTGTTCATCTGAGAAATCTCAGTTTAGGGATTTGCTCTTAAATTGTAATTTCTTGTTTGATTAATAAAAAATTTACTGTGTGGCTCCCGAGGACGTAGGCAGTTGCCGAACCTCGTTAAAACTTGGTATACTTTTTTCTATTCTGCGTTTCCGTTGCATTAGGGATTTCGGCGTTAAATTACCAACACCTTCCTTTTTTTATAGGGTACATTAATGAAAGCAGCAGAAATTACCTTTGTATTGGATTGGTTTGATTGCTTTCCGATGAACAAACTTCACCATGTTTCCTAACCTCAAAGCTTCATTGATGACGCACTGAGTGAATTGCATCTTCTTGTAATCATCCCATCCCAACCGCTCATTCGCATTTTTAGTACGCCTCACCGAGAGATGTTCTTCCTATATATAAACAGACACGTACCTTGGTCTTCAACCTCTTAATGAGTAATAATGTTCGTCAGGGACTATATATTAAAAAGGAAGCTTACCCTTAGTTCATTCAGTATTTTAGAATTAGAGTCTTCACCGAGGAATATCGCAATGGTCGCAATCAACATAGATGTTGTCTCATACCCTCCAAGCAGAAGGTCAAGCACCAAACTAGATATCTCTTTGTCAGAAATGTTTTTTTGAGTTGATAAAACATCCAGGAAATCCTTACTTCCATTACTCTTCTCTCCATTATCACGTCGTCGTCGGATTTGCTTCACCTTCTCCTGTATCTTTTGCCTAGCCTGCCCACAATGAGTCTTCATTATAAGTTACCTATAATATCTTTGGTCGCAATTGTTCATCTTTATAGGAAAATGAATATGTCTCAGAAAATATTAAAATTTTGACACGTATTGAATGTAGATCTTGTTATATGGGATAATAACTAAATACAAATATATATTTGTATATATCCTGCAGTGATAACTCTCTCAGTCGAACAGTTGACAAATTCAAGAATCCTATGTTGTGAACTTACTTGTATTGCCTTGGCGTAGGGTGTTCCTGGAAGCTTGATAGGTATTGAAACCAGTCCTTTCATAAACATTGTGAAATGATCCAGGATCTCAAGTGCGTCAGGATCTTCGACTTCCAAGCTCAGGATCTGTTTCACTATTACGCCAAATGTGAACTGCAAGGGCAGTTGAAATCAACACAACCTAGTTGGTTAAGTCTCCTACCCTCGTTGTCATTACTCCTAGTATGCGGGAAAAGTTAAAACGAGGACACACCTTCCTAGTTTCGGCAGTGAATCGCAAGGTTTCCTTGTCCTTCCAAGATTCCATCACTCTGAGGACATTGTCCTCGATGCCGGATAGAAATGAACTATTCGGGGTCCTAATAGAAGAAAATAAATTGACAGCGAAACCTCGTAGACGCTTGTGAATGTCTCCCGTCACAAAGAGAAGTGTCAGGTCCCCTAACACCGCAGGAATATTACTTGGATATCCAGCATGAAACAACGTACCCTCATTTTGTAATACGAAGGAATTGAATTCGGCATCGCAGGAGACAACCGTAGGATGGCCAAAAAGATGAGACCTAAAGATCTTTCCGTACCTACAACAAGACAAAACGGTTAAATCATCGATCGACACGCGCGCTTGATATAAAACAAGACACGATAGTATCAACCTTTCGATGTTTTTTCAGTTAGAAATTGGCCTCTAGAAGAAGACGCGGTGCGGTGCTACGAAGGAAAGAGTTTGCCAAGGAACGGGCACCAATCCGTAGCCGGTGGGAGTCTCGTCCATTTCGAGGTGAACTCGAAGACGTAGAGAAGCGAAGGGCGGAAGAAGAGGATGGTGACGATCGAGGCTATTAATGGAAGGCTAAGAAGAAACATGGCTGTCCGTTTAGTTGTTGATCTGGAATCAGTTAGGGGATGCGGCCAGCATATAAAGATGTGAGCGATCAACGGCTGAATCTTGTTTATATGCCGAAAGATACAGTCATCCTATGTTTCCTCTTTTTGACGTGCAACTTATACCCAATGTGCGTGGAAGGGAGGTCGGCTCTTGATCGGAGAAAATGGGGGAGGATAGGATGAGGTCGATACGGAATCGTACCAATTATTCACTTCTTCAATTCCTCTGTATCGAAATTGAGTTGAATGAATCCAAGCCACCACCAGGTCCACCACCCCCCGCCTCTTTCCCCTTGTAATAGACGGAAGGATTAACTTAAAAGAGTACGCTCCAAAATGACATTGCTGGCAATGTTTCTATTTTCCCAGGCACGCTATTGTTGGACTAAAAGGATTTTTTAAATTAAAAATAAACAATGGTAAAACAAGTTTCTAGGAATTCACTGTGTTGGCGTCACAATTCTGAAAAAGTGCGATATATCAGGTTTATGTTGCGGTCTGCGTATCGAACATAAACTAAAAACTTGACCTGCTTGTCAAGTCTATGACCGTCAACTTTCTGGCCGAACAGAAAATCCGAGGTCACTTGTAAACCAAGCTAATGCTCTGTTCATTCTGGTTGGAAATTATTAGACTCTAGAGGGGGTGATTAGGGTCTTATGCTAATCTGATCCGATTTTATGCTAATAAAAACTAATTAACAAATTATCCTAGCAAGTATGAAATACAACATGATATATGAACTAGGATAAGCAATATGAACAATGAGATATGTCTTATATGATGAAATATATATGCAAGGATATATAAACTAATACAAGAGTAAACAGAATGAACTAAATAGTAGATGATATAAATAATGAGTTATGGACAATGGCGACAAGAAATATAAACATAAGATTAAGTGCGCCAAAGCAAACTCAAACACACGATATGAAAACGGAGTTCGGACCTTCCGTCCTACGTCTCCGCTCCCCTCTCCCGGGGAGAAATCCACTATCACAACTGTGTTTTCTACGCTCACCCAAATAACGTTTACACCTCACAGTGTCGATTTTCAACGCTCACCGAACAACGTTCACTCCTCACACTCGGTTTTCTAGTTCACCGAAAACTTCACAACACACTCGGTTTTCTAGCTCACCGAAAACCTTACAATCTCACAACGTAACAATAAATGATTTGTTCTCTCATACAAGGGGAGAACTCAATTAAGCACAATTCAAAGTTACAATCTCTCACAACCCTAATATACTATGTATGCAAATACAATAAGCTCAAGTGGGTGTGTGTAACAAAGAGATAAATCAAATCTAAACTCAATATAAAAACTAGCTTAATAGAAATGATAATTAATAAATAATTATAAATAAAGCTAGAAATAGAGTTTAGAAAACTTCTCAATAGATCAAGAGATTGAGGAAGGATGATTGGATGCTCAAGCACCAATAGGATCTCCTCAAGCTCTTGTGAAATTGATTCCACAAACCCAAAACACTCAATTGCTTAAAACCTTCTTTAAACAAACTTAAACAACACTTAAACCCTTGTTAAAATCTTTTAAACCATTCTCTTGGGTTTTTTTAGAACTGAGATCAAGGGGGTATTTATAGCCTCCCAAAACCTCAGCCAAAAACCCCAAACAAAAGACCAAAAAGCCACAGAATCGGAAATGAGATTTTGTACAAACTAGCCGTTGGGCTGAACGGCGGTCGACCGCGAGCAACAAAAACAAAAGAGAAGACTCCAGAGAGTTCGACGGTCGACCGTGGCGGTCGACCGTGGGAAATCTCAAGCTCACAGTCGACCACGACGGTCGACCGTGAAAGTCTCTGCTGCCCACTATGCAAAGGACTCAGGCGCGGTCGACCGTGAACTGATATATGAAAATGAAGTTCTGAAAACTATTTTTCTGATTTTAAAACACTGTTTAAGAATATCAAATAAATTCTAAAAAATGTAAAACTTTGAAGAATGATTGTAGACATGATAATAAACATGCTACAATGACTGGTTTCCAAAAAGGACTTCCCAAATAAAAAATATCATCATTTTACAAAATAGGCTAAAATATAAAAATGTAAACATATGAATTTTAATATTTTGGCTAAACCATGTTTTGAAACTTTGCACAATGATTATGTAGACTTAATAAAATATGTATATGATTATTGTTAAGTCCAAAAACTAAAAATATAATATTTTTACAAATACAATAGAAAATGAAACATATGAGTATGTATATGAAAATATATTTGTTTCATATCTAAGTAGTTAAACCAAAACACAATAATAAATATGAAATATGTAATTTCATATTTGTAAACATAAAAACCCATAAAACCATGCATGTATATATATAACTATATATATACGTAGAAACCAAATACGTGTGTGTATATGATATTGAGCTTAAGGTACTTAACACACATAATATAAAACCTAAACTAAGTTACTCAAGCTAGATCTTGATCTTCAATAAGCTCGACTTGGTACACTTGCGGATGAAGCTTGAACTTGGATCTTAAACTTGAATTGTACATAGCTTCACCTACTATTCCGCCAACCTCCATTAGATATTATCGTTGAAGCTCTATTCCATCCATCCTCCAACACGTTGTTTGTCTATAATACATAGGAAAACACAAACACTAGACAAACAACATTAGATGTAAATTGTTTGTTAAACATCATCAAAACAAGAAGGCCAACAGAAATTTGAATTAGTGAGAAGGATTCTTTCTCCTTGTAGTCAGATAATGACTAAAAGTTCGTTTTTCTGGGAGGTTATCCGAATATTGAATGGTGAAGAAGATGAGCTAACCCTTTAGATGATCATAATGAATTAATTAGTTTTATGTCCTCGTGGTTGTTTATCTCCCCATGTATATACTTAGAGGTGTCCAAAAAGTACGCCGGCCTGGCCCAGCCGCGGCCTGGAGACCCCGGCCCGGACTAGTGTTTTTTTATTTTTTTTAAAATTTTTTTAATTTTTTTATATGTATTATATATGTATAATATATGTATAATATATGTATATATAAATATATATAATATGTATAATATATGTATATATAATATATTTTTATATATGTATATATAATATATTTCTATATATGTATAATATGTGTGTGTGTATATATATACTCTCTCTTAGTATATAAGTATATATAAGTATACTCTCTCTTATATAAGTATATATATGTATAAGTATATATAAGTATACTTTCTCTTATATAAGTATATATAAGAATACTCTCTCTTATATATGTATAATGTATGCATGTATGTATATATATACTCTCTCTTAGTATATATGTATCTCTCTCTCTCTTAGTATATATGTATATATAAATATACTCTCTCTTATATATGTATACTCTCTCTTATATAAGTATATATAGGTATACACTCTCTTATATATGTATAATATATGTGTGTGTATATATATACTCTCTCTCTTAGTATATATGTATATATAAGTATACTCTCTCTTATATATGTATAATATGTGTGTGCGTATACTCTCTCTCTTAGTATATATGTATATATAAGTATACACTCTCTTATATATGTATAATATATGTGTGCATATATATACTCTCTCTCTCTCTCTCTTAGTATATATGTATATATAAGTATACTCTCTCTTATATATGTATAATATGTGTGTGTGTGTATACTCTCTCTCTTAGTATATAAGTATATATAAGTATAGTATATTACAACGGCTACTTCTTCCCCATTAGCCCAACGGGCAATGGCTACTTATGCGATTCTCTCTCTCTAAAGAAAGAAAAGAAAAAAAATATAAAAACCGGGCCGGCCCGGGGTACCCGGGCGTCCGGGCTCCGGTTTTTCCGGCCGCGGCCCGAATTTCCTGGCCGGCCGCGGCCGGTATGGACATGTCTATATATACTGCTAGAAATTTGTCTTGTTATAGTTCCTAGGAGTGTCTCTAGAATAAATTGGGATCCCTATACTAATGCATAGCGTTCCCAAATATCTCCTGATAAGAAGATCTTAGCTTTGATTTATCAATCAAAGGGCCAAGATCTCATTCATTCACTACCGCCCTACTTTTGCTTCATGAGGAGGGATCATGCATTGAGTTGATAAATCAAAGAGCCAATGATTCTCATTGAGGAGATCAATGAAGAACTACCTCATGAGTAGAGGAATATCAATCCGCTCCTAAATATATACATCTATAATACTAGTGAATAAAGAATCATTGTGACGCCTCTACCAAATTTTGCGATAAAAGTCCATTATAAACTTTCTACTAATATATATTATATATATTATTATAATATTATATATATAATTATATATATATATATATATATATTATATATATATTAAATATTTATATATATATTATATTATTATATACTATATAGCAAAAAGTAGAATTATTACAGTAAGAGAGGAGAGAGAGAGAGTCAGGGTGATATTGAATGTGTACACATATATACAAGTAGAGGAGGGTGATGTGTGCTCTCATAACCGATGTAGAACTTAAACCTACTACTAACATATACAATAATATCAACAGCCCCCCTGAAACTCATGTTGGATCAAACAAAGTGAGTTTGCGTATAAGAAACTAGAATCAATGAACAGGTAAGGTCTTCGTGAAGAAATCTGCAAGCTCATCGGTGGATGAGATATGAGTAAGTTGAATTGTCTTGTCCTTGATAACTTGTTGACAAACAAAATGAGCGTCGATCTCAATGTGTTTGGTCCTCTTATGAAATACTGGATTATTAGCAATCTGAATGGCATTCTTACTATCACAGAAGAGAGGAGTAAGAGTCGAAACAGAAATACCAAAATCACTGAGAAGAAGATGAAGATAAATAATCTCATTAGCTGTTGTGAACATTGCACGATACTCTGCCTCGGTGCTGGAAAGGACAATAACAACTTGTTTCTTACTCCGCCAGGAAATAAGGGAATCGCCAAAAATATACAAAAACCTGTGGTAGACTTCCTGGTAGTTAGATCACCAGCCCAATCAGCATCAGAATATGCATGAATCTCTAAATCGGATGTAGCAGGAAACAGAAGAGAGCGAGTGCTTGTGCCCCGGAGATACCGATTGGCATAGTATAGAGAACATGGGCATCAACAAATTGACTGGCAATCCTAACAACATGAGAGATACCTGGTCGAAAGATGCACAAATAGACCAACTGACCAACAAGATGTCAGTATCAGGTAGGATCAGATAGAGACTCATCATCAGTAGAACAAAGTTTGACATTCTGTTGAAGTGGAGTACCGACAATTACATCGTCAGTTAGCTCAGCACGATCTAGAATATCCAAGAGATACTGCTATTGAGATAGTAGTACTCCCCGTAGGCCCTGAGAAATTTCTAGACCAAGAAAATAGCAAAGAGATCCATGATCCTTAATATGAAACTATTGTTGCAATTTAGATGTTGCGAACTATATACCAGCAACATCATCGTCTATATTGATCATATCATCTACATAAAGAAGTAATAAAACTCTGTCGCGCGATGTAGTACGAACAAACAAAGAAGCATCTTGATGACTTTCCATAAAGCCCGCCTTGAGCATGACATCACGAAAACACTCAAATCAAGCATGGGATGCCTTCTTGAGACCATAAACAGCACGGCAAATGAGACATGCATGTCCTGAGGGAATATTATACCCTAGAGGTAGTTGTATATACACTGTCTCAGATAAAGGGCCATAGAGAAAAGCATTCTTGACATCCATCTGATATAAGGACCAACGATGAGCAGCAACAACTGCTAGGAGAGTACGAATGGTGGACATCTGAGCAACATGAGCAAAGGTCTCCTCATAATCAATACCATGTTGCTGAGTAAAATCTCGAGCTACTAAACGAGTCTTCTGACATTCAATGGTGCTATCAGGATGGAACTTGACGTTAAACCCATTTACTAGTAACTAGAGAGACGCCGGGAGGATAAGGAACAACATCCTATGTATGTGTTTGTTGAAAGGCCTGAAATTCCTCAGCCATAACATGTCGCCAATCTAAAAATTGAACTGCCTCTTAAAAGGACTTTGGCTCAATGGTAGCATGACTGCATGAATGATAGTAAAAAAATTATGAAAGATAGGTGAATAGGAAATAACCAAAGCATATTGTTTAGGCATCAGATATGATCGTTTGCCTCGATGAATAGCAAGAGGAACCTCAGACAGGGGAGATGCTGGCGCATGTGCATGGAGGTCAGCAGTATGTTCTGTAGTGGGCACTGTATTCAAGGGAGAGGGAGCTAGGGGAGTAGATGGTGTATGAGAAGGCTCGAGTGAGGGAGATTCAATAAAAGGAGATGGAGAGATGTCAAGAAGATCTCGAAAAGAGAACGAAGGTAAGGAAGTGGGTGGTGCAGCTGGTAGTGAAGAACGATCAGTAGTGTGAAGGAAATTAAAGTTATCAGAAACAGAGTAATATAGAGAATCCTCTTCAAACTGAACATGTTATGATATATGAACCAGATGAGATACAAGATCATAACAACAATAACCTCGATGTTTTGAACTAATTCCTAAATAAACACAAGGAATAGCTCTAGGAGACAATTTATCACTTTCGTGAGATGGCAGAAAAATAAAACATCGACAACCAAAGACGTGGGCTAGATCATAGCAAGGAGTATGAGTATATACGCGACTGTAGGCTGTCTAAAAATCACAATGAATAGTTGACCCCTATCAAGCTCCGACAAGGGAAGTCACAATCAGACGACTTTCTAATCACTGCATCCGCAACTCCTCATCAGTCGACTCATGTGTCGACTGATGCAATCAGTCGACTCATTGATCGACTGATAAGATCAGGCAGAACAGCCTTGTAGGCTGTCTAAAAATCACAATGAATAGCTGACCCCTATCAAGCTCCGACAAGGGAAGTCACAATCAGACGACTTTCTAATCACTGCATCCGCAACTCCACAATCGCCACAAACACGACCTCATTTCTGATATGATTGATCTTGATGGCTGCGACAACAGCACGACTAATATTATATTAGCAATTATTGGAGATACTGATGAGCAGTGTAATGATTTTAGAAATGAAAGGTTGGACTTAGTTGGTGAGTTGCTTGGTAGAGAGCTGTGGGCAAATATCCATCTAAAGACACTATGGATGTTGATTCCCATCAAGTTCCTACAACGAAAGCTACAATCAAATAGCTTTCGCGCCGACAATCGAAAGTTGGTGAGTTGCTTGGTAGAGAGTTGTGGGCAAATATTCGTCTTCAAGACACTATGGATGTTGATTCCCGTCAAGCTCTCACAATGAAAGCTACAATCAAATAGCTTTCGGGTCGACAATCGAAAGCGGCAAATAGAGGACTTTTCATATAGATCGAGAAGAGTTACAATTCAACGACACTTCCGACAACTGATGAAAACTCTATTCAGCAGTCTTCACATTCTACAGTGAAAGCTACAATCTGACAACTTTCATACCCTATAACAGCTAAAGCCAGGATTACTGAACAACGGTCCTCGCAACGCTTCACAGAAGAAGTTACAAGTCAAAAAGCTCCTTCTGAAACGCGGATGTCATCCCCGCGTTACAACTTGGGAAGTGCAGGCCACCCCCGCGTCTCCAAGATACAAGCTGAACGTGAGCGACCCTCGCGTTCGTAGGGGTCCAACCAACACCGACCCCCGCGTTTCCAAGCAGGCAACAAGCCAAAACGCGAGCGACCCTCGCGTTCAATGATGTTCAGCTAACACCCAACCTCGCGTCTCAATTCTAAGAGGCGAAGTTGGGTGCTAAACGCCAGATTGGGCGTTTGACTCGTTCAAACATGAGTTGAACGGTTTCAGAACCGTTTATCCCACGTTCTGAGGGATTTTCGCCCACGTAGGAGCGGATATAGGGGTCAGTTACAACCTCCTATCCCCCTATAAAAGCTCAACGAACCCAACAGAGCAAGTGGTTGGATTTTTGGCATCTGAACCACACATGTTGGATTCTAAAGATCTAAACCGTACAGGTTGGAGATTTTTCAGTTCTAAAACAGATAAGGGCTGGCGTCTGGCTCTTTGAAAAGAGAAGAGTTAGCAAAGATCGGATTTGGAAGATCTCAACCACTCAGGTTTGGCGATTCAACAGCAGCAGCGAAATCCTTGGAGATAGGATTTTTGAATCAAGCTCAGAAGATCAAATCTGAGAGGATTCTTCAACAACAGAATAACGACTTGATCATTAACCGAATTTTCGGTTCTAACAACTCTATTCACAGAGTTCTAACTCGTTCAGAGTTCTTAAACTCATTCAGAGTTAAACATCAAACTTTCCACAGAAGTTCATCGTTCCCACGAGATAAGAGACGGTCGGATCGTCAACGGAGAGCAAATTCGACGCGAGCAATCGAAGAAGGCATTCCATCGCTACCGAGAAGAACCCAGTTTTAAACAAATGAGAGAATCAAATTCGTTCTCTTCTCTTTTGTAATCAAGTTGTAATCGGAATCAAAGAAATACAAGTCAATTTTCTTTATTCTTTTCATTGCAATTTTTCCTACAAACAGCGACTATGAGTAGTAGCACCGAAAAGAGAGCTAGATTGAGTGATATTAATGATGTGAACAACGATGATAATGGCCTCAGTCCAGAAACAACGAGAATAAAGTAAGAAATGAGCATGGATCGAGCGGTATCGAGGATATGCGATGTTTGCGTTCAGCAATACTATTCTGCTCATGAGTGTAGGGACATGACTGTTGAAAGATAGTCCTATGAGAGGTTATGATAGAGCGCATGGTAGAGGATAAATACTCGTTGGCACAGTCAGATCGAAAAACTTTAATATGAGCTTTCCATTGAGTGAAGATCATAGCAGTGAGGGCTTGATACGCAGCAAACACCTTTTAAGTAAATAGACACATGTATAACGAGAGAAGTTATCGATGAAACTAACATAATATAAATAGCAAGATGAAGAACGTAGAGGAGCTAACTCCCAAATATCGGAATGGACTAAATTGAATAAGGGAGTGGATACAGATGTACTGGTTGGAAATAGTAAAGCAGTAAATTTGGCCAATTTACAACCAGTACATGACTCACGAGAACTAGATGACACAGGACCAAGTACTCCGGACTGGATAAGGCTCTCCAGTCTTTTATTGGATATATGTGTTCGTGTGGAAAACTGTTGCTTTCTTCATTAATGAGATAATTGTCATCTTGGATTACAAAGATCCGGTCTTTTATAGATCCGGTTACAACTAAATCAAAGAAAGAAGAAAAAAAGTAAAAATTACAACTTTCCTCTTGTGAACAAATCGCGAGCTCCTGTTTTGCGGCCGCTCGCTTGTGTGGGTTCTTTGCCTGCGCCGGGGTTGTTTGCCGTGGACCACCGCGCGATCTAGATCCAGTCGGATCTACACGATTATGCGGGTATTATTCCACGAAGGGAATAATAGCCGGGAGGGATTAATCCACCAAGGGAATAATCGCTCGGATCTCGAGATCTAAGACCAAGCTTAGATCTGGAGTATGACCTCGTGTAGATCTCAGATCTGTTCTTTCTTCCTCTCGAGATCCTGCCTTTTCTGACATGGATGGTCGCCGAGGATCAGATCTGTACGTCCAAGTCTTCAAGTCTTCAAAACTCTGAGTTTGCTCTTCAATCCGGCAGAGTTTCGGCTCTTGAAAGTTCGACCTCCGAAAATGAACATCTCTAGGCCTATTTATAGGCTCTCAGGACAGTGCCCGCAAAAAGAGAAATGTCGGCCACCGTCGGCCACTGTCGGCCACCTCTGGGTGGCCGGCACTGTGCCGAGCCACCCTGAGGTGGCTCGGCTCATGGCCGAGCCACCTCAAGGTGGCTCGGCCACCGAGCCACCCCGAGGTGGCTCGGCTCCGACACATTTGTGGCTATGGGGTGGCCGAGCCACGCTAGAGGTGGCTCGGCCTCCGAGCTCACCATAATTGGTAGAGCCCGAAGGGTTGGCCGCCACCGCAAGGTTGGGCTCGGCCACCGAGCCACTTAGGGCTCGGCCGGAGCCACTACTTGATCATGCTCGGCCACGAGCCAACATTGGTGGGCTCGTGAGACCGCCTTCGGTGAACTTGTCTTTCCGAGTTTTTGAGTTGTGTCCGTTTTCCGGTTTTGTCCGTGATTCGGTTGATTGAGACTCTGATTGGTTGATCTGATTTGGCAGTAAGTCGGATTCCTGATTTGGCAGTAAATCCGCTTCTGAGTTCGAGTCCGAAACTGATCTTGATTCGATCGTGATTCGTCCGAGTCTGTTCTCGGTTGGATGACTCGTTGATTCCTTAACACTTGGCTTGATTCCGAACGCGTATGGATGCATTCTGTCGCTTCTGTGCGATTCGTCGATCTCGTCGCCTCGTTGGTTCGTCGGTTTGTGCCGAGCTATGCTAGGGGACCTATAAGCAATTTTATATGCCTACAGATACCCCCTCCAAAGTATTTCAGTCTCGTTCTTTTATAGAAGAGTCTGGAATACTTTGGATATGATTGCCCCCACCTTTAGTCGGTGTAATGGGATCTTGGAATGATTCCCGTTCTTGACTCCTTCAATTCTCCAGGCTTTTCGGTGCTTTGTCGAAAGTCTGTAAGAGTTCCGGTGCTGCATTTATTGTCTGACCGTTTGTCGGAATTTTGAACTTTGAAGTCGATTCCTGATTTCTAATTTTTAGCTGACCATCGATTGTGGCGTCGAGTCTTTATGTACAACGCGTTGTCCGGCGTAGTGTGGTTGAGTTATCCTTAAGAATATTTATAAACAATATTCTCCAGTTACTTCTCAAACCAAAAAAAATAGGGAATAGTTTATACTCATATACCTTATTGGAGTATTTTCTGCGCCCAAATGCGCTGAACCG